>NC_139589.1:20681168-21281168 GCF_946808225.1 Silurus aristotelis | reverse complement strand
TTATAAGTTGTATAACTTTAAACAAGTCTACAGTGAGTTAATAACGTGAGACATTATTGAAGAAGCACCTTAGCATCTAGCCAGTTAGTCATACTAAATAGCTGTCATAGAAAATGAATTGCACTTGTTAAACTGATCTAAACATGTTTTTCACAAGCATTTGTCCCACTACTGGCAATGGAAAAGTTAATGTTACAAACATTAAGCAGAAAGTCTTTTTTTTTACCTTTAGGAAGCAAAGGTATGCTTTAATTAAAGTGTGTTATGTGTTTTTCTACTTGTGGACACTCTGGCACAGTAGTAGAGGACACAGTGTTACACTGAACTGATGGAGTAACTCAAGAGAAAAAGAGATCAGCTCTAAAGCCCACCCACAGAGAAAACTGATCTAGACTAATCAAAATGTGTCCTCTGTCACATTGTCTTGTCACTCAGCTTTTCCAAAGCCTTTCTATTAATAGAAATTCTCTGGTCTTTATCGTTTTCTGGCTCTCAATCTCTCTAAAAACTCGATTTCTGGGATATTGTATAACATTTCCATGTGTCAGGGAACAGAAATAAATATGCAGGACACTCTCAGAAAATTTGGATGGTCTAAGAATGGTAGTGAAACAACCTGTCTAGCTTCTTGAAAGCTTTACCATCCCTATCAACAACTACACACGGGTCATTCGAGCTCTGCATGTCATTGAAGCAAATAATTTATTAGGCGCTCTCAAACAAAACCTGTCACAGTCTACGTGCTTCACGTATTTCAACTCGCCTTGCAAAAATGCTGATCAAGCAGCTACCCCCCATCTCAGGACTCAGCGATGCGACTCACACGCGTTTTCCTCCTGTCCTTTCATCTCCTTTCTCCTTTTCAGACATGTCAGTCGCACCTGAACGATCTTTTGCTTTATTGCGCAAATGTTTTCCTGTTTCAATCTCAACCAGCGATGAATTCCTGGACTCATATGGATACCACAATTTATTTTTTTTCCTCCAGCACTCAAAAGGCTTCCCTTTTATTTGCTCTCTGCTGACTTTCTTGTCTGAAGAGGCGATTTGTCGAGCCACGATTTCAATCCAATTTGTTCTCGAACATTCTAGAGTCATTTGAAGTGATAGATGCTCCATTCTCATTCGGGCATGATGTGAAATTTAATTTCGCAAAGCCTCTTTGAAGGCAGCTGTTGCCGATGGAAGCCAGACTCCTATTTCATAGTGATCTCAGAAAATACTTTATTGAGTTTTTTGGAGCTGTGCCTCTTGGCTAATGATAGCTATTATTTGTCATAGTACCATGATGCAAGATTGGATGGCGTTTAATGGGCATTTTATTACAGAAATATTTAAGGATATGAGTCATATTCTTTACTGTTTTATCGAATAGCGTTTCCTCCCTGGGAGAGACGGCGACCTCAATTATTTACTTTATTTAAAAGCGAACAGATATTTAGAACCATGACTAAAAATTGGCGCATGCAATTCATTAATGGAAGATTCTCTCTTGTCAGTCCCCATTAACTGAACTTTTGTTGTTGGTTTATTGATAATAATTCGAACTGAAGTGTGATCTATAGAAACGCAACACATCGTGCATTGTTATTAATATTATCCACAGGAAAGATGACTACAAATATAAAAGCACCAGATAATTTGTTTACCCAAGCGATATTTTGTGTTTGCTTTTAATTGAATACCTGACATGACCTATTTTTTTTTTTTAGCACCGTTGGTGAAAATTTTCCAAAAAAACACCACAGCTGGATAGAGCGTTGCACACAAAATGATTGACATCATGCAGAAAAGTGCAGAAAAGTAAAGTAAACTAATTCGATTAGTAATACAGACAATGATACAGACAGTAAAAATATATCAATTTCATCTCTGTTTTAGTTTATATTAATTACAGTCCAAACCTGCCTTCATAAATCTTGGGTAAAACTCATCACAGTAACCAAATGGATCTTCAGACTGTTAATGTAGACCCATTCTCACATGAGTCAAAGTGGTCTCCAATTGAAGAGAACTCCATCCAGAGAGAGGGTATCAGGATGACTGGACAATTTCTCTGGAACTTCCTTCTTATTTTGCTTCCTAATGTAATTACACATGTATAATTTTAGCTTAGATTTCATTTAACTTTATTGTCACTCTCAGAATACAAGTACAGAAACAATGAATTTCAGTTAGCAGTAATTAGCAGTGCAAATACATTAAACAAGATCAGTGGCAGGCTGTGCATTTCACACCTAGTCCTTCATTGGTGTCCTATCTGAGTCAATCCACCTCTTCAAACCATCATGATCCCACGGCTATAGAAAATTATCAATGTTACAGAGAAACGCAGTATAACAGAGCGCTGCATCACAGACAGGAATCTCATACAGTAAGAATAAATGGCATTACTAAAGCACGAAACCCAATGAACACAATTCAACAAGTCTCCTTTCACTCCAGTCACAGCTGCACCACATGCATACATCATCTCTAGCAGATGCATCAATATTAACCTCGGGTTTTCCGGGCATAATGGTTTTCCTGGCGATTTGAAATGAAGGCAACGTGTGTTTTTGTGCAATTTTTACAGGAAAGAAAAGTATAAATAGTTCGTGAAAAAGCTTAACTGTTTTGAACTGTTTTGGCCGAACTTCTCTCACGATCTCAAGCTTTTCTTGAAAATTTCCTTGTCAGTCATTGTGGAATAGAGAAAACAGCTATTAAATCCACAAGAATATATCTGAGCTTGTGCAGTTTGATGCGGTTTGCTGGCTCTGTCTAGCGTGCGCTTTGACAATACAATCGAAGAAAAAATAGAAAATGCTGATGTTTTTGGATGCCTTTTAGGGGCCTTGGAGTTAACAAGTCACAGTCTAAATGGTTAAAGCAACAGCTTCAAGCTAACTGAACACGTAATGTGATGGCTGAAATCTGACGTTAGAAACTCCAACGTATACAGAAACTCGGGTGCACTGTTTAAGTTTTAATTAAAACCATATTCATGGACAAAAATATATTAAAACGAACTTCAGTGATTCTGATAAGAGTTTAGACCAGCAAAGAAGGTCTTGCTGGCCCTGATGGCCTGCCACTGAACGAAAAAGTAACCCGAGATAACACTGTACATGTAAAGGTTAACAGCATGATGCATGTCAGTAGTGCAAATGGAAATAGGTCAAATCAATTAAATAAGAATGTTGCCAGAGGTGACAGTATGACACGCATTAGATACTGTCAGGACCTGAGACTTGAATGGGGGTTTATGGAATGATAGTCAGACCTTCTCGATATTTCTCAGCAGAACAGGTGAACCCATGCGCAGAGACAGACTCACTGGCAAGTACAAGATTTTTATTTAAACTGTATGATCGAATTAGTGGATGGCAACCCGTGCTGTATGATGTACTTTGTAAATGATTATACAAACAACAAACTTGAACATTACCACTTAATGCATTACAGCAATTAAAATTTCATGGACCGAAATCTTGCTGCTTGTAGCCACTACTCAGAATATGAATATTACTATTCAGCAAGTTGCTTTGTGATTATCTTCTTTCAGATGGCTGAGATTTTTCTAAATCTGGGTACAGTTGAAATGATCTATAGAATGGAATGATCTATTCAGCTAGCCAGCTATATATTTATTTATATATATTTATGTCCTATCTGTTCTATTTATTGCTATTGTTAAAATCACAGAGCATATATTACAACATTGCTGTGTGTGTGTGTGTGTGTGTGTGTGTGTGTGTGCGTGTGTGTGTGCGTGTGTGTGTGTGTGTGTGTGTGTGTGTGTGTGTGTGTATGTGTGTGTGTTTTCTATCTATCACTGTTCTTTCAAAAGTAAAAAAAAAATTTGTGTGCGTCTACAGCATCTGTGTGTAACACATGCAGTATGTTTTTAATTGTCTTCCCTGATCAGTAATGCAGTAACGTGAGTACGCACTGATCCTCTCTCCGTATTTAAACACCGTTAGGCCATAGCAAATGTTTATCAGCCTCTGGGCTTAGCTGTCTATTCGGCTGTGAAATAGACCTAAACTGTCAGTAATTACATCTTAATGAGCACAATGGCTCATTTCAGCAGGTCGCTAATGATAATTAATAAATTAAACCTCTAATTACATAATCCTGTAAGGTTTATTAATCTGTTGAGGAAATGTTTGTTCGTGACTTCGGCCTACGTTCAAAGTTAAGAACATAAGGATCGTTCGAAAACACAGAGTTGTTTGTTGCTCAAGTGTCTTCAGTCAGTTCTGAATGTAAGCATCTTTTTTGGGATCTTAGAAAACAGAAATAAAGAAAAGAAACAATTTTGGCAAAAGTAAGAGGCTCAAAGATACAAGCTGTAAACATTAGAGTCCAGGAAAAATGGCTTTTCCTAATTTTACAGTGTGTCTGTTTGTGTATTTAAATACTCTCAGCTGACCTCTGCCTTTACCAAGCCGTTTTAATAGAGCTCGCTACTTACTGTAGATCTCCACCTGTTTTCACCTGATGTTCTTGATTCTAGCCTGTTCTGTGATGTTCTGTTTGTAGATCACCTGACCAATGCCTGTGTAAAGCCAAAAAAAAAAAAAAAAACTTTTTTATTTTTCTAAATATGTCTTTTACAGTACTTGCATCCATCTCACCCATCTGAACACGCTTTACATGATAAAGAGAGTTTAACTTTGGACTGACCCTCAAGAGGAAAAAATGGAAGGTAAATGAATAAATGAAAAAAGAAAAAAAAAAGATTATATTGAGTATTATATCCACGTCTTTATACATTATGTCTCGGTATTTCAAAATAATGAGTAGATTTATCTGAATGACCTTGGTAAGGTTGCTTCCAAATGAGATATTTCCCACGTTGATGTGCCTATTAAACGGCTTGCTTTTCATATAAATGAAAAAAAAAAGACTATTTATCCATATTTTGATGCATCTAACCACACTTAACCAGTTTAGATATCTCGGCGTATACAAATGGCAGGTTCAGGTTCAGTTTTTTCATTTGCAAAATCCTCATTTTAATATTGTCTCCTCCCCTAATTTGCAAAAAGTTTGATGTACCTGATTATTCTTTTTTTCTCTTTATTTTCTCCCTAAATTTGCAGCAATTCCCTTCATTAGCCAACTCAGAGAGGGAATGCTAACGTGCTTCCTTCAAGACACGTCCTCCAAAAGATCTCAATAAAATGAATTGTATAACAAGCTGTGCAAAAACTTTGTTTATCAGAATATAAGGACATGGTTCTGTCAGCATCTTCTGACTGAACCATGAGTGAAGAAATTACAATTCGTCATTGCTACAACATGGCACAATGTGATTTATTGTAAAGAAACCAAGAATCACAAAGTCTATAGTGTTTGTTGATACACAAGAAATAAAGGCGCGATATCCATATTCATGCACCAAAGAACAAACAACTGTGAAAAGCAGGAAATATGGACCAGTGGTGGACACAAACCATGTACTTGAGGTGAAAGTAGAGATATAGTAGGCAAAATATGACTCCAGTAAGAGTAAAAGTGCTTGCTATAAACTTTCTCTTGAGTAAAAGAGTACTATGATTTATTATGGCTATTATGTTCCTATCATCATTTTTGTCACAAGACTCTTCGCTTAATCAACTCAGTTTATGTGAAAAGACTCTAATGTTACTCTGAGCACAAAAAGCTATTAATATAATGATATGAATTAAGTTATTAGGGGTTTTTTTTTTACAGGGTTTTTATCGACTCAAATAAAAAGGAACGACTGATTTCACAAAATGTTGTTGAGTAAAAAGTAAGAAATGTAACTTTGAAATGTAGTGAAGTTACAGTAAAAGTTTCCCCAAATGGAAACTCTTCAGTAAAGTACAGATACATAAAAAAGCTACTTAAATACAGTAAATAATTACATTTACTCTGTTACTGTTAATGACACTGTTAACTAACGAATGATACGATTTCACAATCAAAGACATTAATGAGTCTAAACACAGAACAGGTGAACACAATCAGGTAACAGACCAATGGTGTGGAATTGTAAACAAAAGCATGTTTTAGTATATATTACATTTGAGTTTATTGTGTGTGTCTAGATTCTATGTTTGATGTTGCATTGTGTGATCAATAGTGGACCATCACTAGTACTATCTTGAACCTTGAAATTTGAAGTTTGTGTTTCAGTCACTAGAGGTCTTCGCTTTTCATGTTGTTTTCGCTCTGGTTGTTAGTAGTGTTATTGCTGTAACCTGTCTTATTTAGGTTGCCATGTTTAGCTAATTTCTTGGGGTTTGGTTATGCTAAGGCCTTGGCTTCTGTTTTTGTATTTTTCTATCTTTTTGTGTTTTTCTTTTTTGCCTTGGGGCTCGAATTTTTGAATGTATTGACTGAACTGTATGAGATAACCTTATTTTTTTATTATTATTTTTTTTATTATTATTATTCTCCCTTCATCCCTTCCATTTTTTTATGCCAATTTTTTTATTCTTTTTTTTAATTCATTCATTTCTCTTTTGAACTTTAAAAGACCCAGGTTCAAAGTTCCAGCTTTGACAATTTTAGCTCCAGATTGGTGGACTGCATTACTTTGTTATTGGACACAACAACACAATATGTTGTAATTTCCTCAACAATGTCAGATTTTTTCCCACTGATCTCAAATCACAACAAAACAAAAAAGAAAGATTTTCTTTCTTTTAATGAAAAATTTTTTTTTTATGCAAAAAAATCATACCACGTAAACCCAGCCTAACTGTGAGTCTGTTAAATCCCATGCACAAATTATTACAATTATCTTTGTCAATCCATTTAGTTGCTTGATTTATATATATTTTTTTGGAAATGACCCAGAGTGCAGAATGGGAAATTTAACTGGCAACAGCATTTACCCTCCCATGATGTCTCTCTCATCTTCTTTTATTTTAAAACACAATTCTTCTACCAATCATGCGTAATCGCCGTCATTATGTGTTCTCTATCTCTGTCCATGTGTCCATGTTTTCTTTGCTTTTATTCGAAAAATGAAAATGAACTTGCAATGAGGCGGCCTAAAAATACATCCAAGAAGTGTCGTAGGGAGAGAAAGGAGCTTAGCAGCGGATATCACATGACTGATTGCTAACTCCCTTCATTAAATGGGAGTAATTGTTTTAGTCCTGCGCTCTGTCTGAGCAAAGACTCTAAGCGAGAGACGGAAGTTCTCCGTGGTGCGCTACAAACCCATCCCATTAACATATCCTTTCTGTAATTTTGCATCATTACAGAAACCATCATTTCCTTTTATAACCCATAATTGAGATGCAAATGGGAGACCCTGGGATAAAAACAAAACACATTTAAATGGGAATGGGAAGTCATTATATGAGTGTAAATTACTTCTTAGATCCATCAGGGTTTCTCTCTGCAACCTTTATTCCTAAGAAATAATAATTTAGGTTATTTCTTAAAAAAAAAAAGATCTAATGCCACAATGTATTTGGATCATGTTTGATATTGACAAATGTAATTATAGTATTTTTCCTTCATCACCACCAAATGGTCTGATGGTCAAAGAGCTTGTTGCTTGTGCATAATTCAAGTGGTCATGCTAATTAGGCGCAATCCCAGGGCAGGAACAAAGGTGCCAGAGATGTAAATAACAAAGCGATACAGTATAATGTGAAGTGGAAGCTCATTTGTCTCTAACGGATTATACAGTGGAAACCAAACTGACATTTCCACCACTGGATAATCAACCTTGTTGATTATTACTGGCATTATTCACAATGAAAGCTTTTCAAGATTCTATAGTGGACCTGTGTTCTCTACAGCAGATTATAGCCTCGAACAATAGACCGGTGATTACTAGTGCTTACATCATCAGTCAGCATGATGCAGAAAATGGGATCATTATTCAAAGTGAGTTTAAGGTAATACGTTTTTTTTTTTTTTTTTTTCGTCCATCAGCACTTTTCAGTTTTTCCATTTAAAAAAAATTTTTAGTCTCATGTATACAGTTAAGGTCATTTAATTAACATTTAAAAAGGAAATGTGAGAAAGTGATAGAAAACTTTACTCCATAACCAAACTACGGAAAAGCAAGGAATTTCTTTGTGGGTGCATGAAATACTAAATCAAATAAAAACTAACACGTCCTTTTTTTTCATGTCTAATTGCAGATCTACAATTTTTCTACTTAGTTCTTATTGTATCAATATATACATTATTGAAATTATTATAATTTTTTTTATAATTTCACTTTTTAATTCGTACATGCATAAGATGCACTATAATCTGGGACTGTATAACTCCTTGTAATCAAATTCTACTATTATCTGTTAAGTCTGTTTGAATTTTCAGAAAAAAAAAAGACAAATTACAGCCTCCCAAGTCATTATATTATATTTAGTCAATATTCTGTCTGGGTGGGAACCAAAGTATAAATTATATTCATTATTCATTCATTGTATTCATTATATTCAGTCAATGCTTATGTTCTTGAGAGAGCAATGTTGTAAATAGTGCAAATTGATTTGCATTTTCAGGAAATTGGGAAGACATTGGAGAACCTGGACAAATCTGACATGGACGCAAATCCTACCAGGTCTGCGAAATCGATTCAAAGATCCTTAAATTGGGTTACAAAATATTTTCATTATATTTGGGCAATTCTAATGGTCTTGAGAGAGCTATGTTGTAAATATAGTAAATTGAAGGTGGGAGGAAACTGGAGAACCTGGACGAATCTGACATGGACACAAATCATAGCAGGTCTGTAAAATCAATTCAAAAACCTTAAATTTGTGTTACGAAATGATTTCAAATAGCTTTGTTTATTATTTTCCATTAAATATGTTTGCGTATGTGCAATAAAACACCTACAGGGAATCTCACCTAATGTTTCCATCATGCTTCATTTTGAGGACATTTGTCCTATTGATGAACATTGTCCTACTGTCATACAGAATATGATAATTACAGTTATTGAACTAACTATTGCTTTTGATTGAGGAGATACTTCTAAATTGTGTCAAAGCCAACCTTAAAGATGTTGACTATTTAGACACTGTGGGTTTAATAGTATCTGTCCCCTTGCAAAAGCAGACCCGGACACTAAATACCAATTCTGAACTGTCCAGGAATCTTTACAATGTGAATCAATTCAAAAAAGCTGTTTCAGACTTTGGTAGCATCTACACACGCCATCGCAGGTATGTTTATTTTTTATTCAAGTCTATGCTTCAGTCTCTTGTGAATGTCCATATCCTCGTTAATCTGACAGAGTAAAGGCAAATGAGACTGGGTAGCACAAGGGAAGTGCCATATACCTATCAGCCGAGTATGAACAGGGGGTTCTTCTTTGCTTTTATTTCTCATAAGTAATTAGAATGGATTGCAAGGATGCAAATGATCTGCCATTGTTCGGGCTTTAATGAGTTCCGACTAATCTGAATCGGCTGGGGTCGGCGTAAATGAAAGAAGCCTCTTACATATTTCTCCGATACAAAAGCGAACATGCAGACCACTATATATTAGTTCAGATCCTCTATAGAACAAGAAGCAATATAACAGCCTGGATATGGATAAGCACCACTATTCAGCATGTTACACACTGGTGGAAAAACTATATTACTGTGCAAACGAAGGCAATTAGATTTTTGTGTAATTGCATTTAAGTAGCCTGTGGTTTGTTCTGCATAACTTGTTTGTGTAATATGTATTGTTTTATGTATCACTACAGTGTTTATATATTTTTATTGCCTCTAATAGATGTAGATATTGCATTCATTTGTGTGATTTGATATGCAGGCATTTAAAGAAATTAAAGAGACACAGTTTTGCTTTTTAGTTGTAAAAAAATCAGCAGACAAAATACGGGTTTATGCTGCTTATGTTAATACTATATAACTTTTTTGATGTATTTTAGACGTACGAAGAGTGGAGATTTTCCTTTGACACTTCTTTTAATAAATATCTAATTTACTATCTTGCTCATAAATTGCCCTGAATTCACATTTATTATCTTAATAATTTCACCTGTTCTGTGTTTCATCACAAATTCTTGTTATAATTCATTAACCCTAAGTTAATGAAAAGCTTACATTTGCACTTCATTTGCTTCTACAAATATCCAATTTTCAATCCGGTTTATTAACTCACAAATTACTAAATTAAACATCAACTATTCAATTTGCTATAACACACAGAAAAGCATAGAATATGTTTACAATTCATAACATTGAATTAATAGCGTTGAGAGAATTGGAGATGTTTTCCAGTCAACTAACAGGAAACAGTTACAACATTGAATCCAATGTTGTTTAACTGCAAAGGCCCTTTGTGTAACTACGTTATATTAAAATGGAAAACTGCATCTAATCCAATCTTGTAATGAAAGTTATCCTCTGACTGGACTTTATGGTTTAAGATGAGCACAGTTTTGGGGTAATTTTGTTTTGGGTTTGTACTATGCCACAAATTATTTTTTCTCTTGTTACCTTGATGTGTTCACCTATTTTGTGTTTCATGGCAAATTCTTGTTGTGACTTCATTGACCCTAAGCCTTTGAAGAGCCTACATTTGCCCTTAGTTTCCTTCAACAAATATCTAATTTAAAATCCGTTTCATCAACTGTTTAATTTTCTATAAATCACAGAGAAGCATAGAAACTGTTTGCCTAACAAAATGCCATTCAAAATAGTTGAATTCATATTTTTAAGAGAAATTGGGAAATTTTTCAGTCAGATAACTGGCAACAAAAATTCAGTGTTCTTTAACTACAAAGGCTTCTTGTGTAACTATCAAAATGCAAAATTGCAATATCAGATTTTGTTTTGGGTTTGCATCATGTGCCTCAATCTACACTCCCTTGTTACATTAATGTGTTCACCTATTCTGTGTCTCATTACAAATTCCTATTGTATATCATCAAATCGAATCCTGTAACACTAAAGATTTGCCCTTTAACAAATATCCTATATAAAGTCCTGTTTATTTGCTCACAAATAACTACTTTAAACATCAACTATTAACTGCAGTTCAAGCATTTCACTGTGCTACTCATATGTGCCTCATACAGTATGACACATACAGTATGCATCAACATGTACAAAATTTGCAGTAACCCATAATTCACAAGCAATGCATTTCTACTTCACAAACTTTAACTGACAGTGAAGTACAGTGTTTAGTCAAGCACATAGTCTGTGATCACAGCTCTGTTTGATCAAGCGTCTGCACAGATTCGAGTTAGATCCTGACATCCTTTCTGATCTGTGAATATTATGGAAATGGCACACTGAGACACACAGAAATTAAAAAAAAAAGTTTCTGGATTTGTCATCTGAGCCAAAATTAACCTGGGGGGGTTGTCATTTTCATGTTCATCTCTGCAACCTCGTATTGTTCTTATTCAGAAAACATTATATATTTCATGTGATATCCTACTAACACCCTCATAGTGATATGAAATCTGATACACAACAGTCGGACACGTCATAATTGCAGTCGGGAAAGTAGCAAGAGACAAGACTTAGAAATGTGAAATTTCAAACTTAGACCAATAAGTAATCATGGCTTGAACAATGAGATAAAAAATAGCATTTGAGGGGAGGATATAAAACATAAAGAAGAGTAAACAGCAAACAGGTGAATGGCTACAGACCAATAATAGGACAGGGGAAGAGAGAAATCACACTGTACCCATAATGTAAAGAATTCCTTTTTCTCTGAAATAATTATTTCTCTCATTAATAGGTATCATACTTTTACTGTACCTGAGGTTTTTTTATGTGAATTAAAATACATTTTGTGGAAACCTGACCATAAGATTTGTATCTGCTTTTTGAACATCCCGCACATTTAGTCCGCATTTACCCGATTTGCTTCCATTCTTCTGGGAAGATGTTTGACTAGATTTTGGAGTGGAGATTTGTGAGAACTCATTCTGACATCCGACAGGGTTATTAAAAGTCAAGTACTGATGTGGGTGAGGAGAGCTGGGGTGCAGTCAGTGTTCCAATTCATTCCAAAGGAGTTCAGTAGGGTTGAGGTCAGACTTCTATAGCAATCCACTCCAGATCATCCACTCAAACCGATGTACAGCATATTTACATGGAGTGGGCTTTGTGTAAAGGGGGCAGTTATGGAAAAGTTTGATGCAAGCACATCAAAAGACATCCTATACTCTAAGTGTGGAAAAATCAAGTGTCCCAATACGTTAGTTTTTATTGCATTTGAAAGCCATTTATGGCATTTGGGAGACCATTATTTCATTATTTATCATTATTCAGAGCACAAGTTCATAGCCAATAAAATGCAGTTAGCATCCAAGCAAAAGTGTAAAAAGCAATTTAAATAAATCTATAGAATATATATATATATATACAGTGAGGAAAATAAGTATTTGAACACCCTGCTATTTTGCAAGTTCTCCCACTTAGAAATCATGGAGGGGTCTGAAATTGTCATCGTAGGTGCATGTCCACTGTGAGAGACATAATCTAAAAGAAAAAAATCCAGAAATCACAATATATGATTTTTAACTATTTATTTGTATGATACAAATAAGTATTTGAACACCTGAGAAAGTCAATGTTAATATTTGGTACAGAAGCCTTTGTTTGCAATTACGTTTTCTGTAGTTTTTCACCAGGTTTGCACACACTGCAGGAGGGATTTTGGGCCACTCCTCCACACAGATCTTCTCTAGATCAGTCAGGTTTCTGGCCTGTCGCTGAAAAAACACGGAGTTTGAGCTCCCTCCAAAGATTCTCTATTTGGTTTAGGTCTGGAGACTGGCTAGGCCACGCCAGAACCTTGATATGCTTCTTACAGAGCCACTGCTTGGTTATCCTGGCTGTGTGCTTCGGGTCATTGTCATGTTGGAAGACCCAGCCTCGACCCATCTTTAATGCTCTGTATGAGGGAAGGAGGTTGTTCCCCAAAATCTCCCAATACATGGCCCCGGTCATCCTCTCCTTAATACAGTGCAGTCGCCCTGTCCCATGTGCAGAAAAACATCCCCAAAGCATGATGCTACCACCCCTATGCTTCACAGTAGGGATGGTGTTCTTGGGATGGTACTCATCAGTCTTCTTCCTCCAAACACGTTTAGTGGAATTATGACCCAAAAGTTCTATTTTGGTCTCATCTGACCACATGACTTTCTCCCATGACTCCTCTGGATCATCCAAATGGTCATTGGCAAACTTAAGACGTGCCTGGACATGTGCTGGTTTAAGCAGGGGAACCTTCCGTGCCATGCATGATTTCAAACCATGACGTCTTAGTGTATTACCAACAGTAACCTTGGAAACGGTGGTCCCAGCTCTTTTCAGGTCATTGACCAGCTCCTCCAGTGTAGTTCTGGGCTGATTTCTCACCTTCCTTAGGATCATTGAGACCCCACGAGGTGAGATCTTGCATGGAGCCCCAGTCCGAGGGAGATTGACAGTCATGTTTAGCTTCTTCCATTTTCTAATGATTGCTCCAACAGTGGACCTTTTTTCACCAAGCTGCTTTGCAATTTCCCCGTAGCCCTTTCCAGCCTTGTGGCGGTGTACAATTTTGTCTCTAGTGTCTTTGGACAGCTCTTTGGTCTTGGCCAAGTTAGTAGTTGGATTCTTACTGATTGTATGGGGTGGACAGGTGTCTTTATGCAGCTAACGACCTCAAACAGGTGCATCTAATTTAGGATAATAAATGTAGTGGAGGTGGACATTTTAAAGGCAGACTAACAGGTCTTTGAGGGTCAGAATTCTAGCTGATAGACAGGTGTTCAAATACTTATTTGCAGCTGTATCATACAAATCATATATTGTGATTTCTGGATTTTTTTTTTTTAGATTATGTCTCTCACAGTGGACATGCACCTACGATGACAATTTCAGACCCCTCCATGATTTTTAAGTGGGAGAACTTGCAAAATAGCAGGGTGTTCAAATACTTATTTTCCTCACTGTATATATATATATTATTATTATTCCCCCCAAACATGCCTCATATTATACGAGCATTGTTTTTGAACATCTTAAGTCTTAGTTTCTGTCTCAAAACAGAGTAAGTCTTTTACCTTCAAACATTCATTTCTATACATGATGATTAATGCAGGCTTGCTGTGGATAGCCAAGGACAACTCTGCTTTGCGAGCACCATCGCTTGACTCATCAGTGTTATAATGAGCGCAACAAATAATCCGAATAGGCAGCGGTGGATTTGATGAAGCGAGTGATGAGGGTCAGCGTTATGTCTCTGTGTGTGCAGTTACCCAAGCTTCCTCCACTATCTCAGCATCTTCTCTCTCAGAAAACATTTTCTTTCTTTTTCCTTTCAGAATCTTTTCTTTCCTGAACTTTCCATCACAAGAAGTTACAAGCAAACTTTATACTGTTTGCTAGAACTTGCATTTCCCATCTCAGGTTGCAGATGGAAGCAGGCATGCTGTGCTTTCTTGTGGATGCACATCATAGGGCATGGATTTAATCTGTTTTTTGTTTTTTTTACCCTTTATTTTTTCACAGAGTAAACTCCAGCCATGTGTACAGCCGCCTTGCAATTGTGTGTTTGCTCATAAATTAGTCAGTAGCTATTAAATACTACAACAACCCATTCTACACACATGCATTATTCTGTATGCTAAAGGATAGATACTTCTCAAAAAGAATTTACATAATTGTATTGATTTTTTTTTTTTCTGAACCTATAATTCATGAGATTTCTGCTTCACTTAGTGTAACTGACAGCGAAGGACAAGGCATTTGGTAAACACCTGGTTTGTGATTGCAGTTACATTTGATCAAAACGTTTTTATATTCTTCACAATCTCATGTTCTTAATGTTGTTACCTTAATGTGTTCACCTGTTATGTGTTTGGTCACAATGTCTTATTTTGAATTTATTTGCATGTTGAGCCTAAGCCTTGCTGGAAGTTTTCCATATCGTTCGTTCCTCCTGGTTTTTGATATCATGGTCCATTCTACCACAGTTTTTTTAATGAATCTACGAGGTGGTATCGAAAAGCCTCAAGACTAATAGTGCTAAATGGTGCTATTTTGAACACGTGTTACCAAGCCTTTGATTTTATCATGGACAGCAAGTTAGAACAAAGGGCAAACGTGACATTTTGTGTGGAACAGGGAAAATCTGCCACTGAGAAGTTTGACATGACATATGTTTGACATACGGCGATGCTGCAATGAGTCGTTCGAGGTGTTTTGTGTGGCACAGGCTCTTCAAAAGCCGAAGAAAATCACTGGAATTCATCGAGGGTTCAAAAGGACCTTCAACAAGCTCAACCCCAAAAATGACGATTGTCAGAGAACAATCCTTATAATCTTACTTCCACACCCACTCTATTTACCAGATTTTGCTCCTGTGGACTTCTCTCTTTTAACGAAGATGAAGATCCAGCTCAAAAGTTGGTATTATGACACCATTGTGGAGTTTCAGCACGAATTGCAGAAGGTGCTCAATAAACTTAGAGAAGAAGATTTCCAGTACAAATTCCAAAAGTGTCTGGAACGCTGGGAGCACTGTATTGCTGTGCAAGGGGACTATTTTAACGGTGATAGTGTGTAAACATAGATATCATAAATCTCTTTAATAAACAGAGCTAGTCTTAAAAATATTTGATACCACTGGTATAGTTTTCATTCTGATATCAGTGTTGTCTAACTTCATTGATCGCTTTGTAGCAGTATCATGTTCAAATAAAAAAAATAAACTGCATACTGTGTGCCTGTCACAAATCCCTTCTCTCAGCATGCATCATAGTCTGCAGCATGACCAGGACTGCTTTAAGGTATTCTGATTTGGGTTTGGGCCAGGTCCCTGAATTTACATTTAGTCGTTACCTTAATGTGCTCACCTGTTCTGTGTTTGGTCACAAAGTTTTAAAAGTCTTCTTCCGAATTTGCCATTTTATTTGCTCTTCCTGAGTTTGACCCTTGTCTATTTTTCCGAGGTTGTCTACCAGATGGTTTCCTCATACTAGATCTGAATAAAATAATACTCCTGAATAAACCCTAAATCTTGATATTGGTTACATTTTTGGACTAATCATACATGCTTAATATTCCACCTACACTTGAATAAAGACCAACAAATTACTGGAAGTCCCTTTGCACACTCATATTACTTCTACTCGATGTGTTTTTCTTTGCTAATGTAACTGGAGACTAGAAATCTCCAACAACCCTATTTGAGAAATTTATAAATATTATCTAATATTAATATAACTATTGTTAAAACCATACTTCACGGTTTTCACTACAATAAGCGCTATGAAGGTGGGGTTGAAGAAACTGAGGTATGGTGTAACGTTCCTCCCCTAACGTTATTATCGCCTTAAAAACTAGCATCGGCTTCAGCGATTACTATTTGACTGATTTATGGATCGGGTTAAGATTGGATGGGTGGATAAGTCACCCCGAGCTGCTGACAGATAAATGAAAAAATTGCTTTGCTTCAGCGGTTCAACTGTTGAGACAGAGAGTGAGAGCAGAGTGTGGGAGAGAGACAGAGAGGGAGAAAAAAAGAGAAAGAGAGATAGAGCAATGCTGCCTTGGGCACTACATTTTGTTCGGATTTTACACTTTGCCACCACGCTCAAACATCAGTCACATTCGGCTTTGTTTGACACGGCTTGCCACTGACCTTTCATAGCGAAACTAATGAGATAAACCATTGCATGATGAGGCGAATAGCAGCTCGCTTTGAACATGCCAGTTTTTTTTTTTTTTTTACTTACAAAAAAATAAAAATTGAATGGGACAGAATCCCATTTCTGTGCATTCATGGAAAAGGACATGACAACAAAAGGGATAAGAATGCTATTCAGGCTACAGAAAAGTAGAAACCTTGAAACTGTTTATAAGTTGCACGTTTGATTTAAAAGTTATATTTATATTTCAGGTAAGGCGTTATTATACCTATCATTATATAATTGCAAGAGTTTTTAAAGTTTACAACCAGTCGCATGGTATAAAATGATCCCCATCCAGCCTTCTAATTGTATATTAGATTAGATTAGATTAGATTAGATTAAACTTTATTGTCATTGTGAAGGTCCATGTACAGAGTCAATGAAATACAGTTAGCATCTAACCAGAAGTGCATAAGTGGCATATTGACGATAAATAACAGTAAGATCATCAGGGTATGAGGTCCATATATACAGGGATACGGGTAATTAATGTACAGAGATGCAGTAGGTAATAATATATGGTATATATAGTAATATACAATATACCGTGCAAAGATTATGCATAGACACACAGATAATTTACTCAATGGCATGATATAGTTATGTACAAGTATGAATGTATGTATGATACAGTATATACAGTGTAAATATGGGTGAAATGTACAGTGGTGCAAATGTTAGTTATGGATGGTGCAAAAAAATGTGTAGTGGAAAAGCAGTGCAAAATACACAGAAAGTGACAATGCAGTATTGAATCAGCTGTTCAGTGCAGTAACAGCCACAGGAAAAAAGCTATACTTCAATCTGTTTGTGCGGGTCTGAGGCACCTGTGGCGTCTGTCTGATGGGAGAAGGGTGAATAGTCCATGGTTGGGGTGAGAGGTATCTTTGATAATGCCCCTCGCCCTTTGCAGACAGCATTTACTGTAAATGTTCTCCAAAGTGGGTTCTCCAAAGTGGGTTCTCCAAAGTGGGTTCTCCAAAGTGGGTAGCTGAGTGCCAATGATTGTGCGGTTGCTGTACAACACTGAGATGCAGTTAGTAAGGATGCTCTCAATAGCACATCAGTAGAAGTTCTCCAGTATCCTGTAGCACAGATGGGACTTTTTAAGTCTGCTCAGAAAAAAAACAGGCGCTGTTGTGCCTCCCTGATCAGGATAGAAGAGTGAGATCCCGGTGAGATCCTCAGAGATGTGGACTCCAAGGAACTTAAAGCTGTGTACACGCTTAACAGAAGCTCCATTGATGTGAATGGGAGCGAGACTGTGATTGCCAGCTCATCTGTAATCCACAATGAAACAGGTTATTGTACTCACATCATGCTACTAGGTGCTGCATCTCCTCTGTATAAGCCATCTCATCGTTACATCTGAACAGGCCTACCACCGTGGTGCCATCTGTAAAACTAACGATGCTGTTTGCCACATAGGCAAGAACGCAGTCATAGGTGAAAAGGGAAGAAGAAAAGGGGAGACAATACACATCCCTGAGGAATCCCAGTGCTGAGGGTGAGACTAGAGGAGGTGACAGTATCCAGTCATACAGACTGTGGTTTGTTCGTAAGGAAATCCAGGGTCCAGTTGCAGAAATGTTTGATGATGATAAATCAACAAACAACATCTTGGCTTTGGTTTTAACATCTTACTAACATCTTAGTTTTGTATCCATCATTGACCCCATAGCTGAAAGCTATTACTAGCCACCACTTCAGTTGAAAGCTGATACGCAGGTCTGTTTGTATGCCCCCTAAATACTTTGACATAATGGAGGTCTTTAGCAAACTAAAACCAGTGGCCTGCCACCTCACTACTCATACGACTGTGCTATCAAGCTGTTGGTGTTTATCAAATATTTCTTTCAACCTGCATTTTCATCTGCTTAGCATTCTTTACATGACAATTTCAATAACTTTAACATTAATGTTCTAGCCCTGTGTGACTACTACTACTACTACTACTACTACTACCACTACCACTATTACCACTAATACTACTACTACTACCACTACTACTATTACTACTACTACTACTACTACTACTACTACTACTACTACTACTACTACCATTATAACTACTAATACAACAACTACTACTACTACTACCATTATTACTACCAATACTACTACTACCACTACCATTACTACTACTACTACTACTACTACCATTATTACTACTAATACTACCACTACCACTACTACTATTAGTACTACTACTACTACTACTACTACTACTACTACTATTAGTACTATTACTACTACTACTACTACTACTACTACTACTACTATTATTACTACTACTACTACCACTACCACTATTACTACTAATACTACTACTACTACTACCATTATTACTACCAATACTACTACTACTACTACTACTACTACTACTACTACTACTACTACTACTACTACTATTATTACTACTACTACTACTACTACCATTAGTACTACCAATACTACTACTACCACTACTACTACTAATACTACCACTACCACTACTAATATTAGTACTACTACTACTACTACTACTACTACTATTATTACTACTACTACTACCACTACCACTATTACTACTAATACTACTACTACTATTACTACTACTACTACTACCATTACTACTACTACTACTACTACTACTACTACTACTACTACTACTACCATTAGTACTACCAATACTACTACTACCACTACTACTACTAAAACTACTACTAATACTACCACTACCACTACTACTATTAGTACTACTACTACTACTACTATTATTACTACTACTACTACCACTACCACTATTACTACTAATACTACTACTACTACCACCACTACTATTACTACTACTACTACTACCAATATTACTACTAATACTACTACTACTACTACTATTATTATTATTATTACTACTACTACTACTACTACCACTACCACTATTACTACTAATACTACTACTACTACCACCACTACTATTACTACTACTACTACTACCAATATTACTACTACTACTACTACTACTACTATTATTATTATTACTACTACTACAACTACTACTACTACTACCACTACCACTACTACTACTACTGCTACTACTACTACTATTACTACTACTACTATTATTACTACTACTATTATTACTACTACTATTATTACTACTACTACTACTATTATTACTACTAATACTACTACTATTATAGTCAAATGTTTTATTTATATAACATATTTATAATATACCATTATATATTGTTTTATATATATATATATATATATATATATATATATATATATATATATATATATATATTCATAATGCAATTTGTACTGAGCTGATCTCCACTTACGTCCTCATACCTGCACTGTTTATAGTAATTATAATATTAATAATACAAATAATATTATAGGTTCCATGTACTTGTACTAATATAATGTTTATAAAATTTTACCTTTTACGCAAGTACAAGAACCAACAATTTGTCTACCACCAATAACCAGTCCACTGTCCACCAGTTGACACTGTAATCGCTCATACAGAGAAAACATCCAATATTCACTTTTGTTTTCTCTTGACTAATGCAATGCTTTGCTTTTTTATTCTATGAAAGATGATTATGACAGCTAACCCAAGTAAAAAAGATGGCCATCACATTTCCATTTGAAAACACTTTCTAAATGCCCTATGCCTAGTGTGAACTAGACTAAAGAAAGCTCTGAATTTGACACAAACGCAGTCAGACTTTACCCAGCTATTTAGTTTTTACGTCCCTTTCATATCTATTTAGCTTCGTGATTAAGTGCAAACACATCTTTAAAGGTCTTTTTTTTAAATATACAAAACAGCTAGGGACAGCTTGGCTTTGCTCTAATGATGAGCTTAAAAGAAGGTTGTTTTGATGAATGAAGCAAGTGCTGAAGGTCTAATGTGTGGGGTTTTGTGTTTGGCTATGCCCTGCATGATCTGCATTAGCTGTTTTATCTCTTATCTTTATAGAGTTCAATTAAGCGCTAAACATCCACAAGGCCCTTCTATCCTCTCTTATCTGTCCTTGTCACCGTAGCCCTGCCTCAGCTACTCTCCTCTCCCACTCCTGCTTTCTGCTTTGAGCGTCCTTAATATATTTTTTTAACCTGAAGTTTTTATTGAACATTATATTGGACTATAAGCTGTTAAGGTTCATTTTGAAGTCAACTCTTTTCTATTTGGCAGATGTCTCTTCTGATAGATAAATAGATATTTTTTGAAATGTATATTAAGGGTGTAGGCTTGAGCCTTGGCAATAAGGACATTCTGATTTCATTTTAAGGGTCAACAACTAGAGAAAGTAAGAAAAGAAAAACTATTTTTTCCGATGTGCTCAGGAGAAATTATTTCATTTGGTGAACATTTTTAAACTTTGTACTGATGCAACACACTTATAACTATATTCTCTGCTAATGACCAACTGCTGCACTACAAACATCAACTGAGACCATAATCTGACTGATTATATAAATTATGTGGCTGTTAGTATTAAGATGGGCCTGACACTGGTTCTCTAAACACATTTCTATGTTGCCTGTTTAGTGTCTATAGGATCTTTATGATGAGTATGTAAGGTACACAGAAAGTCTTTGTCTGGGCTCACACATCTCTAGTTACTATGTCTTCAATCAGCAACAGTTTTAGTTCAGTTGTTTTCCAGTGTGTATATATAGACTTGTTTGTTATCTGCATTAAACTGAAGAAGAACATATGCGCCATTCTGTGTGCTGTGTGATTCTTCCCTGATCAGAAAAGACACCACGGGCACCTCTCCAAGAATTAAGTTTTGTTTGGGCATGAATGAATCTAACAGTGACGACAAATTTAACCCCCTGCTAATTCTAAATCTAAACCTTAACCTAGCCCTAAACCCAGGGCTACCACAAATCCTATACCTAAATCTCACTCTAACCCCAGGATTACCACTAAACCTAAAACCTAACCTTTAGCCCAGGGTTACCCCAAACTCTAAAACTAACCCTAAATCCAGGGTCACCACATAACCTAAATGTAAACCTTCTACTATCTACGATCTATCTCTAAGGTTACCTCTAACTTTGATCGAAACCTAACCATAGCCTCATGGTTACCACTAACCCTAAACCTAACAATGACCCCATGGTTACTCCTAACTCTTAACCTAACCCCAGGATTAACACAAATTCTAAACGAAAAACGCACGCTTTAAGAGTGGATAACCATCACTGGAAAACAATGAGAGATTAGGAAGCCCTTCAACAAGCTCAATCCCTAACAATGTCTAAACCATTCTGCAGCCTTGCATGATGATCGTCAAAGAACAATCCACATTATCTCACTTCCGCAACCGCTTTACTCACCAGATTTGGCTCCAGCGGACTTCACCCTCTTCCCGAAGATGATGATCCAGAACAAAAGGTTGCCTTTTTGACACTATTGCGGAGATCCAGCACGAATCAAAGAAAGTCACAGAAAGACACACTTCGAAAAGAAGACTTCCAGGACATATTCCAGAGGGGACTATATAAAGGTGACAAATAAAGCACTTCTTGTAAACTTTTTGATACCACCTCGTATACCATGGGCATGATATGGCAACAATTCTCTATGTAAGCTGTGTGAATTGATATTGGTTTAGACCTAATGTGTCTCATGAAAATATTCCCAACACTGTTACTCCACTACCAACCAGGTCAACTAACGATACAAGGCATATTCATGCTGTCAAGGGGAAATTCAAACAGAAATTAGCCTGCACCCTTTGTAGCATCACAGTTCTTGGCTGAAAGTGGGGTCTTCCTCCTTTGTAGACCATCTGCCTCCATGGTTTGGAATTCTAAAATTTTGCTTCACACCTTTGTAAAAAACAAAACAAAAAAAAGCCTACTGGTCAACCTCCTAAGCATTCTTTTGGACCAACAAGGTACTTTGCCCACAGAATTGGTTGATTATTGTTTTTTTTTAATTGATCAGTCTGAAAAGTACATTCAGTGATAAACTCATACATATCGCATATACATAGCGCTGACGGGTACAGTAAATTGTGCATAAAGGATTGTCAATATACATTATTAAGATGAAAGTTGTGTGCAAAAAGATTGTGCAAAAATATAGTACAGAAGGTTGTGCAAAAGGGATTGTCTATATACAAATCAAAAATAAATACTGTACATGGAAACTTTTAGTTTAGCAGAGTTTTTTTCTGTTGATGTTGTGTTTCTATTATTATATTAATAATAATAACTATTATTATAGATATAATTATAATTGTTACTGTGTATTAACTTGTATAGTTATCATTTTAGTCTGACTTTTCTGCAATCTGGTTCACTGGTGCCACACATTTCATTTCACTTACTATATAACTTAGTAGTGTTTAAAACTTTTTTTTATTTAATTTTAATCTTTACTTTAATTTCACTGTGAGCAATTGCAACCTAAGAATTTCCCTAAGGCATCAATAAAGTATTCTGATTCTAAATTTGATTTACACCAATATGCCCAAATCTTAGAGCCTGGCACTAACAACGATCACCTGCAATATACTACTGAAATCACACGTATTAAAATTTACATGTTTTTTTAAATGCTTTACTTAATTAGAGGCATCATCAATTGTTTAAGTCCAAGGAAGGTCAAGTGATTTTGTACTTTTTTTTAAGTTTAGCCTTTTAAGAAATTTGAGATTAAGAGCATGGTATAGCATTCCATTAGTGAATAATCATATGTTACATTAGAGGACACAACACCCTTCGGTTTATATAAATAGCAAAGGCAAGTGAGCCTCCATCAGTATAATTTGATGGAAACGTAAATCATGGCACAGAGTGATGGTTACAAGATCTGGCTTAAAACTATCTTGGCTTCATTCACTGTGTAATGCTGAAAAGTTCTTTTAAGTGTCTTTGTCATGGGATACTTTTTAGGGTATGGCGGCTCTGTGGTTAAAGGTTATGAGAAACCTCAGCATTGCCAGCTACTGTTGGGTCTTTTTGCAGATCCAGGGTTTATACCAGGATCATACATGTGAATGGGTTGCTAGTCCATTGCAGGACACTATGCACAAATACAATCCTATACAAGGGGTAAATCTAGGGGCAATCTACAGAGTTGAGGTAACTGGAAGCCTCTGGGAGTAGAATACACTTAAATTAATTTTAAAAGACAATTAAACTATACAACTTTTGATGTTACTGGTTTGTCCTATCCAGAAACCCCTAATGGTTACAAAAGGATTTCTTTTGAGGAATCTAGAAAACCTAAAATATAGAACAAAGAGTTTTTTGAAGGTGCATTCACCAAAGGTTCTCCAACTTTGTATTGATCCCCATGATATTTCAGAGTAGCAGTATAGAGTTTTCACAGGGTCTTGAATGTCAATGTATTTGTATCTCAATAAAACCGTCTCCATAATAAATATCAAGTTCTCTTTGATGGCCAGCTCGTGCTGAATTAGTACCAGGCTATGCCAAGCAGAAATATATAATTAAATAGCAAAATATTATTTATATGAAAATCTTTCATCTGATTTTAGTCAAACTTTGGGATCAAAGTAATTTGATTTTGGGGGTTGATAAAGCATGGTTTTTTTTTTTTTTTTGATCAATTATTTACTTTCTTTTCAAACTCAATATACAGTTTTTTGTTTGTTTGTTTTTCCTGAAACCTAAAATAATCTCCAATCTAATGAAAGTGTGGACACTCTTTTGCAATTGAGAGATTATATTAGAGAATATTATGCTTTTTGTAAACAGTTTTGAGGGTTGCCATCCATTTCGAGTTTATATTCATGAATATTTGAACGCTTTGCTTCACGCAAATCTAACAAGCCATGAACTGCGACGATGAATAGGCATAAAATCAGCACAATCACATTTTGCTTCTCATTAAAATAAAATCCTTAATATTATGGAAATTTACAATTAAGTAAAATGTATGTAATGAGTGCATTAATTATACTTTCGATTTGTTATATTGCATCGCTGTTCTAAATTCAGAAATATTCCTTTTTTTTTTTTTTTCGAAATGAAACATTCTTTGTTTCACATTAGAGTATTTCACTGTTTGATTCTCTGGAATTGGCCATTATCTAATCCAATTAGAAAAGCTTTTAGTGCAATGATTTTTCATATCTTTAGTTCATTTGGCTCCATTTTCCTGCTCTGGCAGAGACGAGAGACTTGGACACAGCTGTCAGAACAAATCCCAGTGATTGGCAGCTTCTTTGTGATGATGGTGGGCGTGTTGATGGGGGATTAACGCATGTGTGCACGTGCATATGTGTGTGTCAGCTCACTTACCCTGATCTCATGATTCTTAATAATCAGTACAAGCCATACAAAAAATAAAGACAATAAGACAATTTTAAGAACAATGGTACAAAGAATAAGCATCCTTCATACCCATGAGATTCTTAGTATTGACTAATGTTTCTGCCTTACTGATGTATATTAGAACCCTCAGAGTGTCACCACTCCAGCTCCATCAACATCATGTTTAATTCCACTTTCAAGGCAAGAATTAAAAGACTTTGAATGGCAATTTCATCCATCTAGAATCATAAGCATTGCATAGCATATTTTTCACTTTATTTTTAACAGCTGCAGGAATCAAATGTATTATCTTCCATCTGAGACACCTCCAATGTATCACAGGAAAGTTAAGACATTAGGAAGAAAGCGCTATCTGCCCTCTTCTACATACAACGTTGTACGTGAGCTGACAGGAGCTCAATATAATTGAACAGACCTGTATAAAGTTTTATTTTAAGTTTCATTACATCTCAAGGTAAACTATATGAACAAAACTATTGGGACCCCTGACTTTTCCATCCATATCTGGTTAGCCATATCAGCCAATCTCACTTGGCTGGTTCTTTATTTATTTGATGCAAGTCACTGTTCAAATCATTGTTATGTACATACTGTGTTTTTCATCTACAAACACTATATGGATGCCTGGGACACCTGTCTTTTCCATGCATATGTCCCGCTTCCCTAATCTGTCTTAGCATCAAAATATACCTTCACTTGAACTAGGAGACCCAAACCTTTTTCAGCATGGCATGCCCCTTTGCACAAACCAGCTCCATGAAGACATGCATTGCATGGGTTGGAGTGAAAGCTTTACTGAACTCTTCTGGGATGAATCACTCACCTACATCAGAACTGGACTTTACCAACACCCATGTGGATGAATGACCATAGAGCTTCACACCCACACTTCAGGTTGTGTAAAGGAATGGTCACAAAACACATTAAATCTTATGGTGAAGTGTCCACAAACCTTTCTATATATAGTGTTTTTACTTATTATCTTAGTCTTTTTCTTATTTAAAATTTTTACTTGTATTTTTCTGATGATGAAAATTTACAGTATGTCAATGTCTATGTTTATTCTTTTCGCAGACAGATATTGTTAATTATTTAGACTTTGTATATTTAGTTATTTACGACTTTTTTCATTTTTCATTTTAAGGAAAAGGTATTTTGTATTTTTGAATGGTATGTAGAAATATGTGCACTATGTATGTAATGTGTGAGGTAATGGGTCAAAATTCAGATATAGAACTGCTGTGATAGATAGATAGATAGATAGATAGATAGATAGATAGATAGATAGATAGATAGATAGATAGATAGATAGATAGATAGACAGACAGACAGACAGACAGACAGACAGACAGACAGACAGACAGACAGACAGACAGACAGACAGACAGACAATATTAAACAATAGCACCAGTCCTGAATAATACTCAATGACAGTACTGAGGCTTGTGCTTTTTTTTTTTTTTTTTTTAAGAAAGAAAGATAAAAAAAAAGCTAAATATCCTGTCCAGCAGAACGCAATGACGAACAAAAATGCCTCAGGGTTATTAGTAATAGCATCAAGTGTCCATTAAGACACTGTCAGACAGACATTTTTGTCATAGACAAACAGATAAGGAGCTGTGGAGACAATGGTGGTGATGGTGGTGTGTGGGTGGGTAGAAGGTCCTTCGGTTCTTGTATGTCTATATTTTGCATCAGCGCATTCAAAAAATCGATTTAGTCTGTCCTTGATATGGGACAGTAAAAGCCATTATTGTATACATAATCAATATGAAAAAAAAAGAGAGAATAGTTATAACAATGAAATGTGAGACATAGCAAGCTGTGCGATAATTTTAATACCCCTCAGGCATAATATCAAGTGTAATTAAGCTAAGGACACAGTTAATTACAATTTGCACAGCAACTATTTATTTGACCAACAGCTTAATGATTCATTCATTTATCCATTAATTGAGATAAATATCAAAGCTGGCACAAAGGGGAAAGAGCTCACTGACTAGTAAGTGCTTTGGAATTTTCAGGTTAAACTGGAGCTCATGCAAAGAAGCTCTACAGGATCTTTCCTGTGAATACACACAGTTCACTTGTTAACATTTTTGTTCTATAATTTTTAGATTGTGTAAAGCAGCTTTGAGACAATGTTCATTGTGAAATGCGCAAATGAATTAAACTTGAATTGAGTTGAAAAAAGAATAGCAGAAAATGCCCCGATACAGGTGTAGAAAGCGTGTTGCATCACACCGAAAACGTCTCGAGGCTGTAATTGCTGCCAAATTTGCTTCAAGTTAGTACTAAGTAAAAAATTTAAACACTTATGAAATTATCGTTATGATGTATTAGACCATTAATACTATACAGAAATCCAGTAAAACAGAGCACTGCATCACAGACAGGTATCCTATGCAGCAAGATGTGATTCTTGCTTTGATTACTAAAGCAAGAAACCCAATAAACTCAACAAGTCTCCTTTCACTGCAGCCACAACTGCACCACCCGGATACATCATCTCTAGCAGAAGCCTCGATATTAACCTCATAAACTGCTTGTGCAGTTTGCGAACTCTGACTAGTGCACTCTTCGATCATCCAAACAGAGGATGTGAAACTACAGACGCTATTGGATACCTCCTAGAGAACCTCGGAGTCAGCAAGTTAAAATCGAATTGGTTAAAGCCACAGCTTCAAGGAACATGGATTGTAAGCTACAGGACGTCTGCAGTGTTCACAGTGAAGGCTCAAGGCAGATAGAGATGTGATGTGATCGCTGAAATCTGATTGGATAAAAACATAAACTTACGCTCGGGTGCACTGTGCTAGAAACCTGCACTCACGGGAAAAGATATATTTTTTTTATATTGTTTCAGTTGATGTTCTAGGTTCTGAAAAGTTCCTTGTTCATGTCCATGCTCATCATTTACACCAATAAAACTCAAAAAAATGTAAACGTTTGTTTATTTTCCAGTTATTTTTTTTATTCATAATCAAAATGGACACAAGTAAAACAAAAAAACAGAGTAACAGGAAAAAGCAGTCAGTGCATTAAAAAAAATCCTTATGCATTTCACCTGCAGGCTTTTGCGAGCGAAATCGGGACAAAATAATATTTTTGCGGGAGCAAAACCTTGTGGGAGTGGGTGGGAGCGGGACTGAAGAATCCGTCCCTTGCGGGTCTCTACACTGTGCAGCCGAGAGAAACGATATGAAATGTAGAAAAAAAGACTATTGGGAAGAATTAAATACATATTTATGGACAAAAAAATATATTAAAAATAACTCAGTGATGCTGGAAGAGTTTAGGCCAGCAGAGAAGTCCCTGCTCCCCCTGATGGCCTGACAATCCTCTGACTCATGCAATGGACATTCATAAAGAACACCCCAGTAAACTGTAAACAGTAAAGTCCTGAGAGTAAATCTTTGCTCCCTAAAAGTACACTAGCAAACTTTTGTTTTTGCAGTTTCCAGAGATATACATATCCAACTTATTCCATAACGATTTTTTGATGTATGGAAGAAGTGGATTCTTTCTGAGATTTTATTCAAGCATGTATGGGGAAAAAAATCCTTCCCAGGCCATTTGTTTATGATGATATGCCTGCCCTTTCACTCATGACTTATCTGATTATACAGATTTTATAAAAGGCCTAGGGCCTTATGAGCTCTGAGCTCATGTGATGTAGTGTTTGAATTGCTGGAGCATTGTGCTTAATTAACTATGAATATGAAAAGTGTGTGTGTGTGTGTGTGGGTATGTGTGTGTGTGTGTGTGTGTGTGTGTGTGTGTGTGTGTGCGTGTGCGTGTGCGTGTGCGCGTGCGCGTGTGCGCGCGCGCGTGTGTGTGTGTGTGTGTGTGTGTGTGTGTGTGTGTGTGTGTGTGTTTGTGTGTGTGTGTGTGTGTGTGTGAATTCATGGCCATGCACATGTAGTCACACTTGAATAATATGCATGCTGTTGTTATCTCTTGTGCCTCATGAACTGTATGCTGGGTTAAACAAGGTACTCGCCTGCAGACAATCCCCACGTCCTCTCAAAATAATGAATCACTTTATCTTGATGACAGCAATTACGATCAACTAATACATATTAATACCAGCTGCTCGAATAAGTTCAGTCTACAATCAAAAGTGTATTTAAATGAGTTTTAATCACTCTTGAATATAAAAAACATTATAATCCAAGATATTTAACTTGATATGATATAATTAACAACTCCTCATAATCGTCTCTTGTGAGTTGTCCTTTATTCCAACTACAAAGTAAGAGGCCCAGAGAAGTTTTTAGATTTCAGATTCGCATTCAGAATAACTGTCAATGTAAAGTACATTATTAACTAACCAGAAATAACATTATGACATTATAACATTATGACTGAGTGAATAACACTGATTCTCTGTTCACCATGACACCTGTAAGTAGGTGGGATATACTAGGCAGCAAGTGAACATTTTGTCCTTAAAGTTGACGTGTTAGAAGCAGACAAAATAGGCGAGTGTAAGGATTTGAGTGAGTTTGACAAACACCAAATTGGGACGGCTAGACGTCTGGGTCAGAGCTGCAGGTCGTAAGGGATTTTCCGAGTCTGCAGTGGTCACTATATATATTAAAAGTGGTCGAAGGAAAGAACAGTGGTGAACCGGTGACAGGGTCATGGGCAGCCAGGGCTAAATGATGCACTTCGGGGGCTGACCCGTGTGGTCCGATCCAGCAGACGAGCTCCTTTAGCTCAAATTGCTGAAGAAGTTCATGCTGTTATTGCTCGATAGGTCAGGACTGTTTTGGCAGCGAAAGGGGGACCAACACAATATTAGGCATGTGGTCATATTGTTATGTCTGATCGGTGTATACAGTATATTCATTGCCACAGGAGTACCTGTTCAAACACCCAGCCAAAGGTGTAAAGAGAACTTGAAAATCATTCTTTAGTAAAAGTTTAGATACCTCGATGCAAAACTTACTTTATTACAAGTTTCCAAAATAACTTAAGTAAAAGTCTTAGAGTGTCTGATTTGAAAAGTACTTTACTCAGTATTTGACTCATATTGAACATAAGCTCAAAGGTGCACTAGTCCTCAACACCATGACACATGTTAATTGTCTTCCCAACCAGTTTCGCATTTGTTTTCTGATCTTCCAGGCTAGCTTTGTGAATCACCTGAACACCTACTGAACACCTTTGGGATAAATTGAAACACTGACTGCACCCCAGATCTCCTTAACCTACATCAGTATCTGACTTTATAAGTACACTTGTGGCTGATGAACACAAATGTCTACAAGCACACTCTTTAAATCTAGTGGAACAACTTTGCAGAAGAGTGGAGGGAATTCAAGAGCAAATTGTGACTACCGTATTTTTCGGACTATAAGTCTTAATTATGAATTTTTCCTGGGTTTTTCCCAGTTTCACAAACTTCAAGTCAAAAAACTGAGCGACATAACATAAACGAAAAAACGCACCTCACCTGTGTTCTGAGCTGCACGGCATCGGTAGAGAAAACTTCCATCGGGTGATTTTTAAACGCACGACGATGCCAAAAGATAAACTCCCAAAAGAAATAGTTGTGAAAGGAAGGAGGAAGACGGTGAACAATGACTTTCTTGGTCGGCTACTGTTTAGATACAAGTCGTTGTAACGCGTTGAGTCTGGGTGAAGGGAGAGCTCGCTAACTCCAGTTGAAACAGAAATCATATAAGCACAGACAGGTTTCCAAAACTCGTGCTTTTTTATAATTCTTGGCAACAGCGTTACAGGTTAGTCAAAGAGACTTAGAAATGAGCATCAGAAAATAATAAGGACATATTCCTCGTCTTAAACACACGCAGTAATACCAGAAAAAATGCAGTGTCAGCCTATTCCCAAAATACCACTATGCTCCTAAAGGAACGTGTCTTTCGTTAAAGCCTGTGTAAAGTACATTAGTGTAGACACCTGCGGCTTATAGACACGTGCGGCTTATTTATGTTAAAAATAAAAAATATTTGTAAAATTCAGTGGGTGCGGCTTTTATATGGGTGCGCTTTATAGTCCGGAAATTACGGTAAATGTGGAATGCGATACTCAAAAAGCGCATACCATACAGTGCTTATGACCAGGTGTCCGCAAACTTTCGGCAATATAGTGTAGCATGTTTGTTGCTGGCTTGGTATTATTAGTACTAACAGTATCCTGTGATCTTTATAATTGATATTTATCGCTATTTATTGTGTTCGATAATCACCACTCTGGTGGTCTTTTCAGAACTATGGCACCATAGATGATCACAACCTATAATCTAGTGGTCATTTTCATGTGTTGTATGTATGCATTACTTGGCATATTCTCCTTTAGACCCATGTGAACATGATACATGTGCATCTTTAAGGCAAATTATTAGGTCTGTGTATTTTGTTTATTTTTCTATAGATCTGCATACTGAGTATTCATTTCACACTAATTGTGTAGAACTTAGCTTTGAATATGGCCAGAATTATATTCATAAACTGTATCTAAGGTTTAAAAAGTCTACATTCTACAATGGCAGGATTTGATTATACTATTTCTTTTATGTGTCATGTTTATTATACCAATATGCTACATGCTTAAACTGGTCTGGAAGGATAGCAATGAAATGTTTTTCTAATTATGGTTCGGAGATTCATATACAGAGAATGCCAAGCATCTGTCTGTTGTTGCTTCAAGCACTCAGGAGCAACTCAAACACACACTGGAGAATAACACACAGAACCGCTTGCTCCTGTTGGAACATAGATGCTGGAGAGCCAGAACTCAGAATCTATCCGATTGCATCCTGGAGCTTTCTACAGCATATACAATATGGACAAAAGTTTAGTGTCGACCTAACTATATGAGATTTTGGAACATCAGGGCATAATATAGGACGCTGTCAAATACACCTTCTCATATTCTGGGTAAAATGTCAAAGCAAATCCTGTATACAACAGTAAGGAAATGCAGGAAGGATTAGCTGACACAGGAGTAGCAGCGCTACCACTTTTGCAAAATCTGGATGGAGGAGTCATAAGAAGGCACGTTCCCTTCACTAAAGTGAATGAATAATGCATGGAAAAAACATATCTAGATAAACTAAATGTGTTTTTTTTTAAACATACATTGTGGGAAATGGAGCAAAAATGCTACGATCATCTATGGTACATTATGTTTGGAGAAAAAAAAGAGGAGCACTTTGCACTTTCTTGGCAACCAATGGATGAATTCCATTAAATTCTAGAAACAAACGTGAAAGCCAGAGATCTCACAAAGAGTCAGTCAAGATACTGGACCTGGAAGAAAAAATTTCAGGTTTTAGAACAAAACAAAGTTCTAAAGCATATCTCAAAATCCACTAGCTGGTTGTAAAACCCCATTTGCTGGCTGTGATATACGCCAAATAGGACCCTGCTAATTATATTACAGTACTTATTGAACAGACTTGATGCATTGCTGGATGTATTCCTGTAAGTCAGAGAGCATACCTGTGGAGCCGAGAAACACAAGCTCAATTTGGCGAGAGACAGAGCGTATGCATCATTACAAGCTTTCCGGGGAACTCTCATTTATAGTCTGTGAACAGATAGAGGTTGAAGCTGTAAAGCATGCTCTAATAGATTCATGTTTATTACCAATATGAAGTGCAAGAACAGACTGGAACAACAGCCTGCTTCACTCTTTCTTTGTCGGACATAATTGCGGGTGTGGTAGATGCTCAGTCAATTGTCCTGTCCTCCTGCCTGCTCTATTGGAATGAACCGATCCGTTCAATTTTATATATAGACATGAATTCAACAACCTACTTTTATTTATTTGGATGTTCATTTGTTGTAGAATCAGCTGATTTCTTCATTTAGGATGAGGGTCAGAGATGAGAACCATTCAAGCGATCTCCATAGACGGGGAGAAATTAATGTAGAGGTGATTTTTAAGTAATTAATACAGTCTGTGCCATTTCATATCCCAAATATGCATAAGCCAAGAGCACATAAGATGCCAGAAGGTATATTATCACTCGAATGTGTACAGTATTCTCGAGTTTCTCCAGGCATGAATGTCATTAAGAGTGGAAAATAACACACTAAGCCTGAGTGCATAATGATTACGACTTCTGGAGCATAAAGTTTATTGCAAGTATTGTCTTCTTTTGTACACAGTAACTGTATAATGAAGTTTAATGAAGTTTTCTATGCTGCAATTATGTTAAGATAAAACTTTAATTACAATTTTAATTAATGTATATATCATTCCTAATGATGATGACAATACGGAACTTTTTTTCTCAGCTTCACTTATCCATTTGATTAAGTACATATTCGTATATGTATGTATATACGTTTATTTAAAAAATTGTAGCCTTGGTGAACGAGCTTAACCCTAAAACAATTAATTCACAGCACTGTTTAACATGCTGAAACTGGCCAAACCTTAATGTCTAATCTGTTCCTTGCCATGTTTATATTTGTCATGCTTCTAGCTGAAGAGTTGCATCGAATCAGTAGAAGGACACCTTAATTCACAAACGTTCCACGTATGCAAAAACATAGATAAGCAAGATTCATTTTGGAGCTTAGCACTGAGGATAATGGACTAATGAGGGTCTTTGTCCAAAAGTACATTATGTTTAGAGGAAAAAAAGCATTTGATAAAATGAATAGTGTAACAGATGTTGAGCAGGGAGTGGATTCAGGTAGATGTATGTATACTGGATATGTGACAAGTACTGACAAGTGGACCTTCTGCTTCTGAAACCTCTAAAGTGTGGTGTTGCCCTTATTAATAATGGAAACATACATAGTCGTATTTTTTAGCCAGTATCTTTACTTAATTGTTCTCCTAAAAACTCACACATCCCTCCTCAATCTTCAAATGTGCAATAACGTACAAACACAACATCTCTCCTTTTACTCAACACATTTCTTATTTCTTCTCATTTTCTCGTGCCTCTTTTTCAACCATGAAGTGCTTCCATTCTGTTGCTGATAATGTCTGAACTGCGAAAGCAATAATGAATGGTCTGCTCACTCGCAGTAGGAAGAAACAGAGGTGGGCTCAACACTGTAAAGCTCATCTTCGTCATCAATTTGTGGCGTTGCCTTTATTAATAATGGAGACAGACACAGTCAGAGCTTTTAGCCAATAACTTTACTTACTTCTTCTGTTAAAAACCTCATTAAAGTGGCAAATGTGCAATTACATGTTCAAACACAACATAAATCAATGCTGCAGCACTCATGCACCTGTTTTTTGAAGCCAGCTTCTGCACATGACGCACATCACAAGGATTCTTTGATGGACCCTTCTGAGGTCTGTTCCGCCAAAGAACCCTGTCTTGGAAAACCTCTGCATAACCCTGGCCACTGTACTGTAACTTAGTTTCAGGGTGTTACCAATCTTCTTATAGCCTAGAGCATATTTGTGGGGAGCAACAATTCTAATTCTCAAATTCTCAGACAGTTCTTTGCCATGAGGTGCCATGTTAAACATCCAGTGGTCGGTATGAGAGAATTGTACTCAAAGCACCAAATTTTAACTGCTCTTATACACGATACACAAATTTGTATGGTCCTGTCAAGCAGACAAACACATGAACATGATGAATAGGACGTGTGGCTTTGCATGGTTAAGCAATGTACAGCTGTTATCACTTACAGTAGGGTGTACTCACTTTTGTTGCCAGTTATTTAGACAATAATGGCTGTATGTTGAGTTATTTTTAGAGGAAAGTAAATGCTGCTGTACAAACTACATATTGACTACTCTAAAATATATCCAAGTTTCACTTCTATAGTATTGATGAAGAAGATATACATATATGTGAGAAGATATACTACAATGGTTGTTGAAATGTGAGAGGTGTACTCACTTTTGTGAGATTTTATTTATATATACTGTACATACAACAACACATAAAATACACAGGAGCCAAGAGACCAAGAGATATAACAACAACCATCAAGGACAAACCTTGAGAGGATTCAAAAGAGAGCGCAAACAGGTTTAACACCCTTGTGTATTTGCACAGTTACTAATAAAAATCTGCACTTGCATTCACTATCACCTCTTATGTCATGTGACATTAATACTTGATTACTCAGAACGTTTCAATATTGGTTCATTTTCTACAGCAGCCCTAACAGCCGTTCCAGCTGCAAGTTATACCATACAGTGACGCCCTCATTCTAACGTTACCATTTCTATAAGAACAACTTAAACTCATAAACTCATTTAATAGATTGTCCAGATAGAAAAGAACAGTGAAATAGTTGAGATGGCGAAGTTTTCTGTGAGGAGCTGAACATTTCGGGAAGTCTGCAATGTCAGCACTTTGTAACAGTCTGAGAAAAAGCTGTTTTCTCTACCGAAGTACATTATTTGTCTTATTAACGTCAGGAGAGAAGGAACATAATGGAGGAACAACTACAGTTTATACTGTAGCTGTTATAACTGAAAGCACACATTACATTACCATCACGGATAAGGTAATGTAATGTGTGCTTTCAGTTATAACAGCTACAGTTTATACTGTAGCTGTTATAACTGAAAGCACACATTACATTACCTTATCCGTGATGGTTTTTCTATAACAGCCGACTCCTACTTACACTATAATAGCTATTTATATGGTATTCCAAACTCGTTTTTCAAGCCCGCCGTTCTAGCACATTTGTTTTTATATCTGATTTTGCCTTCTTATAGCATTATCAAATATGAATAAAAATAACTAGCTACATAGAATTGTATATTTTCATAACTTTGCAAGTATCTACAAGAAACCAAAAAAAAAATTTTATTTTCCTGTTTTAAAAATTATATAATCCAATTTGCATTCCTCAGAGAATTATTATTTTTTTAAAAGGAAGTACAATATGTAATGAGGTATAACAATTATAAACCAAAAACAGTAACAGTGACAATAACAATGTAAGGTGCTGTGTGCAAATGAACACGAGTATGATTGTAAGGACAAGAATTCAAACAAGGACCTCAGAATCCATGAGGAGTTCTAGATGGCTATGGAAAGCATTTACAAGCTGTGATACACTCTATGGACCTTTTATATTCCTTATATTAATCTTTTATTTTATTATACCTATATAACTGTTAACATGCAGTTTTTTAATATTCTTGACTGCTCCTGTTACTGTTTTCTACAACCTTTTGTGTTTACAGTTGGATGTTTATTACAAGCAAACTCTCTTTTGCACATTGTACTGCATAAAAATGGTATAAAATAGGTTCCACACGATGCACTTTATGTGGCAAGGACACTTACTTTAACTCTTAGCTCTGTGTCCTGTATGTAGCTCTATGTTGTATGATGTAGCACCAGGGTTCTTTTGTGTACTGCTTCAGCTTTATGTGGTTGGAATGACAATTATAGCGTCCTGACTTGACAAAAGTTATAGGTAGATTGACACCTGACAAAAGATCTGTAAGTTTCCTTTTCACATCTGTATGTCGCATTCCACATTTAGTCCCTGTTCCCTTTGCAATTATTATAACATCTAGTGGATAAAAGGTTCCACTAGATTTTGGAGTGTGCTTGTGGAGATCTGTGCTCATTCAGACACAAGGGTGGTAGTAAAGTCAAGTACTGATGTAGGGTGAAGAGGCCTTGGGGTGCAGTCGAGCGATTCAATCCAAAATGTTGTTTAATAGGGTTGAGGTCAGAACCCTATAGCCTACATTTCAAGACATTACCATGAGTGAGAAAGGTAATCCATGCTGTTTTTTGCGGAAAGCCCAAACTAACCACTGACATTTTTTATCCTCGAGTTAAAGCTCAAAATAAAATTCTATGAACCATTCTCTAGTGAACATGTAATGTGTTTGTCAGGGATGGAGACTGGAAGGACCCAAATGCTGGACGCCAAAGATGGAATTATACCAGTCTTTAATGAGGGCAAGGAGCAGAGCAGAAATTCCCTTCTGTCAAAAAACTTGGACACTAGAGGACAGAATAAATCCAGGTTCTGGTAATCAGTCCAGACTAAAAAAGGGGTCTTAGCCCCCTCTAACCAGTGATGCCATTCCTCAAGGGCCAACTTCGCGGCCAAGAGTTCCCGCTCCCCGATAGGGTAGTTACGTTCCGCTGGGCTAAGACGGTGGGAGAAGAAGGCATACTATTAGTAGTACCGCTCTGGGACAGCTCGCCGCCCACCCCTTGGTCGGAGGCATCAACCTTGACAATGAACTGGCAGGAGGGATCAGGGAAGGCCAGGACAGGGGCAAAGGTGAAGAGGTCCTTGAGTCTGGTAAAGGCCTGCTCAGCCTCGCGGGTCATGAGAAAGGTTGGTGAGTGGCGGTCAGTTGGTGAAGCGAGGCATCTACCGAACTGTAACCTCAGATGAACCGCCGAAAATGTTGGTCAACCCCAGGAAAAACAAAGCAAACAAAGCTGCCTTTGGGTCCAGGAAACCGGGAGTCCACAAAAAAACTAATGTAAAGAATTCCTGACAGGAAAAAGGGGCTGGAAGGTCTTTAAGAAATGCAGAGCCTAATAGACAATCTGGCGAGGGACTAAAAGAGCTGGCATACATTTATACCATGTTAAGATGGCCATCGTGCCAGTAGTGAGACTGTAGCCGGAAGCCACTGCCAGGCTGAAACTTAACTGGAAACAATGTTAATACATACTCACAGACAGGGAAATGCAAACATTAGAATAATAGTTAAGAATGTAGGTGTAAGCATTATTTTTTGGGTTTGTATCACAGGCAATTTGTAGCACATGACATTTAAGTAATTTGAATGGATATCAAGAACAGTTCATTTTGATTTGAATTTTAAAAATATACGTTGTCACATAGCAGCTTAACAGAAATAAATAGATTAAGAATATCAATTTTAAACTCATTCATTCGTCCCTAACGTTATCCCTTTAAGCTTTCCTGTAATGTGACTGCCAGAGGCGAGTGTGGTGAGGAATAACTTCCTGAGGTGATATGTGGAAGAAACCTGGGTGACACAGTCATTCAAGGTACTGTAATTTAAAAAAGATTGGCTTCTACAAAAGTACAAGTATCTAAAATATATCTCAGAATCCTTGATGAATACTACCTGACTACAAAAAAACATTTGCAAGCTGTAATACACTATATGGACAAATTTGTGGCGATCGGATCATTGGTATTTGCTTTTTAATCATCCCATTCCACATTTAGTCTCTGTTTTCTGTTATAAAACCCTCCACACTTCTGGGAAGATGTTCCACTAGAGTTTGGAGTGGAGATTTCTGCTCATTCAGCTACAATGGTGCTTGTAAAGTCAATTACTGATGTAGTTGAGGTGAGGAGGCCTGGGGTGTTCACATTCATCCCAAAGGTGTTCAATGTGGTTGGAATCAGAGCTTTATAGCAGACAATCTTATACTCCAACCCATGTAAAGTATATCCTCATGGATATCTTCAAGGCATTGTCATCCTGGAACAGGTTTGGGTTTCCGAGCTCAAGTGTAGGTAAAATGTAATACCAACACATCCAAAGGCATCTTATAACATTGTGTGTCTACCACACATCTTATAACATTGAAGGCCCACCACAAATCTGTTTGTTGCAAAGTAGCGTTTCTAGTACTTTATTCTGCCTTTGACCTTGAATTGTTTATGTTATTGGATTTGCTTGTCCGAGGCTAATCTCTGTATTGATCGCTTGCACTTTCGATTTTGTGTCTGGCTTTGCCTTCGGATTTGTCTACTTCGCAAATAAACCTATATGAGCATCCGAGCCCCCATGCATCAATGGCACATGGATTATAATCTCAAATATATATATATATATATATATATATATATATATATATATATATATATATATATATATATATATATACATGAGTTGACGTTTTTAGTAAATGGTCTGACAGCACACTATCATCATCATCATCATCATCATCATTATCCATCAAATATAATCACCAGTGGTGGACGAAGTAAGCAAACCATGTATTTGAGTAAAAGTAAAGACACACTCGATGAAATATTACTTCAGCAAAAGTAAAAGTTCTCTGTTTAAACTCAAGTATAAAAGTATTTGCGTCATCAATCATTATGATCATTCAAAATTATCAATCATCATCATCATAGTTTCCCCAAAATCTTTTATTTAGGGCATATAAAAGCGGTAGGCATTTCATAACTAATACAAATGTCAAAAAAGAACAAAGAACACACACACTTACACACACATACAGAATATTAATAGCACTGTGAAGGAAATGTATGAAGAAGAAATAGCGTGAAAAATGGAGGTGTCCGCTCTTGTCTTCACTCTTTTCTTTTCAAACAGCTTTCCCTCCCGACTAAAGCGTCAGTTCTCAAGGAAATGGAAATCACTGACAGAGTACAAATACAGAACTCTCTGCAGTTTAGCCGGCAAAAAAGTTGCATTGTTCCATTGAACAGCCTCTTGTTCAAACATTTCCCATTCGAAGTGTAGGAAAGACTAATGAACCCTGATGATTTCAGGCTAATTATCTCAATAATGGGTTAACTTTAAATGTTTAAATAAACTTTACATTTGAAACTATTCCCAATCTTTTGAACCTCCTTGCATGTTACTAATGAGTCACAGTGACATAGCAGTCATAATATTTATAAACGTTTTCAAAAGTTCTTGTGAAGAGATGAAGTTATAGACAGTAGAACAAATCTGCTTGTATAATCACTGTGAGGGCATTGTACAATTGTACTATATTTACACTATACACCGATCAGACATAACATTATGACATTATGACTGAATAATGGCACTGATAATCTCTTCATCATGCCACCTGTTAGTGTGTGGAATTTATTTATTAGGCAGCAAGTAAATTTTGTCATCAAAGTTGACGTGTTAGAAGCAGGAAAAATGGGAAAGCGTAACGATTTGAACGAGTTTGATGAGCACCAAGTTGTGATAGCAATACTAGTGGGCCAGAGCATCTCCAAAGCTGCAGCTCTTGTGGGCTGTTCCTGGTCTGCAGTGGTCAGTATCTATTAAAAGTGGTTCTAGTAAGTTAGTAGACAAATTAGCAGGGTGTATGTGACAACTTCATGAGTCCAAAAGTTCTGTCAATATTTATAGACAGGGGATGTTTGGCGTATTCAGAGTCGGGTTACGCACCTGCTCAATTCGAATGTTCTGGACTCCGCATTCTGATTATGCAAATAACTTTCATGGTTTTGGAGAATTATCCGGTTATACTGGGCGCTTACTGATTTCTAGTGGGATAAGGGTGGATTGAAGGGGCGTTTTGAAGGGTATTTGTACATGTATAAATAAAAAAATTACTTTTTCATTTTTATTACAAGACTCTTTGTTTAATCATCTTAGCTTATGTAAAAAGACTTCTAATAAATTATCATGAGCGCGAAACCTCCTTTTTAATGACACATGGTGGCCTCTGATGTCTGGAAGGAAATGCTTCAGAGCTCAAAGCACGGCCAGCATCTCTAGGCAATTGATATGCTACATGTGATGGAGCCTTCCCCAAAGACCTTGGGTGGAGCGGCCTCTCTGGACCGCCTCTGTCGTAAGCATTACGCGACGACTAGGAACTCCCAGCATGGGGCCCTGAGACAGGAACCCCTTCAGGAATCTCTCCACACATCTAAGGCACTACTTCACAGTGAGTGACTGGCCTTCTCCAGTTCTCTTGATAAACACAAGCATGGATTCGACATGAGCAGGTGACAACTGCACCCGCATAAGGGTCTAATCCCAAACTACGCCTAAATAGGTGGTTCTCTGTAATGGAGAACACACTCTTTTTGGGTTCAGCCTTATCCCCTGCTCCTACATGTGGGCAAGAACGACATCTCAATGCCGGACTTCCAGCTGCTTTGACTAAGCCAATATCAAACAATCTTCGATATAATTTACAACACACTTTTTGAAGGTGCGGGGTGAGAGGGCAAGACCAATTGGAAGAAACCAATATTGGTAAGCTTCAGTTCCGAAAGCAAAGCTCAGGAACTTTCTGTGAGCTGGAAGGATGGATACATAGAAGTATACATCTTTCAGATCTATTGTGACAAACCAGTCCTCGGACCTGAGGCAGTTGACTTTGAAATGTAGTGAAGTTTAAAGTTAAAGTCTCCCCGAATGGAAATACTTGAGTAAAGTACAGATACACAAAAAAACTACTTAAGTACAGTAACGAACAATTTACAGAGAGAGAGAGAGAGAGAGAGAGAGAGAGAGAGAGAGAGAGAGAGAGAGTATTACAGAGCATAAAGTATAAATGATAGCAATGAAAGCTTATAGTATGGTCTAATACCATATCGCTGGTTGGTCTGACTTTGTGTCTATTATGGCCTTTCTATGACTTGTCAGATAAATAGTCTTAACTGAGCAGAACGTTCGTGTTCCTTATAATCAGAGATTCCAGACACGTGCAAAAAGTTTCTGTTTGTCACATTAGAAATGGTTCAGTGAAACCTCCAAATCTTTTTGATCCACGGCCATCTGTTGACTGCAGATGGATCCTAGAGATTGATATCAGTCCGTTCAGTAAAAGGCGTCTCATTCTTTTGGCACGTCATACGGAAGAATGACGACGTGAATCCCGGTCTTCCTTATGTCATGCTACGAGATGTTCCTTTGCATAATTCAAAACGTTTAAAAAATATGCTCTGGCATGAGTCTTTACTCTTCATTCACTTCCCATCTACTGGAGAGCATCTTTCAAATCGAAGATTCGTTGTTGATCTTATAGTGAGGAGAAATTGATCATGATCGTTTCATTACGGGTTACAGATTCAACCCATATGTTTTGCAAGGATCAGCAGTGTTTTTGGTGCTTTATGTCAAGCTTCAGGTTTTATTATTTTGTCATTGTGTTTATCCAGTCATGTTTGTTGTAAATCATTACGCAACCCATGTCGCCTATTCTGCATATTCTGCATAAAACCATTTTATCAGTACTACTTTATTTGAAGGTTACTTCAACAAGGTATTTATAAGACATACAAGCGAAGCATAAATCTGGCTACTAAGCAATGCTCAAGGCTTAAAATATAGTCAAATGAATGAGGAGACTCAGTCATCATTGAGGTTGGTATTATGGAATGTATTTGTAGAAAATATACATTGTGCACCAAAGATATACACATACAAAGATTCATTTGCTTTTTGAACCTCCCATTCCACATATAATCTCCTGCTTGAATAACCTCAACTTTTATGGGAAGATGTTCTATATTTTGGAGTATATTGTGGAGATTTGTGATTATTCAGCCAAGAGGAGGCCTGGGGTGCATACAGAGTTCCAATTCAACCCAAAGGTGTTTAATAGGGATGAGGTCAGTGCTCTCTAGCAGGCCACTCAAGATCTTCCACTCAAGCCCATGAAAAGCAGATGTTCATGAAGCTTACTTTCGTGAACAATAGCATTGTCTTGCTGGAAGAGATTTGGGTCTCCTAGTTCAAGTAAAGGGAAGATTTGATGCTACCATATCAAAAGACATCACAGTTCACTTCCATAGCATTTTTCACAATGGACATTGTCTCAAAGCAGAACAATTTGCAGAACTTAAGAATTAAAGGGAATGATGTGTGTTTTATCCCTAATGATAAAGCCCAGAACAAATGTGGCATGGAACTACTACATTAGATATTGTAAGGAAGAAACCTTGAGAGAAACGGCGCTGGTACATCTCCAGATGGTTTGAGATGTTTGTGGGGTCGGCATCTACTTCTTTGAAGGTCCGTAATCCCCCCAATGAGGTGGGACACAACATCCATACACAATTGTCTCCAACATTATGGTAAATGTTTAGGAGAGAACCACATAAGGCAGGAAAAGACAGGTGTTTTAATACTTTTGTTTTGAATTCAAGTAGTTCAGGTTTTATTGGGTGCCCCTATTTAAGGAAAGGAAAACTTTTGCTACCTATTACAAATAAAACATGAAAACTTTTCTTTTTCTGTTTTTTAAAGTTTGACCTGGATTCCAGATTTGGATTTGTTTGCCATTTTTTTAGAGACGCCCTAATCCAGAGTGACTTACAATTATCTATTTATACAATTGAGCAGTTGAGGGTTGAGGGCATTCAAGTGCCTATTAGTGGTTGCTCAGTTGTGCTGGGATTTGAACTCCTGACCTTCTGATCAGAAGATAAACAAGCTTCTCTGATCACATTAAATACTACAGTTCACATCTATCTAGTTCCAGTAATTAGTAAGCGTTAGTAAACAATTCTGAAAATTAGACATATTTAAATTTTTATCATGTATCATCCAGTAAAGCACGGCATTATAATGAACAACTAAAAATGAGTTATAAAGGAATGACTTATGGCACGTTATGGGTGTTATATTGGTCATTATAAGAGTATATAAAATCTATACATCATTTCTGATGACTTTTGGATATGGGCTATACCATTAGGTTTCCAGCTCACAGGTCGTGACATAAGCCTTTCCATAATTCCTCTATTATTGCTTTCTACTAGATGTATGTGATGCTCCTGAAAGTGTTATGTAGGTACGCTTCGAATAAAGTGCTCCTGAATCATCGCAAGGCTTTCAACCGCATCAGACTGGCAAAGTTGATTAACCGATTTTTTTGCTTGTCAGCCAGACGTCTCGCACATTTGAAAGTGCCCAGGAGTATCAGTTTGACTCCCTAAGTTATGACTGTCACATATGTTACACCAGCTTGCTTGTTTTTTTTATTTCGTTTCATCAAAACCACAGTAGGGATTTTGTGATGCCTTAGGGTCGTTGAAAAATAAGAAATTCGAACAGACGTCAATGAACCATACTTTCGAGGTGTTGGTTGTCTAATAATGTCTAAGGAAAAAATTATTTCAATCATTTTAATGGGTTTAATAAATACATAGGAGACAGACAAATGACTTATTTATTCAAATCTGTTCAAGGAGTTCAGGTGTTTTACCTAATAGCAAATGAATACACTGTATGGACAAATGAACTGGGACACCTTTCGTTTCATGATGCACCAATTGTTTTCAAATGATGGAAGATCTAAACAGTAGGCAGGCCAGATCAGCAGCTGGACACATCTGGACAAAAAATCATGCTAGTGTAATAGATGCCGTATGCAGTTAGCATTGTCTCGTTTAAATATGCAAGGCTTTCTCTAGAAAAGACGTTTTCTGGATGGGAGCATTTGTTGATCTAAAACCTGTATTACCTTTTAGTATTGATGAAATCTTTTCAAATGTGCAAGCTGCCCATTTAACAGGCTTAAATTGTACTCCAGTACCATCAGAGGTACAGCTTTTTGACCTAAGTGCTGGCAACAAGGCAGATAGTCCCTATCCTTTTTAGTCAGGAGAACATGGTGTCTATGGTTTCCAAAAACAATTCAAATTTAGATTTTTCCTTTTTTCCTTAAAATCTCTTTAAACATTTACTTAGCTTAAACATTTGATATTTTTTCTATGTTCAATTGTGAAAAAATATGGGTTTATGCGATTTGCCAATCATTGCATTCTGTTTTTAGTTACATTTTACACAGTGTGCCAATTGTTTTGGAATACGGTTTGTGAGTAGAGTGACAGATGAGAGGGCTGTGAGAGACAGACTTCAGTTGCTAAAAGGACTAAAATGCTGCCTTTTTTTTTTTTTTTGTATCACAGAAACAAGTAATTGCAATCAATAGATTATTGGAAACCATTAAACATACTGGGTTGTAACTGAATATGTGAACTCCAAATACAAACTTAATTCTTACTTTTGTTATTGTTTTTTTTTTACTTTAAGAACAATATTAAAGTAGAAGTTGTGCTAAGCCAAGATTTGTGTTACATCAATTTATAAGAGGGAATGAAATACATTATATGGATGAAAGTTTGTGGACATCTGATCATAAGATTCAAATGTGCTTTCTGAACACCCAATTCCATATATAATCCCTAGGTCCTGTGAGTGTAACATCCACTCTTCTGGAAAGATGTTTTACTAAATTTTTGGAGTGTCGTTCTGGATATTTGTGCTCATTTAAATGTAAAAGTGTTGGTAAATTCAGGTACTAATGTAGGTGAGGTGAGGAGGCCTCAGTAGGGTTGAGCAAAGAGCATAATTGCAGGCCACTCAAGATCTTCCACTCTTGCTTTGTGCATGCTGGAATAGGTTTGGGTCTCCTAATTCAAGTGTTGGGAAAATTCAGTGCTACCAGATCCAAAGATATCCTATACAATTGTGTGCCTTCAACTTAATGATAACAGTTTAGGGAAGAATAACACATCGTAATTGTGTATAAAATACTTTGTTTTCCATATAGTCTATGTTAGAATATTAGAATAACTACAAATATCAAAGGCAATAAGTTAAAGAAATAAAAAAGCGCAAACAGGTTTGTTTACAAAGAGCCCATTGCTGAACCAGACACCATTACGGGTATCTGTAGAGTTAGTCAGACATCCTGGGCTCATGAGAGTTGGAGTGCATGTGAGGCTACAGTGAAGGATTGAGTTTTTTAAGGCAGCACTGATCAGCTTGGTCATGGATCAAAACCTCGCTATGATTGGATGAGAATAAATTCCACATTCCTCCCGGCTCCTCCAATACTTCTGTTAACACTCGAGGTTCCTCGTCATTTGACTTTTTTGTCCCTTCAAGGATTTCTCATTAGCAAACTCGCTATCATGGCAGGGGGATTGCTACGTAATTGGTTTAAAAAAAGAAAATGAAGAAAGACGCAGTTGAAATGCAATCTGTTCATTAATTCGTACCGGCGTGTCCCGTTTGTCAAATAAGTCAAAATGAAGATTGACTGGAGTGAGGGAGAAAATTGGGAAAAGTCTTTCTAAAATGGTTTTACTTGAAGCTATTACATTTTAAGGGCTACCTTAATCTTATGACCAAAAACCTTTTAAAGGATCAGTATTAAACTCCTATGCTATGCTCACATATAATCATTAGCCACTCTAGATGTTTCTTTAACATGCTGTCATAATACATTTTTGACAACAAATCAGAAGTCTTCTTTTGCCATGATGGATCCTCAGCCATGTGGAAACTGAAGCTGGAGATACACTCTAATCCATTGATGTAGATAGGAGAGTGTTTGCACTTTTGTACATTTCACAATGTGGTGATCTTTTGTACATTCCACAATGTGGTGATTGTAAGGGTGTCAAGGAGAACACAATGCTTCAAGGCATTTAAAAGTTTGAGTATACAGACGCTCCCCACTTTACGAACATTCACTTTACAAACTTTCACGGATACAAACAAACCTGTTCTCTAAGTGAAATTTGTTTTCAGAGAAAAAATAAAAAACAGAGGAGAGCCGCTGCTTCAATTGAATTGAAATAATTTTTCTATTATTTTTTTTTATTATTATTATTACTTAATACAAAATATTGTATTTAGCATTTCGATTATTTCAGATTTGTTTTAGTATATTTAATTGTTTATTTGATAGTATTTATAGCTTTTACATCATTAGGAGATATGCGTAGTCAATAACGAACACAGTAACAACTTATGAACAAATTCATGGTACGAACGGTCGTTCAGAACGTAACTCGTTCTTAATCTGAACTGGTAAACTCGAGGGTCTGAATACATATATTTCAGGGCAGATTAGAGTTACAATTATATACACAGTTTTGAACAGCATTTGGCACTATGGAGCTTAATCAGTACAGTGTTTACGGGTTAAAGCCTGGTCACCCAATTTGTTCACTAATAACCAGATGTTCAACACATTTCGATGTTTATTACAAAAAACCTCAGGGTAGAAATGCAAAGGGAAAATTGTGTCAATGTAATTAGGTGATTCCTAATCTCATAAAAATTTGATATAGCCTCTAACAGATTTCTGCTGTGCAAAAATGAAACAGAAAATGTTCAGTATCAATGTGGGGTACAACATCTAATGTAAATGTACCCCATAGGCTCCAGTAATCTTATGTGTGTAACACGTTTTCAACCCAATTGGGCAGCACTTAGCCAGTGTCATAATTCTCACATCAACATATGCTATATGGACAAACGTTTGTGGACATCTGACTATAAGATTAGTATGTGATTGTGGAACGTCCCTTTCCACATTTAGTCCCCACTTGCTGTTAAAAAAACATTAATTCTACTGAAAAGATTTGGCACTAGATTTTTGCAGTCAGTGTTTGCAGTCAGTGTTCAGTGTTCAGATTCATCTCAATAGGGTTCTGTCCCATGTAAAGCATATCTTCATGTGCCTGGCTTTTTACACAGTAACATTGTCATGCTGGAACAGGTTCGGGTCTTGTAGTTCAAGTAAAGTGAAATTGAATCCCACCTCATCCAAAGACATTCTCTAAAATTCTGATGTAGGGTGAGGAGGCATGTATTTCTGTCAGAGTTCCAATGCATCCCAAAGGGTTTATCAGAGTTGAGGTCAGAGCTCTATAGCGGGCAACTCAAGATCTCCCACTCCAACCCATGTGCTTTGTGCACAGGGGCAGTGTCATGCTAGAACACAACTGAGCACCTAAGGGGTTAAGGGTCTTGCTCAGGATCCCAGGCAGTTAAGTGGTTAAGACTTTGAACCCATGACCATCTGATCAGAAGTCCAAAGTCTTAACCACTAAACTGCCACTTCCCTTAGTTGAAGTAAAGGGAACACAGGTGTCCACTTCAGTTTTGAGTGGCACCTCAAATCTTCAAACTTTTAGTGTGATTGCATAAACATAGCAGAGTTTATGGAAATATTCGTACACTTTTTTAGTATATTTAATTTCTTCTAAATAGCATTTAATATGTTGACCAGTTCGTTGGTTAGTTGCCAGCTATTGTTGTGATAATATTGTGCTCAACATGTATCTTTATATTTGTCTCAAATTTTTAAACCAAAACCTCAAATTGTTATCTGAACCATAGTATTAGTCATTCATTATGCTGCTAGCTCTCTTCCTCAACCAGTAAGATGCTGGACTTCTGATTGGAAATTCATGGGTTCAAACCCCAGCACCAAGCTGCCACTGCTGGACCCTTGAACAAGGCCCTTAACGCTCAACTGCTCAGTTGTATAAGTGAGATATCTGTAAGTCACACTGAATACTGGCGTCTGCCAAATGGCATAAATGTAAATGTAGCCAATATGTATCTCTTAATTAACATCAGACTCTCGATCTCAATGGAGGTTTATAATGTAAACAGTAACAACCAAACCCAGAACATGAAAACACAATGCCTGAAGAGATTTCATGCACTATTTTGTAACTTAAACCTCTGTAAGGCTTTCTGCACTTTTTTTTTTTTTTTAGTTCTTTTTTATTTTATTTCATTTCCTTTACCGCAGCATATAAAGTCTTGCTACCCACAGAGATCATTAGTTACTCTTTAAGGTCTTTATTAAATCCTGAGTTAACCGCACATGGGATTTAGCAAACCGTAGAATTAATGCAGTTAAATAAAAAAAGTGAAAAAAAAAATAAAAGCACGTTTAAGACACTGAAGAGTGCCTTTAATGCTTGTAGAGAATATTTCTCAGAGGTTTCTATTTAGGGGATATATTGCTTGTGGGATTTTACCAACTGCCTTTCGGTGTACCGTTGTATATTGCATATAGCTTTATAAATGTATTTACCTACTTATTATTTAAATTTTATCAACTGTGGATTTATTCATTTATTTATTCACAGTAAAGTTTTGAGTAAAATCTTCATGTTTAACATATGAAGTGTTCAATGTAAATCAACGGCATGTGGCATATGGAGATTTCAATGTCTTCTGTGCATATATTTTCTTTCTATATCAAAAGTTATTTTCCTTTCGCTTTCAACGTGTAATGACATAATATTTCAGATTTAGTCTTGTTTTTGCTGTAATAACCTCCACTCGATTTTGGTGTGTGAATGTGAGGAATCATTCACTAGAAGATCATTAGTTAGATCAGGCAATGTTAGGCAAAAACATCTGGCATGACTGTCAATTCATTTGAAAGATGTTCATTGAGGTTGAGCCCAGAGCTCTGTGAAGGACACTTGAGATCGTCCATTCTAACACACAATATTTTCATGGAACTTGCTTTAAGCACAGGGGCATTTTCCTGTTGTAGCAGGTTACGGTCTATAAAGAAAATTATAACATTACAGCATGCTAGACTTTCTATAAATGTGTTTTTTTTGTAGCTTAGTTGCAGTGGTTTGTTAAAGACATCATATCAGATAAGATACAACTTTACTGTCACTGTACAGGTATGTGGGCGTGCCCTCAAAAATGTAGCACATTCATTAATCAGATGCAGATTTTATATTCTGTGTCGGTAACAATTATGCAAAAGGGCAAGAAGCCTATTGAAATTATTTCCTTTTTCCACCAGTGCACTTTGTACTACATCGGCTTATATACCATGTTCCATTTGACTTGGCTTTTAAACCGTAGCCTATAAACATAGCTATATTCTGAAAAGCTCTGTAAAAATGTCCGAATGTTCTAGGCGGGATTAATTTACTGCAACATCATGCCTGACTGCAGTCTCTTCCAATTTCCTCCACTCTAGGTTACCTTTCTTTTGTACACCAGTGGGGGGAAAAAAATACTGCACCAAGGTCCTTATTCAAAACTGTGCTCCGAACCTGAGGTATTATGCATTAATTATCAAGAATAAGTCTTCAGTGGATGAGGTGTGTGTGCGTCCCAATAGACCTGTAATTAAATTATTTACTTTTACCACATCAATATTCCTATAATTTTAACCTGCCTAAGGTTATACTGTATATCAGATCTTACTTATGAAATGTTACTGGTCTTTTCTAGACCACTATCACTGCCAACATCAGGTGACGCAGTTTCCTGTTGTTGATTTGTTTGCAGTGAATTTCGCATTTGTGTCGGCATTTTCTATCTTTCTTCCCTTAAATAATCTCGAATTTAATGCTTTCCTATATTCTCTACTGCATTTCTTGGTTGTTGTGGGCCGTCCCCCCGCCCCCTTGACGCCTGCCCATGGCCTAACTATAGCATTTTCGCAATACTGGGATTTGAATAATGACTTACAATCACTAGGCCATCTTATTTTCAACTAAAAGATTTTACTGAACATTGTGGTTCATGGCTAAAATATCCGTTTTCCATAACCTACAATGGATTACCTACAATAAAAGATGCTCAAATATTAATCTTAACAATTATTTTCCAAGGTCAAGTGTAGCCACAGTGCTCTGGGACCAGCATTTTGTAGGTGTTGTAGGTATGTTTTATTAATGGGTATAAGTTATTTATATTAAAAATGCATATTGTTTATAGCTAAGCACAGTGACTTTACATACTTGTTCGTGAATGCAATATCAGTCAGACACAAACAGTACTACAATCATTGAAATCTTTCATTTTCTGGAACCGAAGAACATTATTCGAGCCCATCGCTGATAGCAGTAGATATAAACACCGCTTCGGCATCGCTACAGGAACATTTTAATGACTCCCCCAAGCATTGCGCTTCCAGATCAGGATTAGCTTAGCAGTTTTTTAGCAGTCTTCTTTTCTCCTCTATGGACTGCCCTAGCTTGGCCTTCTCATTTAAACACCAATGCCATCCTGTTTATAAATGATTGTAGGGAATACAGAGTGTAGCAATTTGTTTTCATCTAACATCCCATGCTTTACCACTCAGCTACCAATCTTTCGCTCCTGAAGCCAATTACCAAGTACCAGGTGTGTAAGATTGCACATGCGATTATTATGTGCCATTTCCTTTACAGCACGCAGAGAAACTTTTTACAGATATCCAAGCACTAGTTTACTGAGTAATCTACAAACATGCTTTGCTGTCTGACAAAAGGTCACAACATTATTGGAGCCCTTTATATTTCAGATGCTAGCCTGTTTAATTGCGACTCCAATATGGGGGAAATACTGCCCAGTCCTAAAGATCATAACCTACTGTGAAATTTATTTTCATCATGACTCAGTGAAGTGCCAGATCTTTATAATTGATGCTTACATATGTACCATGAACATAATGGCCTTCAAAATTGTTTTTGTGCATCACATACTGATATGTATCTCCATTGTCTCATAGTGAGTCTTAATTTGCATTCTCTCTGTCAACAAACTTTGGATATCTTTCATACACCTTTTGGCGACTGTGTGACTAATATTCCCAGACCCCCATCAGAGAGACTAAACAGGAACGAGTGGGATGAGAATTTAAGTCTTTGCTGGTTAAAAGATGAACCTAACAATCAGTTAATAATCTAATTTAAGATTCTGTAGGACCTGAAAAGAATCAAGTCAAGCCAGGTTTTTATTTTTTTTTATTTACCACATAGAACTTTAAGCTATGTTTAGGCTTGCACAGGCTTAGGCACATACAGACACATGACTGTCTATCCATTTTCTATACTGCTTATTCTTAAAGGTGGCAGAGGAGCCCAGAGACTGTCCAGGATAACTTTGGCCGCAAGGCATTGGACAACCTGGACAAGGTGCCAACCAATCACAAACACACTATGGACAATTTAAAAATGCCAGTCAGCCTACCAGTTATTGTGTCTGCAAACTGTTAAGAGCCTCAATGTGACCTTGTCAATAGTTATCTCATTGTAGGGAAAAGTTTTGTATGGCAAGGTTTTCCATGACAGTAAGAATAATGACTTGAAATTTACCTGAATAATAATATCCAGCTGGCAGACTCAACAACAAAATCAGTCACTGGACGAGGTGGGGGTGGTTCTGGACTACACAGAAAAGACCCCGAAGTGCAGAGAGAACATGAAACCGCTACAGGATTCAAACCCACAAACAAAGATGACTGATTTATGCTCTAATCTGCCAGTATTCTGGTCGGTAAATGCTAACTTAATCACTACTGAAAACCTATTGGCTGATCACTTATTGGTAGTCATGTTTTAGAGGTTTTAGAGGTACATTTTTTTTTTTTACATTTTTAGAGCATAAATCTCCAAAATGAACAAGACACCAAATGATGCAACAAAAAATCAATAGTCCATAACTTGAAATGTGAACGAGGGATAAACTACAAATAGTTCGACTCAAGTGCTAATCACCTAAAAGTGTAAAATAGTTGCCACAAAATCGGTAACACATTATTCAGTGAGGTGCAATGAGGTGCATGAGTACCAAGATCATGACTGATTTTCTGGAGTTAAAGGTATGATTTGCCATGACGCTGGCTAGGACTGTTTCTTGGCAGACACAGCAACTAAACTGCAATACAATCTTCCACCATATGTGATATTTTAAGAGTGGTCACATTTATAATTATAATCAAATATTTGGAGACATTCTGGGTACCATCCAATATGTCAGCACTCTTCTTAAAGGACATAGTGTTTTATTTAAATTGTTTACTTTTGTATATGAATACACAATGTTTCGCACCAACTTTTGGCCTTTCCCTGATTTTTTCTTAGACATTAGAGATAAAACTGCAATAGCTAACACTTCCCCTTTATAGCCTCAGTGAAAGGGTATGACTCCCAGAGGATTAAAGTGCACTGCCAAGCTATTTGTCTTTGGACAATCTCCAGCTGTCTTTCACGTCTCTGTGTTGGCAGGACTGCTTATTCAAGTAGGGCTTAAAATCATTCTTTTCCTCCTTATCTGCTGCTGTGGAAACCCTCTAAGCAGAACATAGTGGCTTAGTTTTGAAGGTCTAAGAGGACCACCCCCACCTTTTTCTTTACACAGGCAGTCAGATTTCAGTATTCAAGCTCTAATCTGTGGTGTTTTAACATTTCAAAACAGCTTTGGGCTGATTTAAAGATGTCAGCTTTGTGCACTTATCAGGGGTCTGCATTGAAAATCTGACATTGTGCTCAAGGTCTGTGTTCCTATTAGCAAGACCAGATGACGGAGCAAATGTAGAAAATGTTCAAGACTAAACCAGGGTTTGTGTTCCTATTGGCAAGACCAGCTTACAGAGCAAATGTAGAAAGCAAGAGTTGATCTGACAGGCCACTAGCTTATTAGTGTTCTGGCAGCAAGATTTCAAAGCTTCATTGGCTTTTTGGCTACATGTCAGCTTTTCCCCAAAATAATTAAAATAATCTATTGGAAACATAAGGACTTGATATAACTCAGTGAACAGTTTGCATTGGCAGGTCTACGTGCCAGGTTATTTGTATGCACATTATGTATTTGATTGACACTTAGCTCTAACGGAGTGCATGGTTGACCTTTCGGAAATGTTACTCTGCCGTCGTTTGCAATATTGTACGATGTGGTTTTAAGTCTAGTATCAGTCTTCTGATTTCATTCTTCCTCATAACCCTCTCGGATAGGTTATACATTTAAGCCTTTGTTTGCACTTCTTTGTTCATCTGAAGAAATAGTTGCCCTAAATGCTGTATGATAAATAAAATCAGATGTGTTGTGCTAGTAACATGAGTTATAAATTTTTGAACGTTACGCTAATCTGTATTTGTAAAGAGTGCGAATAGTACAAATACTGTATTTCCACTGTGAGTATTGTCATTGCTATCGTAATGCTAGCTAAACCTATTTAAAGTTTTTACATTTCAAAATTTGCTATGTTTAGCTAGTAAGATTGCGCTAACGTTAAACTAACCATTGTGTAAATAATAAAATTAGCCATGTTTGTTTGAGTTCTTGCTACACTAGCCACTGTGTGATTAATAGTTATGCTAGAGCTGTTTGCTAGTACTGCACCTAGCATGTTGAAATAATGTTATATGTAAACTGTGTAAAAATATAATTACCCATGTTTTTGATTGCTAGTTAGCTGACATTATACTGCTCGCTGTGCGATCAATAAAATAAAACCAAAGTTTAATATATATATATATATATATATATATATATATATATATATATATATATATATATATATATATATATATATATATATATATGTGTGTGTGTGTGTGTGTGTGTGAACTCTTATTAACAGCAAGGATACCTAATAATCTATGTTCTTCACTTCTCTCTCTCTTTGTTTTCTCTCTCTCTTTTGAGCTACACATGCTCCTGAAGTCCAGTGATTCTGTCCTCTTCATCTTACCGGACCTGTGTGATTCATCCTGACACCCCAATTCTGGATGAAGTTTACTTTAATTGAAGACCACTCACTGCATGTCGACGGTTCCACATGAACAACCCAAAGATCCACAAGTCAAGTCAAGTAAAGAAGCTCTTATTGTCATTTTTACCATATATTGCTGACACAGTATACAGTCAAATGAGACAATGTTCCTCCAGAACCCTGGTGCCACATTAAACAACATAAATCTACATAACAGAACTCAGGGCGAGGACTAAAGTTAGTGTCCTCGCCCCATAAAGTGCATCGTGTGCAACCGAGTGCAGACAGACAACATAAGACAGTGTGGGACAAATACACAATATACAAACCTATTCTATAATATGATCATACAGTAATGTGCAAAAGAGGACTATAAACAAGAGTGTATTTGTTAACATAAGCACAAAGGTGTGGAAAAACAGCAAAAGCAGCAGTTGAGAGGTGCAAAGCAGCATGTAAACAGTCTAATATGAATACATATAAATATGAATAATAGTGGTGGAATGGATTGAGATGAGTAATGAGTGTGTGTTGAGTTTAGGTTGTACAGTTCAGTAACACACAGTTAAGTGAGTGTGTGTGTGTTTTGTAAAAGTTCAATTCTGTGTGTTGAACAACCTGATGGCTTGAGGGAAAAAACTGTTGCACAGTCTGGATGTGAAGCCCGAATGCTTCGGAACCTCTTTCCTGATGGTAGGAGAGTGAAGAGTGTGTGTGAGGGGGGTGTGATACACTGCTGTTGGCTTTGCGGATGCAGCGTGTGGTGTAAGGTTCCTGTGGAGGATAACACTGAAGAACACATGAAGTTGGATTTGGAATTATAATGAATATAAACAATCTGCTAGAATGTCTCAGGGCTTCAATTCTCAGTGAACGGTTGATAAGCTCAACAATGTTCGATGTCACCCAGACTTTTAGTCAGGTTCCTCTCAAGGATTCTTCCTCATACCATCTAATAGGGTTTTTCCTCTGGATCATTAGGGATAAACATATAGGGGCTTAATTATTCTGATAAAATGTATATTTGCAATCGATTCGATTCTGTAAAGCTGCTTTGGGATAATGTCTACTGTTAAAGTGCTGTACAAATCAAATTGAATGATTACACAGTTAAATTTATTATACAACCAGAAGTTAATGTAACATTCGGTTTTTATTATGAATTTCGCCAACATTTTAAACCTATTGAACACCTTTAGGATGAAATGGAATTGTATCTTATATTTATATATCTTTTTTATCACTTGAACCCTAAAAAAAACTATTAAATTTATGGCAATTGGCGGTCAGTCTTATCCAGAGCCATTCACAACTGAGCAAAGGGAGGGTTAAGGGCCTTGCTCAAGGGCCCGGCAGCAGCAGCAGCTCGGTGGTGGTGGGTTTTTAACCTGTGACTTTCTGAGCCAAAATCCAATGCCTTAACCATTGAACTTCCACCTCCTTTATTACAGATCAGGGCAAATATTAAAGATGTTCTTTCCCTACTTGCGTTTTTGTATAGTAGAAGTAACTGTTTTTTCGAAGTGTTGAAAACTTGCCCCTGAGACATCATACTGTACATTGACTGATTTATACATTCTTAGATTTTAGTGCTTCTCGCTTTCATTGCAAATATATCCAGTTCCCCGAACCACACTCTGTGATCAAATAAAAGACAACCTACACACAATGCATTTTTTTAAAGTACTAAAGTCGATATTTTCACATTATATAATAATCAAATTGACACTTATTTCATACTTTCATCTTTTTTTTTTTTTACTAAGAAATGCAAGTTTCGGTTGAGTTTCTCTGACTATATGAAAGATTATATCGTCTTAGCCACTCTAAAGATATCAGAGTTTTGCCTTTTATGTCTAATCGGAGTTTCTCATCAAAGAGAAACAATACGTTTGAGGTTTGTTCAACAGTATTTTCCGGTGTTAGTGACTTGATTAATTGCTTCATAAGAAAAAAAGTTTAAAAAAAAAGTATTTTGCAATGAAACTCACCGAGCTGATCTCACGATAAACTCGAACGAGCACGAGGGATGTATGGGCAGTTTGTTAAAAAATAGTATTTTCAAACCCCAGTTTTAATAAAATAAGAAAATTTGTAATTGAGCAAAGTTGCAAGTTCCTCAACGTTCCTGCAAAGTTTAATGGGTCAATATTTTTTTGTGTATGGGGTTCCCTGGTGGTCTAGTGTTTAGGATGCGGCGCTCTAACCACTGCGGCCTGGGTTTGATCCCCGGTCAGGGAACCAACCCCAGCCATAAGGGTCCCAAACCCGGATAAATGGGGAGGGTTGCGTTAGGAAGGGCATCCAGCGTAAAAACATGTGCCAAATCAAACATGCGGATGATCCGCTGTGGCGACCCCTAATGGAAGAAGCCGAAAGAAAGGGTTTTTTTTGTGCATGGACTCAGAATTTTAGGATTTTGCTTATATTTGATCCCATGCATGTAGCATTCTAAACATTTGCTTTGTATGATACTATAAAATTTTATTTTGCCAATTCATTTATTTGCAATGAGTATGCCCTAATACATGAACTACATTACTGCATGTCCTGCACATTTACATCTACTGCACCTTTACATTTCATGTACCACTTGTGTATATACTCACAATTCACTATTTTAAATTCTTTAAACTAACCACCTTTGTTTCTATTACAGCTTTGCACACTCTTGGCATTTTCCCAGTCACCCTCATGAGGTAGTCACCTGGAATGGTTTCCAACAATCTTGTGGAGAGGTGTTGAGTGCTTGTTGGCTGATTTTCCTCCTTGTGTTTCTTTCCCCAAGCGAATCTTTTCTGCTTGTTGTTCTTCTAAAGCAATGCTTCCTTTCTCACAGTTTGTCCATGAAGGCCTGATTCTCCTCTGAACAGTGGATGTTGAAATATGTCCAGTACTTGAACTCAGCGATTCATTAATGTAAATAAGAGGGTTCTGAAGCTGGTTATTTTAATAAATGTATCCTCTGCAGCAGATGTAGCTAATAGTCTTTCTTTGCCGTGATGGTCCTCATAAGAGCTTGTTTCTTCATAATGTTTGATGTATTCTTGAGATTTTTTATCACAACCGACTGACCTTAATTTCTTAAGGTAATAATGCTTTTTTCTCTTTACTTAACTAAATGTTTCTTGCCATAATAAGGATTTGTAGAGTAGATATAGTAGCACAAATAGGGGTAATGACTCTGTACTCATCATTTCTTCTGGACAAATTATCTCTTGACAAAGCACACCAGTGAATTGAAAACCAGGTGATTTTGTAAATCTGATTAAAGACACACACACACACACACACACACACACACACACACACACACACACACACACACACACACACACAAACGATACATCCCATTTCACTTTTAGTCCCCATTTGCTTTTGTAATAACCTTGACTCTTCTAAGAAGATGGAACACTTTAAATCTCTACTTCTGTGTGTGTGTGTGTGTGTGTGTGTGTGTGTGTGTGTGTGTGTGTGTGTGTGTGTGTGTGTGTGTGTGTGTGTGTGTGTGTGTATATTTTTCAGACCAACTATCTGCATGTCTTCCCTGACCACATCCATAAACCTCCTCCTTGGCCTTCCTCTTTAGCTCCTTCCGGCCTCAGCATTCTTCGACCGATTTTCTACATGTCCCTCCTCTGCACATGTCCAAAAAATCTCAATCACACCTCCCTCACTCCTGCCAATCTTTTCCACCCACTCCACCCTGCCTGCACTCTTTTCTTCACTTCTCTAACAGACTTTCCATTACTTTGCGCTGTTGACCGCAGGTATCCGAACTCTTTAACCTTCTCCACCTCTTCTTTCTGCAACTGCACCACTCCACTGCCCTTCCTCTCATTTACACACATGTACTCTGTCTTAGTCCTACTGACTTTCATTCTTCTTCTCTCCAGCGTGTACCTCCACCTCTCCAGGCTCTTCTCCACCTGCTCACTACTCTCACCACAAATCACAATATCATCCACAAACATCATATTTCATGGAGACTCCTGTCTGTCCTTGTCTGTCAACCTGTTTATCAGCACTGCAAACAGAATAGGGCTCAGAGCCAATCCTTGATGCGGTCCCACCTCCACCTTGAACCTCATACATGTCCTGCACCACCCTCACATACTTCTCTGCCACACCAGACTTCCCCATACAATACCACAACTCCTCTCACTCCACCCTGTCATACGCTTTCTCTAAATCCACAAACACCTAATGCAACTCCTTCTGACCTTCTCTATACTTCTCTATCAACATACTCAAAGCGAACATTGTGTCTGTGGTGCTCTTCTTTAGCATAAAACCGTTCTGTTGCTCACAGATGGTCACCTCTTCTCTCAGCCAGGCTTCCACTACTTTTTCTCATAACTTCATGGTGTGACTGATCAACTTTATTCCCTTGTAGTTACTGCAGGTCTCTACATCTCCCTTATTCTTAAAAAGGGTACCAGCACACTCCTCCTCCATTCCTATCACTTTCCAGAATTTATTTAAACAATCTGGTTAAAAACTCCACTGGCATCACTCCCCTCATCTGGGTCAACCGACTTTCCACTCTTCATCCTCGTAATCGCTGCTCTCACTTCTTTCTTACTAATCCTATCCACTTCCTGCTTCACCATCTCCACACCATCTTCTCTTTCTCTCATTTTCCTCCTTTATCAACTGCTCAAAATACTTTCTCCACCTTCTCAACACACTCTCCTCACTAGTCAACACATTTCCATCTCCATTCTTTATTGCTCTGATTTGCTTCTTCCCAGCTCGGTCCCTCTACCTGGACAATCGGTAAAAATCCTTTTCTCCTTCCTTAGTGTCCAACATCTAATACAACTAATACATATATATATATATATATATATATATATATATATATATATATATATATATATATATATATATATATATATATAATTTAATAGATTTTAAGAAAAATAGTACAAAAAGTGATGATTAAATAAAAGTATAAAAGCCACAATTTCAGTAGAACGATTCTCCTTGATTTTTTTACGAGCTATGAGTGAGAAGGAATTAATAATTCATTTAAAACATGAATCTTGTCATCACATGTGATATCTAGAACTAAGGTTCTACAAAAAAATATATATATATAATAATAAAGAAAAATCATGTAGTAATTATGTCTTCAAAGCATAAATGTTGTATGAGGTCAAGGTAGTAGGAGGGAAAATGAGGTCAGGGTTCAATGCTGATCTGAGATATGCATATAGGGGGTTAATGAATCATTAATCCAAAGCACAGTTTGCCCCGAGCTCGGTTAAAGACACTGTAATTGACTATAATTCGGTTCTGAACTTTGCTCCTGTGCATAGATTCCAGTACCAATTCCCAATAGATTCCTTAATGACGTTCTGTTGAACCTGACCTCCATCAGTCCCTCGGTCTCGCCTGTTTTTAGAATCTTTTCTTCTGCCTTTCAGTGTACGCTTGATTTAAAATATTCGCTCTGCACATGAATAATGTCCACAGGCACGCTCATTTATACTCATAAAAGATACACGTGGCTGATGATCATGAAAGGACCAGGAGAGCTGATATGAATCAAATATACGCCGGCAGAGATGAACGAGCACGCATCACGCACAGCTCGACCTTCAGCTCCTGTCACGCTTTATTAGATAACGCAATAACAAAAAACAGGGGTTATACTGATTTGTTGTTCTGTGTCGAACGTGTGTGTCCGAGTCGCACCAAATCAGTTGGTAATTGGCTTATAGAGTCTGGGTTCAGAAAGTAATGAGATCTTTAAATTAAATTGCTAAAACAGATAATGGATAATAATTCTTTATTAGAGAAAACTAATTAGCTTCCCGAATGTTCTTTTCTGGATTGTGAAAAAAAGACATTTGTTGATTCAACATTTGATCTGTAAGCAACTGCTCAAGCAAACAGCTTGGTATCTTAGTTTAGAATAAATGTTGGATGTCAGTCTGAGGGTAACAGTGTGTGCTAAAGCATGAGTTTATTCATGTTGTTTATGTTCATTTATTATTTAATTCATTTATTTTATTTGTATAATTCCATACTGTATAATATAGGACAGCGCATGTAGGACGCTTTAGGGACAAGGTAAAGGAGGCGAGATTGAGATGTTTGGACATGTGTAGAGGAGGGACATGGGGTTTATCGGTAGGAGAATGCGCCACCAGGGAGGGGAGGAGGAAAAGAGGAAGACCAAGGAGGAGGTTTATGGATGTGGTGAGGGAAGACATGCAGGTAGTTGGTTCGAAAGAGGCAGATGAAGAGGACAGGGGGGTGTGGAGACGGATGATCCGCTGTGGCGACCCCTAATAGGAGAAGCCGAAAGAAGAAGAAATGCATATTGTATATACTATATATATGTATATATATATATATATATATATATATATATATATATATATATATATATATATATATATATATATATATATATATATAGAGAGAGAGAGAGAGAGAGAGAGAGAGAGAGAGAGAGAGAGAGAGACTCCAGGAGCTCCAAACTTGTTCCAGCATGGCAATGCCCAAAGCAATTGTAAAGAAGATCTTGAGTAGCCTGTTATAGACCCCTGACCTCAACATTGTTGAATGTAATCAGTACCTGACTTTAATACCACCCTTGTGGCTGAATGACCACAAATCTCTACAACCGCACTTCAAAATCTAGTGGAACATCTTGAAAGAGTGGACGTTACTATAACAACAAACCTTTGTTCATATATTGCATATTACAGTCTAAAATATTTTTTAATCACTTTACAGTTCTTAGTATTTTAGATTTTTTTTAAAGGATTTTACAAAAGCTGCTGGATGCAATATTTTTATGGATTTTTCATTTGAGTAAATATTACCTAAAGTATTTGGTACTACTAGCTATTATAATATTATCCATTTGCAAATGTACACAAAGCCCTGCCTACAAAACATAACTAGAGTTAGCATGCTAATTAGAGTTACTATTAGTAAAAACCGTTAGCATGCTCAGAAAAGTTCATGAAAATGAAATACTACTTGCATGTCTTTAAAATAAGTGACAAGAGTCCAATCCAAATACAAAAACAAAGTTATAGTTATTTGAGTTTTTTTTTTTTATTTTAATGTTTTGCATGTATACTGCAATTTGAATTTTCTTTGCATTGACCAGCCGAAGTTGGATGCTATGCCCCGTAGATGAACGCATAACTGAAAGGAAAAAAAAAAGCAGGCAATTCCTGTTCATTTACTTTTATTTCAATACACCATGTTAATTTGTAATAAAAATGTCAAGTGCACCACCGATGACTATTCGTTCCAGATTCACAAGGGTCCTATGAGGGTTAAAACTTCAATTTAATGACAAAGGTCATAGGAAATGGAAATCCATAATAATTTTATGGATGTGAAATCTTCATAATGAACATCATTCTTCACCTTATGGTCCCGTAGGCCAAATGACTTAAACATGAGATTCAGAGACACTGGCTTAGAATTGATTTTGGAGAATTTTTGCTCCATGTCTGCTGCTTATCAATGTAAAAATACAAATAAATAAATAAATAACAGCAATAATAATAATAATAATAATAATAATAATAATAATAATAATAATAATAATAATAATAATAATAATAGCCTCTTTCCTAAGTACTATATAAGTAGTAATTTTGTGATTATCAGATCATGCATACTTCACAGTGTAATAATATCTGAGTCTAATTAGTCAGTCAGGCTCAAATGTATTTCAGCAACCATCTGTCTGGATTATGAACAGCATTCTAAAAGCTCTGGCTGTGTTTGTTTTCTCATTCATTTAAAAATACAATCATAATCAATCAGTATATAAGCGGTATATGCACTTTACATGTTAATGTGAAAACAGCATGTTCTGACAGAGAGCATGACCTGGATTCCATTAGTCAGTTTTCCTCCCACTATTCATTAGCTCATTTACAATTCATAGCAATTTGTATGCATTAATTCACATACAAAGCAAGGTCATGCAAAAGTCATAGGAAGTCTGCATGTTTTTCGATTATGTTAAGTTTCTAAGCATGATTTAGGATCAGCCTCTGGGCAGAATCGAAGCGACCGAGCCACTATGCTTGAAATAATTATGAATTTTTGGTGATTAGCATACTGGTTAGAGTTAGTATACGTGTGGATCGTTAGCACATTTGGACATTCCAGTGCAACGAATTAATTATTTCTCATAGGAACAGTTTAGGAGGATAATAATCGTTAGAAGTGTGTCTATGATATGACAGACAAGAAGCCAAGTTTTCCTCTGTCCAGTGATAGAAAGTAATCGCCACACATCTGAACTTAATGTGACTCTCATGATTTGAATGCAAACACACACATATATCCCTGTGCACAAAGCATGCTTCTTGAGGATCTGGTTTATATGCTTTGGAGAGGAAGATCATGAGTGTCCTGCTATATTGATGAATGTGAACGCTGACTGCACCCCAGGTCTCCTACATCAGTACCTGCCTTTCGTAACACCATTGTGGCTGATGAACACAAATATCCATGAGCACAATCCAAAATCTAGTGAAACATCTTCCCAGAAGAGTGGAGGGAATTATAAGAGCAAAAAGCAACCCTTTTAGAGAGGAGAGGCAAGCACCACTGATGCTAATTCTGTGTTTGTGTGGTTTGCTACAAAGGAAATCAGTATAATGAACCCTCAGTTACAATAAACCCTAGTTAATATGCCTTCTTTTATAATTGTGTGAAAGCATATTTAGTTGAAAAATTACAAAGGTGTTTCATTAAATTAAATTGAATTTGATTTGCATGGCGCTTTTAACAATAGACATTGTCCTAAAACACCTTGAATATCAGAAATTAGTACCTCATCTCTAGAAGGTAATCCAGTGGTCCAAAGGATATGAAAAAAATTTCCAGTGATAGTTCAAGAAAAAAACCTTGAGACATCAAACTAACCAGAACACTACATAAAGTGGACGTCTAAACATCTTTTAGCGCGAACTACACAACACAATCAAACAAATACAGTGACAGTGCAGCACCGACCAGTGTAGCAGATGTGTGTTAGTGCATATCAATTCTGTGCTGTACAGCTACATTTGGACAGATTACTATCCCAAATAATTTTCCAAACTAAACCGTGTCCCAAAAAAGTGTCCAAATATTCAAGTAGCAAAAGAGTCTCACCACCAGTTATTTCCTGTATTAGTTACATGGGTACTTTTAAACATAGGCAGAGGAAAAAAGAAGATTGTTTGAATTTTCGAGGACAGAAAGGTACCCCCTAGCTATATTTTTACTGGCAGATATGAAAATGATGAGAAGAGAATTATGTAGTCAGTGCATAAAATGAGGCAACCCTCAGGAGGGGGCTAACATATAAACACAGAATGCTAAAAAAAATGTCTGCCAGCTCCGATTTTTGTCCACGGCTGCTGAAGTAAACAAGGAGAAATAGAAAGCTGTTGAAGCTGCTGGATGCAGGATTTGGGATTATTTTTTTTTGTTCTGTGATAGAAAAAAAAAAGCCTGGTGCTACTTAAGAACAGTTCATGGTGGTGTGTCCTTGTATATAATTATGTGCAGAGGTGGAAGAATAAATACTTTGTTACTGTACTTAAGAGGTTTTTCTGGAATCACTACTTTATTTCACTATTTAATTTTTTACAACTTTTTACTTGTTTTTACTTTTACTAAACATGGAATGGGATGTTCGAACCCTACGATTTAATCTCATAAACTTCTTCTATTTTTTAATTTGTTGCATTTTTAAACACTTTGTTCGATATGATCGCCTGCCTAGGACACCTTACATTACTTGTGTTTTCCAAGTGTAGAGCATGTACTGAAATTATATAATGAATGTCTTGAGCCATGAGGGACGGTGCTGTGAGGATTGGGCAGCAGTCGAAGGCGGGGGTCTGCTTAGACTGCTGCCCCCGCGACCCGAATTACGGATAAGCGGGAGAAAATGAATGAATGAATGAATGAATGAATGAATGAATGTCTTGAGTGTAGAGATTTTTTATTATTATTATTATTATTATTATTATTATTATTATTATAATACATAAAAAGAACTTTTGTATGTAGGACATGTTTTCTCCATAATCCTCAGAATCAGGAGTGATCACTGTTGCGTATAGCCATATGCAGGTTTTCTATATTATGTAACACCATAGCGTGAAATAAAAAACAAAACTTCACCAGTCAGTGGCATACCAAGTAATATAAATCACCCAGTACAGCCGATCATATACATCAAACTGAGCTGAATTGATTTATTCTCCCAGCTGGCTGTTTAAAGTTACAAAGTTCATAATTCATCAAAAGCATCAGTTAAATCATTCTGTTTTCTCAGACTTTGAGATCGTTCCATCATTACGCCTCGCTTTCCAAAAACTAACGTGGATTTGTTTGCGTCTGAGCTTATGTTCTGAACAGATGCTAGCATGATTGTTCTGACATTAGAACGCAAAGCATAAATGATTAATGATGCAAAAGTTTCATTTCTTAATGCAGTTGTTTGCTCTACTCAAGTGTGAAGATTTCCTATTTACTTTTTAGAACAGCGTCAGATATGCGAAGGCTCTGACATTTCCTTTTTGATAGATACATACCAGAGAATTAAGACGCCGAAATCTTATGTTTAAAATGATTAATTGCTGGAGATAGAGAAATTAGAAGTGAAAATGTGGGCAATACCTTAAAGATCAGTGAGAAAATGGTTGTACTTCATTTGAAGACTGACAACAATCAAAAACTGACAGGATAAAGGTAGATTCCTTTACAGACTTATATTACAAAATATATTATTCTAGCAAGGGTTTGTGGGTGTATATGTTATATACATATAATGATATATATAATTACCATTTAATATATATTTTTAAAACAAATAAATATGATTTCTATTTGGGCATGATGGAGATTGGAATATCTTATCACACGGAAAAATATATCAACCTTCCAATTCATCCCAAAAGATTTTTAATAGGTTGGGGGTCATAGCAGGCCACTAAAGATCTTCCACTCCAACCGCAAATCATATCTCCATTTGTCATTATAATAACCTTCACTCTTCTGGGAAGTTGGTCCGATAGATTTTGGAGCATCCTTGTGGAGATTTGTGATTATTTAGCCACAAGGATAATAGTAGTAAAAGTCAGCGTTCCAATTCATCCCAAAGGTGTTCAATGAGGTTGAGGACAGAGCTCTATAGCAGGCTACTCAAGATCTTCCTCAAGATTACTCAAGATATTTCATGGAGCTGGATTTGTGCATAGAGGCATCATCATGCTATGACAAGTTTGGGTCTCAAAGTTCAAGTGAAGTAAAAAAATAAATGCTACCACATCCAAGGAAATCCTACAATTGTTTGACTCCAACTTAGTGAAAACAGTTTGGGGAAGAACCACATACACACACACACACACACATACATATATATATATATATATATATATATATATATATATATATATATATATATATATATATATATAGCACCTGCATAATCTGTCAGTGTTTCTTTTCATTTAATTTTTGGGGAGTTTATTTACAACAGAAATCTGGCAACCCCTGATATTTTATAATCTGAATGAGGCAATACAAAAATCCATACATAAATATTGATGCATCTTCGAACAAAAGTCGGCTAACTGATTCAGCTTATAATGCAGGTTGAATATTTAGGAAAACTTTGCAGTTTTGCAAGCAACAACTTCAGGCTTAAGAAATGGGAACTACAAAATATCAAGCAGTGTGTTGAGTGATTCATACTTATTTTTTCAAACCCAGTGCAGAAAAAAAACTGAACATTTACCATACATTATTTGGGTATTTGCTTTCAATTTTGTGCATGCCTCTACACACGCAAACACACACACACACACACACACACGCACACACACACACACACACACACACACACACACACACACACACACACACACATACACACACACCACATTCACCACATTCACACAAATACCCATAATGTATATTTCCAAATAAAGAAACACCATAATGCAGACGGAGTAAAGGTTCTAAATGAAAACTGAAATGCACACTCAGCTTTCTATCCCCGAATCCCTATTCAGTATCCTATTGCCAATTGAGATAGAACTACCATTTGTTAAGAGACCTCTTTGGGTCTCTGATTCCCTGATAAGAATCTGGTTTATTTTTAATTCTCTAGAATGAGAAGTGCATGTATCTCTTAGGGCCAATGGGTTTCAGGCAGTTCCCACTCTCTCAAAACCTGTCATGTTAACACAGATAAATGGATTGGCAAAACAGTATTATGTCCTAAGACTGTATTCAAAGAAGATTAAAGCTTCCATATACAGCACTGTTTCTGCATTTCAGTCCTTCTCCCTGAAGTTGTAATTCATTTTCTTCTTTTTCAAACTGAATTCTGTATGTAAATGTATTTCTGTGGTCTGTGTTCACAAGCTTACCTTTATATATATATATATATATATATATATATATATATATATATATATATATATATATATATATATATATATATATATACATATAGTCCTTTACATTCTATCTATCTATCTATCTATCTATCTATCTATCTATCTATCTATCTATCTATCTATCTATCTATCTATTTTTATAAAATTAATGAGCAATAAAAGTGCATAAATGATGTGTAAGTGATCAAATGAAATTAATAGTCGGGTGAATGAAACTTCAGCGTGTTTGTGATGGCCATGTGTTTGCAGGCCTTGCTGTGTTCTGTGAATTCGACATCGATAGCAACGTCGACTTAATGAAAATTCTGTTGAAAAACAAACTCTCCAAACTCTCACTCAGAATACAAAAACCCTGACAAGGAAAAAGTCACTTTCTGAAAATGTGTAAATAGAAATATATGATTGGTAATTACAATATATGAAATGATTTAACTCATTGTATTGATCAGTTTTTCAATTGAATCAATTGTTCCATTATTCAAGAGTTCTTTTGTTTACGTGTTATATTCTTATTCGTTCATTATATCTCCAACATTTTTGCGACCAAAAGGAAACCACTGTGTTTTGGGTGGAAAAAAAATAGTAAATAAGTCATTGAATTATGTGGAGCAGACAAACAAACCGAATCCATTTGATACTGCTGGATTCTGGCAAAATATGATGTCCTATTGCATATTTTTACAGTTCTATGTATGTCAGCGAGCAGAATTTATTTGTTGAATACCTCCGCAGAGATTCACTCATAGAGCAAATTGAAAAGCTCTTGTAGTGGAGTGTAGTATGAAATTACGATAAATAGCACACCATCTCTTGGAAATAGGACGGCGGGATTTAGCAGTGAGGCAATTTCCGGGCGACAGGCATTATTAAATCCTTTATGCCCAACTACTTTCTCGTTCTCCTGCTTTGTGAGGCTGTCTACCTTAGCCCTAATTGAGTTCACTCAAACCATACTGACAGTTGCAGTGGCACCCTGTACTAATCTGCTAGACAGACGCTCGGCATAACGACAATCAATACTCCTATATTTTTACACTTATTACCCAGTCTGACATCTAGTCAAAGCTTCAGGATGTAATCTACGCACATATAGATGAACAGATGAGGTGTTAAGTGGCTTGCTACAAAGTACTATAAGAGTGAGACTTTGTATTAAAGGGTTTAGGCTTTCTCAATTCTCTGCTTATATTTTCACAAAAGCACTATAACAAATATAAGTTTCACTTCCTCGTCTAAGTAGTACATTATGTAGTTTGCGGGGCTTTCAAATGGCAGGCACAGTAGATCAACCAAAGTGCTTGGAATATTCTGACTAAAAACAAACTAGCCATAATTCCCAGACTTGGGCCTCATTTTGCTATTACAATACAAGGTGGTATCAAAAAGTGTCTAGACAAATTGTGCTAACTGCTGCTAGTCTGTCCATGTGCATTACCATGTCTGCAATGTGATTATAGACAGCAAGTTAGAGCAAAGAGTGAATGAATTAAAACGAAGAGAATATCTGCATTAAACTAGGCAAATTTCCAACAGAGACGTTTGACATTACATATGTTTGACATACGGCAATGCTGCAACAAGTTGTTTGAGGTATTTTGAGTGGCACGCTCGCTTCAAGAAGAACGACTGAAATCACTGGAAGACAACAAGAGATCAGGAAGACCTCCAACGCGGTCAACCACCGAAAATGTCGAAATCATTCGCCAACTTGTGCATGATGATCGTCAGAGAACAATCCACAGTATCTCCCTGCTGCACCTATCCTACTGGCCAGATTTGGCTCCTGCAGACTTCGCCCAGCCCAAGACCCAGCACAAAGGTTGCCGTTCTGATACCACTGGCGAGAAGGTGCTTGACGCGGTTTAAAAAGACTTCCAGGGCACATTCTAGAAGTGGCAGGGATGCTGGGAGCACTGTGTTGCTGTGCAGGGTGACTATTTTGAAGGTGATAGATGTAGTACTTTTTTGTAAACAGAGCTAGTCTGAAAACTTTTTGATACTACCTTGTATCCCCCACTCTTAAGGGAAGGCTTTCCACTAGATTTTGAAGTGCGACTGTAGATAATTGTTATGGGGACGTTTGTTAAGAGTCACACAGGTGTGGCTTGACATCATGCAGCCATTGAGGGAATTGTTTACATTTCTGGCTGACCCTATATACCAACATCTGAGGATGTTGCACTGTCCCCCTTCCCAGTGGAGGACATTGCTCTACCTCTCTGGTTCTATGCTAAAAAAGACGATGTAAATCCACCTCCCTGCTCAGCAAAGGACACTGATGTACCTCCCTTGCAAAAAAAGGATGCCACTCTGCCTCTATGCCCACCTGAGGACATTGCTGGACCTGTATGCTTGGCTGAAGGCGTGTCTTGGACTGCCTGCTCAGCTGAGGTCCTCATTCGGCTTGTTTGCCAGCCTGCCCGAGGCCATCTTTCAGCCTGCCTGCTTGCCTGAGGACATCCCTCGGCTTGCCTGCTTGACTGAGAATACTCCCCCCATGAGTTCCACCTCAAACTTTGTTCTTCATGTATGCTTTGCAGTGGCTGTCAATCCCATGGACCCACACAAAGCAGGGAGTGCTCCTTTCGCTGGCCAGGACCCCTCCAGAAGGGCCTTTTTTGTGCTTAGTGTGTACTTTCAGCCTCTGAGCCATAACATGAATTGATAACATGTCGTCTTTAATTACTCACACCTGAAAGTTTCACCTTTCACAGAACACTTTGTCTCACATTTGTCCTTTTTTGGTTTTTCGACTTTTTGCTCAATTTATTTCCATCCTGTATTGTTACTGGGTGTTTGTTTTTGCTAGCCATTTTATGTTGCATAACATAAATATGCCTCACTATATTAACAATTACTTGCCATTCTTTGTTAAATAACTAAAAAAAAAATTCATATTTTATTAGTGTTAGATTTATATAGATGTGGTGGATCCATCTGTAAATAAGGTTTTACTACAGAAATAATGACAGTATAAGAATGAGTGCATCAATATAATAATAAAGCCTGTGATTTAAATTAGATCCAGAATGTCTGTCAGTGTTACAAAAATGCATGCCTGCCACCTTAAATCATCATATCCATATATTCACCTAAGTGAAACTGCATGCTTGGTACACCATGGAGAAAAAAGTACTCTTGCACCATGTGTTATTATTTCTGAAAAATAAATGAGAGCTGGCAATTATTCACAAATAGAAATTAAAGGATTAATGTGGTATTTGTCTATTTTGGGTTCTTTGATTAGGAAAATTATGAACCCGTTGTGTTCATGTGAATATAATTAATGACCAAAAAAAGACCTAATTAATAAGGCCCCAAATTGACAAGGAAACAATTTTGAATTAAAGTCATAACAAGATAACTAGTAATGAATAACCTTTTAAGTGATTGTCATGCAACTACAAATGCTTACAAATGACTGCAAATAAGTGACAATTTGCTCATATTTACGGTGAATTTCCAAAGAATTTATGCATATAAATTATCTACTGAAGTTTGTCATATAAAATACAGCTTTTTTATGAGAACATTGAGAACAAAGTTAAATAAAAAAAAGACCTGAACAACAGAAATCTCAGTAAATCAACAAACATTTATATGTTTTTCTCAGTCGTCTTCTGGTATTCATAATAGAAATTAAGACTGTTTATTGTAAAAGATTTTAAAACATTAAAATCTACCTGTTTTTTTTCCTCCACACAGATAAACAAAATCAGTCTTTTATTCAGTGTATCTACACATGGTATTGATATAAATACATTGTATCGAAGTATATGCAACCAAAACACCATGTAAAATAGGTTGCCTTTCAAACTCGTCACAACGTATTGTATAACTCTAATTACAATCGCTTTTAATATTTGCAAAATGGTTAAAAGTCCTATGTTTATTCTTGTAATTACAGAGATTTTTATTGTAAGAAGCATTCCAAGCAGTGTTTAATCTAAAATGGATCTTTATTTTGTTAGCTTTGTTGATTTTGATTATGTAGTGTGTATTATTTTATTTAACAGATCTCTACAAAGAGAGTTACCTAGCATTTCTCATTCACTTATAAACCAAACAACAAAAGAACAATAAATGAATGAAGGATGGAATAAATGAGAAATGAAAACAAAACTTTCTCTCAGGGGCTGATCTTCCAGATGTTTCTAACTCTAAGATTGAAGTTCCTTGGCATCCCCAGTCTGATCAATTCTTTTTTAAGCTGATAAAATGTGAATTGTTCATATTAAAGCACTCTAAATCACATCTTATATGTATTTGATTACATTTTTAATATGTTAGACAATTGATATGTTAAATAATGGACAATTGGACAAAAGGGGCTGCATTACATTTACATTTACGGCATTTGCCCGACTCTCTTACATACAAAGTGTCATTAAAATCAGAGTAACTATTAAATAAATGAATGTAGAAAGTTTACTTACTTCCATCAAAACCAGTTCTTTAATTTGTGATTCCAGCATGTTTCCTGGTGCTGTAACTTTCATTCGCAGTCCTATTACAGCACCTGAGATAAAAGCATTGTGTACAATTTACACAATATATTTTTATGTGTATACTTTTATATTTGGAAATTTCAAGTTATTCATTATTAATTGATTTTTACACTGTTTTGTCAAATTTTCTCAGGTAAATGTTAAACTTGTTATGATAAAAAAAATGAAGATATATAGACTAAATGGATTTTCTTACCTGGAATGGACGCTAGAAGAGTAAAAAATAAAAAAGCATTGATTAGAATGCATTGTAAATCACTTCAAATGTTAATAATGTATTTATTCCTATTATTTCACAGATGAACTCACCACTGTAGCAAAAGAAAGGGAAACTGGAGAAGCAGTTTTCATCAGTCCATTTGCCAGAAGAATCCAAAGCGGTGCAGTGTTGTGCTCCAGATTGTCCATATGAATACAAACCATTATTGGGTTCTGCTATGTAATAGTTTTGGATCTCTGGTCTCCAATATGTAAAGGTTGAGTTGCGCCGATCTGACCATAACCGGTTCCTATAAAGACCTATCCAAACTTCAAAGCCCTGTGTGATGTTCAGTATCTGCTGAAGCTCAGATTCATTCCTCACACTGGCCAGGTCTGTGTGCTTTGCTCTACAGTATCTCTGTGCTTCTTCCCAGGTAATTCCCTCGGAAATCCGTACGTATGTGTTGTTTGTACCTGAGGTTGAGATGAATGTATGAGTTCAAGTTTATTTCTTTTCACAATGCACATTGTCTCAAAGCAGCTTTACAGAACTTAAGAATTAAAGTGAATGATGTTTATTTATCCCTGATGATGAAGCCTGAGGCGACTGTGGAAAGGAAAAACTCCCTAGATCGATGAGGAAGAAACCTTGAGAGGAACCAGACACAAAAGGAGAACCCATCCTCATTTGGGGGATATCAAGGGTGTGATTATAAATCTTAAAACACTGGAGAGTGAGAACTAACATTAATACCGGCATGTGTGTGATTATGAGTAATGTCCTTTCTACAGTCAGTTAATGTTGTGGAACCAGGAGCTACTGAGCAAATCATAACATAGCTCAACATTTAAGATCATCATAAGTACTGTATGAGTGGTAACTTAGTGGGCAAGGCATTAGCTTTTTGATAGAAAGGTTATGAGAAATCCCACTACTGCGAAGCGGCCCCTCCTGGGCCCTTGAATAAGTCCCTAACCCTTAACTGCTCAGTTGTATAAATGAAATAACTAAGTAAGTCTAGATAAGGGTGTCTGTTACATGTCATAAATGTAACATAAATATGTTACTCACATCTTCATTTGCCTGATAAATGCTGAAGTGGTACCTCTAACTTTCTATTCTTCAAGACTCTTTAATGAAATACATCCATGTAAAGCATTACATAAATACAACAACAAACATTTTTTGCACTTACTATTATAGCAAACAAATCCCAATCTCCAAACACATGGCTGATCAAACCATTCCCCATTATGCGACATGGAAACGCACATTTCTTTGCCATTGTAGTTATCAGGTTGATGGTACCATCCTCTGAACTCTCTCTCACCCTCCTTATAAAAAGCATCATCTTCCAGAGACCATCTCCAGTTTTCCACATCAGCATAGAGTCCAATCCAGGCCAAACCAGTGTAGTTGCCTTTTGTTGTGTTAAGGAGTGAGTGTATGTCCTCCATGTGATTAATGGTAGCCAGGTCAGTGTAATTTTCTCTGCAGAATTTCTGTGCTTTATTCCAGGTCTTATTCTCATTAATGAAGTAAAACTGATGAGAGATGGATGATGTTTCTAGAGAGGCATAACAAATAAGATTACATAAATATACATGTATGCACAGTTATGTATGAATGACATGACAATGCGTCTGTGCATGTAGATATGGTTTACATGGGTTGGAATGGAACATCTTGAGTGGCCTGCAATATAGAGCTCCGACCTCAACTATATTAAACTATATTAAACATATCAACTATAGAGTTTACAGAGAATCTTATAGCGAGGTCTCCACACAAACTTTTGTAAATATTACAAAACATAAAACTACTTACTCCTGTAGCAGAAGAACGGAAAGGTTTGTTCACAGTTTTCATTTGTCCATTTCCCAGACCCAGTTGAAGCAGCAGTGCAGTATTTTCTCTCTCCATAATTATATAGCTGTCCAGGATTCCAGTTGCTGAATAAGTAGCTGCTGTTATCTGACCAAGACTTGGAAGTTCGGTATAGTCCAATCCATACAATGATATAATAACCTTGCAATAATGATCTGATTTTCTGGTTCTCAGTCTTGCTCCTTACACTGATTAGGTCTGTGTAATGATCTCTGCAGTATCTCTGAGCGTCAGTCCAGTTCATGTATTGATAAACAAAGATGTACATTTCACTAGCATTCCTCCTTCCTAAAATAGACAGCAGCGTTAACAACGAATTACCAATTCAAAGGGATATTGCACTTTACTGAAAAAGTTTAACTGCTGTGCTCACCATCAAAGCAAATGAATGGCAGTGTGGCTTGACAATAGGTTTCCCACCATGTGTCATAATACACTGAAAAGTATACACACATATTATTTTCAAGCCAGTTTGTCGGTTTGTATATATACCAGTTCCTAAAGTCTCTCTCTCCATTCTTGTATAAAAGATCATCATCCAGAGACCATTTCCAGCTGTTCAGATCATCATACAGTCCAATCCAGGCTGAACCTGAATATTTGCCATATACTGTGTCAAGCAGATTTCCCACGTCTTCCATGTTATTAATGGTGGCCAGGTCAGTGTAGTTCTGTCTGCAGTAGCCCTGGGCTTCAATCCAGGTTTTATTCTCAGTAACATAATGATACTGAAGGGTGCATGATGATCCTGTACAAAATTCTTTCAAAACGATTGACAAAAAGAAAAACAAAGAAATTATATTTTTTGCATTATAAACATTGACAGCATATGGAATTGACATTTAATACATTTAGTAACTGTGAAGGGTAAAGGATTCTGGATCAATGTTATCCATAAAAGTTTTCTATTTTACATTGTACTTGTTTTATTTAAATGCAGTGAACTGGTGCACTAGAATTTAAATTCAATTTTCCTTTTATTATTATATATATGGGAATTAAGTTCATATTTTTTTCTCTGTGTGGACACTATCAGTCGAAAGTTATTTTTTAATGTTTTTTATTCCTCTTTATTGTTTTCAACATTATATACTAATACTGAAGACATTGCATTTATGGCTGAACAAATTTTAAAAACATCGGTTTATATAAAGTTTGAGAAAATAATGTTTAACAAAAAGCAATAATTAAAGGAGTATTTATTATAACTGCAGATATTTTAACCAAAAAAGCCCGTTGTTTGATTGATTAATGCTGATCTTCTAATCATTATTCAATACTTATTATATTTTGTTCAGTTAAACAAAGCTGTAGATGCCGGAAGTAAAGGAGATATAAAGTACATGAGACAAAACATGAACTTACTGTTATAGCAGATGAAAGGGAGCGTTGCTAAGCAATCTTCATCTGTCCACTGCCCTGAATCTTTAAGTGATACAGCTGTACATTGCTGAATGCCATGTTTCCAATAGTCATATAAACCATTGTCTGGTTGTTCAGGAATATAAGGGGTGGCTTGTCTCCAGTTTTCATATGTAGAACCATGCTGGTCTGACCACAGCCTGGTCCTGTGTAAGCCGATCCATGCCTGAGAGCTCAATACGAGGTTGTGGATTTTATTATTATCTGCTTGATTTCTCACACTGGCCAGGTCTTTGTGATATTGCCTGCAGTAATGCTGAGCTTGTGCCCAGTTCATATTCTGATTAACCCAGATGTAATCGTTTGTTCTATTTCTTCCTGTAATAGAGGAATGTTGTGCTGATTAAAACAGGGTAACATCTATAAAAGTTAGTTCATTCATGATATATTCTCACCATCATAGCAAACAAAAGTCATATAATTGTTACAGTCTCCATCAGCCCATGTCCCATCAGACTGTATAAAAACACACAGCTCTTTTCCATTGTAGTTATTGGGTTCCTGGTACCACCCCCTGTACAGTTTCTCTCCTTCATTGTAGAAACTATCATCATCCAGAGACCATCTCCAGCTGTCCAAATCATCATACAGTCCAATCCATGCCAAACCTGAGTAGCTAGCATTTACTGTTTTAAGTAGTGTGGTCATTTCCTCCATGTTATTAATGGTAGCCAGGTCAGTGTAAATCCCTCGGCAGTAACTTTGTGCATCCAGCCAGGTTTTACTTTTATTTAAAAAGTGGTACACATGGGTGGATGCTGATGATGATTCTAGAAAAGCAAAATGAAAATGTTAAATGAATTAATGAATTTTTTATGGAAGTAATAGTCGTATATATGAGTAGTAAAAGTGGATCGAAAATGTTTGGTGAAAAGAAATCTACTCACTATTGTAGCAAAGGAATGGGAGCGTTTGATTACAGTTTTCATCTGTCCAATTTCCAGAATCTGAATTATTAAATGACACCGCAGTACAATATTCACTCTGTCCATAATTATCTGGTTGTCCTGTTTTCCAGTTGCTGAAAGAAGAGTTGCTTTTATCTGACCAAGACCTGGTTCTGTACAGACCGATCCAAATGTTTTCATAATAATTAAAGCTCTTATGTATCAAACGTCTGATCTTTTGGTTCTCAGTCTCATTTCTTACACTGGCCAGGTCAGTGTAATGCTCTCTGCAGTATCTCTGAGCATCATTCCAATTCATGTGCCAATAAACCAGGATATATGTTTCGCTGGCATTAGCTTTCCCTAAAAGATATGGTTGCTTTGTTTAACATGTTATACAGAAAGCTTTGTAATGTAAACATCTGCTTTCACAAGTATGTTCTGAACTCACCATCAAAGCAAACGAACGACATCGTTGCAGAGCATACAAACTCATACCAATCTCCACTATAAACAGCCATAAATGCACACAAATTGTTTCCATTCAAGTTGGTTGGTTTCTGTATGTACCAGTTTCTAAAATTTCTCTCTCCCGCATAAAAAGTATCATCATCCAAAGACCATTTCCAGCTTGTCAGATCGTCATAAAGTCCAATCCAGGTTTGCTTGCTGCTCCTGAAGTCTGTTGATTTGATAAGCGCCAGCTCTTCTTCAGCATTATCAACACTTGCTAAGTCAACATAATTCTCTCGGCAGTGTCTCTGCGCTTCAGCCCACGTTTTATTTTCGTTAATGAAGTGATACTGACGGGAGAGACAGAACCCAGTGGTGTAAAACCCTGTTTAAGACACAATGCGTTTTAAATTCAGTTTGAAAAAATCTAGTGTATAGTATATAACAACATCTGAAGGTTTACTTATATTAAAGATAAATAATAATGATTTTGAGAGTAGAAGTAGCAATAAAGTATAAAAATGTGTTTAGTAACTCATACATGGTTTAGCTTACTGACCTAAGAGCAGCAAGAGATGAAACATGGCTCTGTGAAGAAAAAACTAAATTTATGGTTGTGAGAAATAGGAATGGGAATACATTTGAAAGTAGTAACAGAGGTGTAAATAGTAGCTGGAAATTATACATGAATGAAACTATAGATTCCTTACTGCAAAACTTACTCCATTACAAGTTAAAAGTCACTACCAATATGACTTGAGTCAAATTCATCGATAAGAGTATATGATTTCGATAGTGCTTGAGTATTTGACTCATATTGAACCTAGGCTTAAAGATGCACTAGTCCTTAACACCAAGACACATGTTAGTGAAAAGCAAAACGCAATTGATTTGAGTGGTTTTATTTCCTAAAATACAAAATACAAATTGTACACCTCTAATTGAACACTGCATTAACCATCAAAACAGCCTTTCTTCAACAACCAAGTAGTAAAGCAATCTTTCCAAAAGGTATTTAAAATTCACAAATAAAATTGCAGTATAATGTCAAAAAGTAGAAAAAACACAAGTATTTATTGAACAAATAAAATTTAAGTAAATAATTTTAGATAAAGTGATTTGATGCACCTCTCAGTCTCAGAGACGGGCAATATTTTTATTCAACTTCAACAAAAGCTGGTTCTCAAAGTCTTAAGAGTTTATGAAAACTAGCTGTTTAAAGATTAAGAGTTGTCTAAAAAGTCTCACAAATCTTCATCAGAGGTGCAAAATGTAATTTGTGAAGGTCATTGTCAATTAGAATATAATGGTGTAACATACATACATATATATATATCGAATCATAAATGTAGTTGAGTAGAGAGTAAAAGTTGTTTTTATCTTTGATACTCAGTAAAACTAGAAAGTAAGCCACAAATGTACTCAAATACAGAAACCAAGTTTATTTACGCTAATACTTTTCAGCATTCAGACTATGCAATACAACTGAGTATGTTCCAATATAATTTCTGATTATAAGAGGGTACATGCTAAACTATATAGCCACAAGTATACCTGGACACCTAACCATTACACCAATATTGTCGAAACACATGATTTTTCAAAATATCTTTGCATCCTGCAGCTTCTTTTCAATAGAACTAAGGGATCTGAACGTAGCCTGGCAATGCTCCTGGTGTGGTAGAACTTCAGGAGCTTAAACAGAGCTCTGGTATAAACCCTACTGAACAGCTTTGATGAAAATCCAAAAATAATGTAAGTAATTAGAAGTTTACCTCATAGATTTCCTTCCCTGGATCATGTTCTTTGCTTTCCTTCACACCAGTTGGATATATAGCAGTGATAAAACTGAATCAACTGTACTGTGAACCAGCCTGTATAAGTACCGTAGGATGTGGGAGTAGTTTTTTTTTGGATGTGGACAGACTGGTTGTTAATCATAGCAACATGAACATCACAATAAAGGTGTCAGGTGAAGAGAAAGAGCCCATGACCAAGTACTATATATATATATATATATATATATATATATATATATATATATATATATATATATATATATATATATATATATATATATATATATATATATATATAGTATATTAATATGAAATTTTTAGATAAGAAGAATATATCAAACATATTTTAATGTGAAAAAACCTATTCAGACATACAGAAATAGTAAGGCATGAGGAAGGCAGTCTTGGGTGGCCTGCACAACGGTACTTAAGTGTCATTGGCGTCAAGTTCCCCATTCATTATTTTATTCTATTTCTATTCTATTTTATAAGTCTGAGATTATAATTCGCCAAAGCTGCTTTATATTTTAAAAAGTCTATTGTTATTAGTGTTGTTTTGGCCGATTTAAGTTGTAACATAATCCACTTGCAGAATGTGTAAAAGGACACACATTCAGAAGATCCAACCGTAAAGCAAAAAAATTAAAGCATGGCTTTTGGAAATGAAAAACGTACAAGGCAAGCAGTCCAGCCAAGAATTCCTGGATTAGATTACGTGTAAAATTACACACAGTTTTATAGCCATGTTGCACCTTAAAGGCAATGAATGCACCTTGGGAAATTGGCAATTAGAATCTGAGACTAGAAAAGAAAACAATAAGGCTTGGAATTACAGGACATAAGCATGGGAAAAACCTGAAGAGGTTGTAACGAGAGAAGCGAATACAATAAGTGAAGTGAACCAAGTGGATAATGGCTTTAGACCCTTAAAAATGCAATAGGAACTATGAGTAAACCACAAAGCATATGGCGTTGTTACCATAGTGCATTTAAGAAAAAGGTACATGTACAGTATTTATTATTATATGAATATTCCACTTGAAGCTGGACTGTTACTGTGTTATTGACATTTTATTGTACTTATGTACTAAAATGTGTAGGTTTGTTAGTTCTTATTGATTTTGTGTATTAATTTGTATTGTTTTATAAGGCATCCTGGTCCTGAAGGAACATTGTTTTGTTTCAGTGTATACTGTTATATATATAAAAGGGCAATAAAGTTACTTTATCTGACTAAAGAATGCAGGCAGCTTTAAAAAAAAGTGCATGTGAATGAGTGTACGTGCATGCTTTCAAAAATAATCCTCAACTTATACATCGACATAACAGTGCTCTAAACCAGTCTTTAAACCAGGATCAGCTCAGAATCCACTATACACTAACACATGCACTGAAACCTTAATGCCATTTCTATCTATCTATCGATCGGTCTGTCTGTCTGTCTGTCTGGCTGGCTCTCTGGCTGGCTGGCTCTCTGGCTGGCTGTCTGCAAAGATGTACGTATTTCACTTTAAAAAAAAAACAAACAAAAAACTGAAAATCCTGACTAAAAAACCTCAACAAAATTAAATGAAAGTCAGAATTTCCATTTAAATAATATAAGATTCTGTATGATGTTCATGGCATATGGAAAAAAAATATATTTTTATTTCAATTTTATTTTTATTTTTAGTATACACAAATATTTATAGCAACTGAATTCACAATTATGCAATTCCAAAAAAATATCTTTTTAGTCTATTAGTCTATATATCTATTTCTTTAGTCAATAATGTGACACCAAAACTTTGATAAAATTAATAAATCCTTTTTTCTTCTGTAGAAAGAAAAAGAGAGTGAGAGAAGAAGAAATAACACCAATCTAAGCTTCTATTAAAATAATTATTTGAAAATCTTTTTATTAATTATTTGACCAAATATGCATTATGCACACACACACACACACACACACACACACACACACACACACACACACACACACACATACACACACATACTGTATATCCATAATTTTTATATTAAGACTTTATTAAGTATCTAATGAAAAAGTATTGCAGCACACAGTATACCTGACCCAAATGAAACAAACGAATGAATGACTAATCTGCATGAACCCTTGTACAGTTCTGAGTTTAGTATTCTGACATTAAATTGCTTCCGAATGCCTTTCTCCTTTACGGGCTGATCTTATGGATGTTTCTCACTTTCAGAGTGATTTTCTCCGACATCCCCAGTCTGGTCAATTCTTGTTGAAGCTGGCAAAAGAATGGGAAAAATAAGACACTGAAAAGCTTCTTTTTTCATAAATTTCACTGCAGTTTTCAACGTTTATTTAACAAATATTACATTACAGGTTTATTATCAGTAGACAAAATCCAATCTGAAGGACATTAATTGGATAATATAACCTTTACTCTATAAAGGAGAGAATATAACCTCAGTTCTTATGACATTAATAACCTTTATAGGAGAACAGTTACTCACTTGAATCAATACCCGGGTTTTAATCTGTGAGTCCGGCAAGTTTCCTCGCACATTTATTTTCATTTGCAGTCCAATTACAGCATCTGTAAATAAAGTATAGAATCAGAAACATATTGTCACCTCACCTATGATATAGTTTTTTTAAATCTTTTAAATAAATTTGTATAAATTATGAATAAAACAATAAGAAGAAGATGAAATAGTATTACAGAATGAACATAATCATATTTGTCACTACATTGTTACTGAATCTTAACTACTTATTAAAACTGCAATTTTCTCAGTTGAAAGGTGAAACTAACCTGGGGTGGACACTGCAAGAGTAAAAGAAAAACGATATTGAGAACATGTGCAACTTCATCTTCAGTGTCAGCATAAAGTCGATGGTCAAATTTAATAGCAGGTTTTTAGTTCATAACTACACGACTAATAGATTATTAGTAATATTATTATAAATAATTAATATATATTCCTTCATTTCAAATTGTTCTTATTCATTTCTAATTGTTTGACAGAATAGAGATGAACTCACCGCTGTAGCAGAAGAAAGGGAAACTGGAGAAGCAGTTTTCATCAGTCCATTTGCCGGTTGAATCCATAGCGATGCAGTGCTCATTTCCGAATTGTCCATAGGAATACAAACCATTATCGGGTTCTGCTATTATATGTGGTTGAGACTCCGGTCTCCAATATGTAAAAGTTGAGTTGCTTTGATCTGACCATAACCGGTTCCTATAAAGACCTATCCATACATCAAAGCCCTGTGTGATGTTCAGTATCTGCTGAAGCTCAGATTCATTCCTCACACTGGCCAGGTCTGTGTGCTTTGCTCTACAGTATCTCTGTGCTTCTTCCCAGGTCATTCCCTCGGAAATCCATACGTATGTGTTGTTTGTGCCTAAAGTAGTGAGCAATGTAATAGTTAGATCTTGAAAACTTGTATAATGTATGTTTTGTTAAGTATATGAAACAGTGGTTACACATGTTAGGACTCTCCCCGTGTCATAATTATTTGGTAAATGTAAGGTTTTAAGATTGTAAAATGCAGCTAAATGATATGGACAAAAGTATTGGCATGCTGACTCTTTCAGTCAAATGTGGTTCTTCAGTTCTTCAATCTGGAAGTCTTTGGATGTGGTAGCATTTAATTGAACTTGAACTAGTAGACCCAAACTAGTTGCAGCATGACAATGCACCTATAAAGCTCTGATCTCAACCCTATACTGTTGAATGTTGAATGTTAACACCCTTATGGCTAAATGAGCACAAATCTCTGCAAGCACACTCTAAATTCTAGTGCAACAACTTCCCAGAAGAATGGCCATTTACATAACAGCAAATAGAACCTAATGTGGCCACAAACTTTTCCCTATTTGGAGTGTCTATTATGTTTAACTATTGTAATTCTTTTGTGTAAAGAACAGTGCTCGAATTGAGGGGAGATTGGGGGGATCCTGGACCCCTCATAAGGCATTAGGGACCCCCATGACAAGTAGAAAATAGATTTATGGGGTCCCCAAGATTTTTTTAGTAAAAAATATATGAATTACACACCTGATTCAATTCAAGCTGTTACGATATGGTCAATTTCGTGAATTAATTCATGTGACATTAGCATGTTTATTTAAAAAGTTGTCATGTTTATTTAAAATGCATAAAAATGAGGTGTAATTTCTGACTTTCTGACAATATTTATTTACTCCATGTGAGGGGTTTTGTATTCAACATAAATGACAAATTTTTCATTATTACCAGGCCCAGTTCTATAAAAGCAATTTCCACATTAACTCTGGCAAAAAAACATGATAAAAAACATGAACAATGTGCAATCAGAAGTAATGTTGCTAAAAGTCATAAAATGTTCTGGAACCAATATCTGGCATGATCGAGAGCAAATATTCTCTATTTTTGCTGTCTATTGACAAACCATTTTTGGCTTGACTTGTAATCCACTCATTTATCATCGAAATAATAAAAGAAAAAATCGATAGGAGAAAAAGAATTTTCTGCACTTACCATTAAAGCACACAAATCCCTGTTTTTTAATACATGGCTGATCGAACCATTCTCCCGTCTTGTACATGGAAACGCAAAGTTCTTTTCCGTTGTTGTTATTGGGTTCATGGTACCATCCTCTGAACTCTTTCTCACCCTCCCTATAGAAATTATCATCATCAAGAGACCACCTCCAGTCATCCTGATTATCATAGAGTCCAATCCAGGCTAAAGCGGAATTGCTGTCTTTTACTGTGTCGAAGAGGCTGTTCATTTCATCCATGTTATCAATGGTAGCCAGGTCAGTGTAATACTCTTTGCAGTATCTCTGGGCTTCAGTCCACGTCTTATTTTCATTGACGAACTGATAATTGTGGGAGATTGATGCTGTTGCTATAAAGTGCAGCAAATCTATGAATTAGACTTTACAGTTAAATAATAAAAGATATACTATTAATTATGAAGCTAAAAACTACTCACAAATGTAGCAAACGAAAGGAAATGCTTGAACACAGTCTTCATCTGTCCATTTCCCAGATTTAGTGTAAACAGCAGTACAGTATTTAACCTGTCCGTAATTATCAGGTTTCCCTGGATACCAGTTGCTGAAAGAAGAGTCGCTCTTATCTGACCAAAACATTGTACTGTACAAGCCAATCCACACGCTGCCAGCATAATTATAAATAAATAATAGGGATCTTATTTTCTGGTTTTCGGTCTCATTCCTCACACTGATTAGGTCTGTGAAATGATCTCGGCAGTATCTCTGAGCTTCGGTCCAATTCAGGTACTGATTAACAAAGACATGTCTTTCACCGGCATAAGTCCTCGCTAAAATAGACAGTTGTATTATGGAAAGGGTGCTGAACATATTCCTTTTAAATGCTTGTTTCTACTGTAGGAAATGTACGACTGATGTACTTACCATCAAAGCATATAAACGCCATTTGGGTATAACACGAAGCTCCCCACCAGATTGCATCCAAACCTGAAAAGTATACACACAAGCTATTTCCAAACCAATTCCTCTGTTTGTATTGAAACCAGTTTCTAAAGCTTCGTTCTTCCTCCTTGTAGAAAAGATCATCCTCCAGAGACCATTTCCAGCTATTCAAATCATCATACAGTCCAATCCAGGCTGAACCAGAATAGGTGCCATATACTGTGTCAAGCAGCTTCCCCATGTCTGCCATGTTATTAATGGTGGCCAGGTCAGTGTAGTTCTCTCTGCAGTAACTCTGCGCTTCAGTCCATATCTTACTGTCAGGAACAAAATGATACTGATGCTTGCATGATGACCCTGCACAGTATTCTTAGGAGGAAAAAAGCATAATTATTATAGTTCTTGCAACGTTAAATAAATTTGGAAAAATTGTAACAAAAATAACATTTTGGATTTGTTTCTTTAAAGTTAATCTAAAGTTAAATGATTTTGTTACACGTGCAAACTTTGTACTTTAATATCAAACCTGTGTCTATTAGATTCAGTTGAATGTTGTGTGAATTGTATTTTATACTTATTATTGTGTATTAATAACTACCTTCTTTTGGGCTTATTGAAAACATTTGGAAGTCATTTACATCTATGGAATTATGTAGTATTATTGTAGGCGTATTGTAGTATTGTATTTTTTTATTTTTTTAATCATAAACTTTTATTCTAATTAATCAGGAAGCAGTTGCAAGTGCAGATAAATAAATGAATCAACAAAAACTTATGAAGCCGAAAAAAAACAAAAAACAATGTATAACATAACGCAAAAATCCATAAGAAGAACATGGAGCGAGGCAGCCAACTAAGAGCTTAAAATGAGAGACAGTAACAACAAACGACAGAAGAGTAATAGGAGACGCGAGTATATACGTGTGCTAATTATCATTAACATAAAACAGGTACGCAAGAAAACACATGACATTCAGGCACAATCCTGAACAACTTATAAAACATTTTTGGACTAACTGGAACTGTTGAATGATAATGAAATCCTTTTGTTTATATGTGCAACTTGATATTGTCAGGGATTCACCCTGCCACGCCCCCCTCTGTAGCTGTCAGGGATTCACCCTGCCACGCCCCCCTCTGAAGCTGTCAGGGATTCACCCTGCCACGCCCCCGTCTGTAGCTGTCAGAGATCCACCCTGCCACGCCCCCCTCGATAGCAGTCACGCTGCTTCCCAAGATTACCGACAGCTGTGGCTCATGAAGGATCAGACTACATAAACTCACGTTCTTGAGTCACAGGCTGTCGGTCGTTGTATTGTCATGCAGGTAAATCGCGTGGCTGCTCAAACGCCGGGATTCACCGCTGGCTATTTCTCCGAACTCCATTTCCTTATTGAAGTACTCATTGCCGAAAGCTTTACTTGCATTGGGATTAGGCGTTTGACATTCGCGCTCATAGTGGATACTTCGTTACGAGCGGATGTCTGGGTTTGCTTTTGTTTTCATTGGTGTATGAGTGTTTTGTTTTTTGCACCTCAATAAAGAACATGATTGGACTTTATCTGCTTCCGCGTCTGCAGCCTGACAGATATACAGTACATTATAAAAAAGATTAACACCAGGTTGGACGGGGACCATCAGTGAGCTCAAGCGGGGACACTCTAGGACATTTGCAGAGTTGTCCCTAAGCCACTTATGTGTTGTCTTAGCTGCATGCTTAGGGGTGTTGTCATGTAGTAGCACTCACAGCATGATTCTACCACCATTATGCTTCACTTTTGGGATGTTTGTTTGTGTGATGAGGGGGAGCCAGGTTTCTGCATTAAACATTTTTTTAGAAATATGTTTTTACGTTTGTCATTATAATTAATTTAAGCTATTGTATCAGGCTGCAACATAACAAAATAGAAAAAGTGAAGGGGTCTGAATACTTTCTGAATGTGTGTATATGCAGTATATATATAGTTATAGCTGTCATATTTTTGCTTTATTAATGCAACACATTTATTCACGATGCCCTTTCTTAACTTAGATTAAAAAAAATAGTAATATTTTTTATTACTAAACATTGTTTAACTTATGGGTAAATGGGTCAGTGGCACCCTGGGGCAGATAGAGTTAAGTGCCTTGCTCAAGGACCCAACAGTGAAAGCTTGTGGCATAAACACAAATAAAATCTGTTGTTATTTTAATCAAAAAAGATTTTATTATCATTATTATTATTGACTGGTATTCTTACAGCTGAGCAGACTGCATAATATAAACTACTGACCAGCTGGTGTTTCCTATGTGTGCAAAATAAAGATCTAATGCCAAATTGGCCATTCATGGATATTTATGGAGAAGACATGGAGACTTGTTGTAAGAGACACGGAAAACATGAACTTACTGTTATAGCAGATGAAAGGGAGCGTTGCTAAGCAATCTTCATCTGTCCACTGCCCTGAATCTTCAAGTGATACAGCTGTACATTGCTGAATGCCATGTTTCCAATCGTCATATAAACCATTGTCTGGTTGTTCAGGAATATAAGGGGTGGCTTGTCTCCAGTTTTCATATGTAGAACCATGCTGGTCTGACCACAGCCTGGTCCTGTGTAAGCCGATCCATGCCTGAGAGCTCAATACGAGGTTGTGGATTTTATTATTATCTGCTTGATTTCTCACACTGGCCAGGTCTTTGTGATATTGCCTGCAGTAATGCTGAGCTTGTGCCCAGTTCATATTCTGATTAACCCAGATGTAATCGTTTGTTCTATTTCTTCCTGTAATAGAGGAATGTTGTGCTGATTAAAACAGGGTAACATCTATAAAAGTTAGTTCATTCATGATATATTCTCACCATCATAGCAAACAAAAGTCATATAATTGTTACAGTCTCCATCAGCCCATGTCCCATCAGACTGTATAAAAACACACAGCTCTTTTCCATTGTAGTTATTGGGTTCCTGGTACCACCCCCTGTACAGTTTCTCTCCTTCATTGTAGAAACTATCATCATCCAGAGACCATCTCCAGCTGTCCAAATCATCATACAGTCCAATCCATGCCAAACCTGAGTAGCTAGCATTTACTGTTTTAAGTAGTGTGGTCATTTCCTCCATGTTATTAATGGTAGCCAGGTCAGTGTAAATCCCTCGGCAGTAACTTTGTGCATCCAGCCAGGTTTTACTTTTATTCACAAAGTGGTACACATGGGTGGATGCTGATGATGATTCTAGAAAAAAAAAAGTCAATTATTTTCCTCTTTGTTGGAAAATGTGATATTATATAAATAATTGGCATTCATTGTGTTCAAATGTAAACAACAGAAATCTACTCACTACTGTAGCAAAGGAATGGGATCGTCTGATTACAGTTTTCATCTGTCCATTTCCCACTATCGGAATCAATAAAAGACACCGCAGTACAATATTCACTCTGTATATAATTATCTGGTTGTCCTGTTTTCCAGTTGCTGAAAGTAGAGTTGCTTTTATCTGACCAAGACCTGGTTCTGTACAGGCCGATCCAAACGACGTTATAATATGTAAAATAATTCGACAATAATGATCTTATGTTCTGGTTCTCATTTTCGTTCCTCACGCTTGCCAGATCTGTGTAATGTTCTCTGCAGAATCTCTGAGCTTCAGTCCAGGTCATGTACTGATTAACCACGACGTACTCTTCACTGGTGCTTCTGCTTTCTGAAAGACATTTAATTGTAATGTTTAACAACTGAAGATCGGGTACTACATCAGTCAGATTTTTAATAATAAATATCAGAGATGGGAATTAATGAAGTTACTTTGTTACTGCAATTAAGTAGATTTTCTTTCTTTTTTCTTTATTTCACAATTTATTTTTTGTCAACTTTTTTCTTTCTAATCAACGTGGATGAGACAGAGGGAGTCAGTGATGTAAACATGACTGAGAACAGAGACATTCCTGATCACCATCATCTTTTCTCTGCTTGTGTTCTATATAGTGGATGTTCAGCCTGGATACATTCATTAGGTAACAAAATGTTAAATTCTTTTAAATCAATATATTAATATGATGTGAGGTTCAGTTACCAGCGGGACACTAAAACAGGTAGTAATAATGACTGTCACTTAAGTACATGTCAGAACCCAAAAATCTTTACTTTAACTTGAGTAAAAAAGTGTAGTCAGAACTTCAACTTTTACCAGAGTCTCTAAAACATAAGTATCTGTACTTCTACTTGAGTGAAGGATGTGTATACTTTTGCCATCTCTGAAAAATATACACTTATCAGCCATAACATTAAAAGCACCGTCAGGTGACATGAATAGCATTAATTATCTTGTTACACCAAGGTACACTCCTTCTGTGCTACTGAACTCCCAATATCATCCAGCAGGATAATATTCCCCATTCCACTGCAAAAAACATGACAGAAATTCAAGGTTTCGATCTCCAAATTCCACAATCCTCAGTCTGATCAAGTGCCTGTAACAAAAGTCCAATCTACATCGCAGCTTGCAGGACTCAAGGTTTTGGTACCAGAGACCAAAGCATACCTTCAGGAATCTTAAAACGTCCAGGCCTTAGACCATTTAGTTGTTTAAGTGGCACAACGGTGAACTACCCAATATCAGGCAGATGGTTTTAATGTTATGGTTGATCAGTGTATCTTCCTGTCTGCTGTACTCACCATCAAAACAAACGAAATGAAGCACCTGAGAGCAGTCATTCTCCTGCCATGCTCCGTTAAAACTTAAAAAGATTGCACATAATTTGTTTTCATCCCATTTCCCTGGTTTCTGTATAAACCAGTTTCTGAAGCATTTCTCTTCATCTCCCTGGTAAAAAGCATCATCATCATTATTATCATCATCCAGAGACCATTTCCAGCTTGTCCGATCATCATAAAGTCCAATCCAGGTTTGCTTGCTGCTCCTGATGTCTGTTGATTTAATAAGGGCCAGCTCTTCTTCAGCATTATCAACACTGGCTAAGTCAACATAATTCTCTCGGCAGTATCTCTGTGCTTCAGCCCACGTTTTATACTCGTTGATGAAGTGATAGTGGCGAGAGAGACAGAACCTGGAGGTGCAAAACCCTGGAGACACAATGGCAGATTTGCATTCTGAATCCAATTTGAAAGATACAGTATGCATCCATAATACAATAGCATCATGTAGAGGTATAAGTGCTTGAAAGTGTATTTTTCTCCATTCTCGTTATTAGACACTTTACGGTAGAGATCTTTATAACTGAGGCCGATGCGATTCACATCTGGATGCGATGCAATAAGATTAAACCCTATTGCAATGCAGTGCAGACCGATTTCGATCCAGCACAATTTGATTCAATGGAAAATACATCATGCTCGCCAATTCAATATAATACAGATAGGTTGCTTTTCTTTCCTTGCTGCAGACAGACAGCAAATAAATAAATAAATAAATAAACTGAAGTGCCTTCTGAATTCTAATGCAAGGCTCTTCACAAACAGGCCATTTTTAAAAAAAGACTCAATAAAAGCAGTTGTTCTTTTCCTGTTCAGATGCAGCTCTACCTCTGCCATGTTAATCTGTATTCTATGAGACTCTCAGGACACGCCTCGGTCTCCATAGTGGTGTGATACGTAATATTCACGTAGCGGCTGAGAAAACGCGCTCGAGAAACAGCTTAGCGAGAAGAAATTGATCTACATATCAAATATTGGTTAGAAATTGTCACTTTCTTAATAATGAAAGTATAGAATGTATATAATTAACTAATAATTATATATACTTTCAAATACTTCGATACTGTACTTAAGTAGATTTTTCCGGTATCAGTACTTTACTTCAATGTTTATTTTTCAGACAAGTTTTTGCTTTCATTACATTTTTTACACAAATATCTGTACTTTCAACTTCTTACATTGTCAAACCAATTTTGCAATTTTCATCAAACAACCTATTTCTTTTCATTGTGCGTCTTTTTCAGCTTCCGTGTATCATTTCCTGTCTATCACGCACCACAGATGTAGGCTAGCCTACGAAGCTAACAACAAACAAGCAAGACAGAAAACAACACAAAGTCTAGGGTAAACGTGGATGAGACAGAGGTAGTCAGCGATGTAAACATGACTGAGAACAGAGACATTTCTGATCACCTGATCATCATCTTGTGTTCTTGTGTTCTCTATGGTGGACTGACTGAAACCAGATACATTGTATTGCAAAATGTTTATAATAAGTGTGTATGTGCCTAATCCAAATTTGCACTTAGAAGTCCCTTCACTCTTCTAAAAAAATGTTCCACCAGATTTTGGAGTGTGCTTGTGGACATTTGTGTTTATCAGCCACAAGAGTATTGTGTAAGGGTATTGGGTATTGTATTGTATTGTCTCCCCATGTAAGGAGAGGACTCCTGGTGTGCAGTGCTGTGTTCCAATTCATCGCAAAGGTACTCAGTAGGGTTGAGATCAGAGCTTTGTAGCAGGCCGCTCAAGATCATTCTTTACAAACCATGTAAACCAGATCTTCTCGCTTTGTGCAAAGGGGCATTGCCATGCCTAGCGCTATAGAAATAAACTTGAATTTTTTAAAACATATTTTTGTTGTTTCTTATGACTGTTCTTGTCCGGTATCGGCATTGAATCATTGCATTTGCTGTTTAAGTAAATGAAAAAGTGAACCGGCATACAGGTATTCCTAATAAAGTGGATGGTGACTGTATTTGAGAATCATTGATGAAGTAATTATACTGATGTTCCACCATGGTACACAGATTTATATTTCTGTATGTATGTATGTATGTACATTTTAGCTCACTGACCTAAATGCAGGAACAGATGAAGCATGGCTCTGAAAAAAATACAGAAAAAATAATTGGTTAATAGACATATGGATGCAGATATACGCCATGTGATATTGTAATAGATATGGTGAATATTTCACAAAAAAAATTGTATATTTAAATGAAATAAACTGGATAATTTAAAATTCTGAACTCAAGACATGGGGCAGACATGAAGCAAACAGCAACAAATTCTTCGTATTATACAGGTAGTCATCGACTTACGACCACGATTTCGACCGACAGACCGGTCGTAACACGATTTAGTCGTAAGTAGAGTAGGCTATATTTACAGTACTGTAAAATGATGCCGGAAGCTGGTACGCACTGTCGTACGCCGCGGCTAGCGATTGTGGTCGTAAAGTCGAATGGTCGTAAGTTTTATAGGGCCTAAGTCGACGACTACCTCTATACATTTTGCTCTTAATTGTAGTTTTTCTTAAAGTATTACTAGCATCATTGATTGAAATGTTCACTGCATGGTATATGTTGTATAGATTCAGATGGCAATGGTAGGTCAGTGTATAAAGTGCTGGATTACTAATTGGAAGGTTGGGGGTTCAAGCCATAGTATCACTCTTGGGCCCTTGAGCAAGGCACTTAACACTCTGTGCTCCAGGGGGCGCTGTATCATGTCTGACCCCAAATTTCAAAACAAGCTGGGATATGCGAAGAAAAAGGTTTAACTGTGCTATAATGCATATGTGACAAATAAAGTGTTATTTTGTTGTGGTTTGGGCTGTTGAGCTTGTAAACACAAAAACTATAGGCTATTATCTAAGGTACGGCAAATCTGACAGCCAAGTTCTTATGAAATAAGAGTAAGTATTGATACACATGGTAACACATGCTTTACATAGATTATTCAACATAGCCATATCGGTAAAAATGGTACAAATGTAGTGTCCTTTAAAAAATATATATACCTTACAGTTGTGCCTTTTGCCATGTCCTCTCCTTTCCTTTCCAACAATCGAGAGCATCGCCCGAATAAAACTGAATAACATATTCGTAAGAAGCCTGGATAAGTTTCAGGGGATGTGGGAGGGATCTGGTGGGTGGTGGACAAACTGGTTCTTCATCTTTGCAACACTATCATCACAATAAACTATGCCAAGTAAGAAGAAAGTATTCTATGATCATTGAAGTATTAAAAAAGTAAAGTCCAAATATCTTATACTACAAAAAGTGATATGATGGAAATTTTAAAACATTTATAACAAAGAAGTATTTTAGCATTGAAACAAACATTAGAATATCTGAAGGAGAGAGTCGTAAGGATGGTAATCAACAGTGGCCTGAATTTACTGGAATAACTGTACTTGTACAGGGTTTCAGCAGAGTCTTAAAACCAGTCTTAAATTTGTTGTTCTACGTCTTAAATCATTTTAAACAATCCATAATTTTCCGGTGTCCATGTAACGCTACCTCTCATGTTTATCAAAACGCTGCTACAGCACTTTAGAAATGTATATTTTAGTTTCTTTCATGTTGTAGTTCTTTCTTTCACTAGTCTGAATATATTTTGCTACAGTTTAGCGATACTTGGCTTGAAAAAATAATAATTTCGGGCTTGATTAATGTTAGTTGCTAACAACGTATTTGGGGGTGTTTTTGATGTTGTGATGTCTTTTATTTAATTCTTACTGGTCTTTAAATTTGTCTTTGTGAAACCCGCAGAAACACTGTAAGGAAGTTCCCTATTTACATTATATGGACAAATGTTTGTGGACACCAGATCATGAGATTAGCATGCTCTTTTTGAACATCCCATTGTATATTTAATCTCTAGTTTCTGTTATAATTCCCTCCACTCTTTTCTAAAGATTATTATAAATTTTAAAAAAATAAAAATTTTGGAGTGTGTTTGGGGAGATTTGTGGTTTTTAGCCAAAAAGGTGTTAGTAAGTAGTTTGTACTGATGGAGGTGGGGTGAGGAGGTCTGAGTCAAAGTTACAATTTATTCCGAAGATCTTCAATAGTGTTGAGGTCAGAGCTCTATAGTGGGATCTTTTACCTCAACTCATGCAAATCATATGTTCATGTAATTTGCTTTGTGCACAAGTACAGTGCTGGCACAGGTTTGGGTCTACTAGTCCAACTGAAGGGAAAATGTAATGCTACTTCATCCAAAGATGTCCTTTAGAAGTGTATGGCTTCGAGTTTTTGGGTAAAAAACACAAAATATGACACACATTGGACTAATAATGGAGCAAAAACAACTAACTACATAAGTGACTAAGTAATTCATTAAATAAATAAATGTGTTTCACAATTAAACAGAAATAATGTTTTAATGTAAGGTTTTATTGCCACATCACTATATAAAGATTGAATTAACCACAAATAAATGTTTATCACAATCTAAATGAGAAAATTATGAGGCAAATAGAACATCCATGAAACACCTACCAAAAAAAGTATAAAAGGAAATTAAGGCTTGGAATTACTGGAAATGAGAAGTCCACGGAGACACACAGCAAATAGGGGGAAATGTGAGATAAAATGTGAATACATTTTTTGTGAGCTGAACCTTAGTGCTTAGTAGTAGTTCAGATGCTTTCTGATGAGGATAAATAGCTTTCAGCATTTGAATTGGGAATAAGCAGAGGAATAAAAACTGAGCATTTTTTGACGATAAGTTAATAAATAAATTGTGTGGGATTTTGGCCAAAGATTCCGGTTCGTGCCGTAATTAGATTTCTGCTTTGGAATTGTTTGATATTTCCCAAATCCTGAAATCATTTTTAGCAAAATGCAGTGAAAATCTTGATTTTGATTTAGGCTTTCTGCCTGTTATATCAGGAACCAGTTGTGATTGACAGCTGTGTTAGATTTCCCCACACAGTGACAGCCACTATGTTGGAGTTGTTGGGTATTTACTGTATGTGCCATAGTGAAATGGAAGCAACCCAAATCAATTTAATTTGCAATGAAATGCATAAATGCATGAAAATTGAAAAGCAGTTCAGTTCTGGTTTTAAGCACTTATAGAAGGGATTTATAATATATAATCGCATAAACATTGCAGTTACCTCCTCTCAGGGAGGTTTTCCTCACCACCGTTGCCTCTGGCGGCTCATTAGGCATAAACTTCATGGGATAAATTTTGGTGCATTATGTAAATGTGCAATATACAGTATAATTATTGTCTCTTTATTATTTATTACACTGCCACAATTCCCCACAATGCACTACTTTCCACTTGCACAGATCTCAATATAAAATCTACAGAATTCCACATCCTGAGTGTACTTAAAATTTTGTTGTACAATGTTACACAAGGTACATTCTGATTCTGATTCTGAGAACTCTCCAGGAATGTAGAGAAATGTTGAGATTTTCTGTGAAGGGTTTTTGCAAACACATATACAACCCCAATGGCTGTTCCAACTGAACATGAAATGTAAATAAAAGTACAATGTAATGATTCACAAATCTCCTAAATCCATATTCTATTTATACATTTTAATGTACCATTTTGAGGAAACATTAAGGTTATTTTGAATTTGTTGGCTGTCAACAGGTCAACAGGAAACTGAGGAAAGCAGTTGCTGAAATTTTGGGAGAGAAATGTTGTCCTATATGTGTCTGATATAGGATTCCAGCTGCTCAACAGTTCTGGGTGTTCTTTGTTGTATTTTTCATTTCATGATCCGTGAAATGTTTTTAAATGGTGAAAGGTCTAAACTGCAGGCAAGCCAGTTCAGCGACTCTACTCTCCTACTACAAAGTCATGCTACTGGAATAGATGCACTATGCAGTTAGCATTTTCTTGCTCAAATATGATTTGATGGATCCTTTGATGGATTTATTAGATCATTGATGGATCCTTTCCAAATGTGCAAGCTGCTCATTCCACAGGTACTAATGCAATCCCATACAATCACAGATACTGCTTTTTTAACTAAGCGCTGATAACAAGCCAGATAGTCCCTCTATAGTCTGGAGGAGATGGTGTCCATGGTTTTCAAAAGGAAATTTACATTTTGATTCGTCTGAATACAGAATGGATTTCCACTTCCTCAGTACATTTTAGATGAGCTTTGGCCCAGAGAGGATGGCAGCATTTCTGGGTCATTTTGATGCATGCCTTCTTCTTTGCATAATACAGATTTAACCTGCATTTGTAAATGACATGGCATTTTGTGAACTGTGTTCACTGCTAATGATTTCAGGAAGTTTAAATGAGCCTATGCAGTGATCTCCATGACAGAATAATGACTGTTTTAAACACAGTAGTGCTTGAGTGACCCGAATATCTCCGGCATCCAATATTGATTTTTATAGTTGGTACATTTGTTATACTTCTTGAACATGTCCACAGTGGTATGGTATGGTTGGCTATTGATTCAAAGCCAAAATTCATAATCCATTGCACTATGTCACATGATCATTGCACCGGATTTACGTTCACAGATAATAAGTGGCAGTAAATGTCTCACCTTGCAGTGCATTGGTTGTCTTGTATTAGTCCTCCGCTAATGTTTTTGATAATTGTATTCGATGTCTCATGCTCAGTTAATGGTTTCCTTGTTGCTTTGTGGCACAGGCTGTCCCCTCTAGTCAGGTTACTGATTAGCTTATTCCCTTTGTGTCATTTAATGCTGGGAGGCACTCAACCCATTTTTCTCTCAAGAGCAGCAACTAGGTCACTGGCACCTGGTGACTGAGTTTCATTCGGAAGGTGTGCTTGACTCTTGTCTTTTTTTCTTTTTTTCCTTGTTGTAGTGTCTTTGATGGAGGTTTCTATGCTGCCCTTCTTGGACTAGTGCTAGCTGTACTTCTTGTTCACAATCTTGCTGTTTGTTAGAAGTTGGCCAAGGCATGATTAGGAAAGAAAAACACTCCAGACACTATGCCAGGTCTATGGAGAAACCTGAAGGACTGTGCTTGTGCAAGCACATGAGAATTCTCTTCTTTCTTACCTCTTTCACAGAGCATGGGTGGGTTGCCTTGACCTGTGAAGAGAGTTATGTGTCACATCTACACATGTGTACACATGGATGGAGGTTACGTACAAAAGCCACCTGCTCTATTTCCACATTGAAATGGAAAGAAAAAATCTATTGTGTAGATTTCATATTCGTTAAATTTTTTCAGCAATTTTTTGTTTATTGTTATCCAGCATGATCTATTTATTTCCATGTGTGTATCATATTTCACAAGCCTAAAAATACATTATATATGGTTGTATATGGTCTATATAGCTAAATCATGCTAGTATCATAAAAAAAATTTCCACATTACTTTAGTTTAATGATGAAAATAAAAAAAATAAAGAGACCCTGGACGTGAACATGACTTCCTTGAACTGGTGGGCTGTGCATTTCACACCTAGGGCATCAGTGGTCTCTTAATACCATCATTATGATGGCACGGCTATAGAAACCATCACTATGATAAAGAAACGCAGTATAACAGAGCGCTGCATTACAGACAGGTATGGCATAGAGAAAGAATGAATGCCATTACTAAAGCTATAAAATCAATAACCACAATTTAACAAGTCTCCTTTCACTGCAGCCACAACTGCACCATCCGCATACATCATCTCCAGCAGAAGCATCAATATTTACCTCACAAAATGACCATGGGATTTCCATACATTTTTGTAAATCAAATTCTGAGGATTTAAAATCAAGGCAAATTTTGTAGGAAGGAAAATTAAAAGTATTTTTTCAAAAACAGTTTTAATGTGTTTTGGCCGACCATTTTCCTCACAATGTCCTTTTTCTTCAGCTTTTCTCCAAAAAGTAAGAAGATCAGACTTTACTCTAGGTTGTGGGTGAGTCTTCTCCAGCTCTAACAAACCTGATGGTCTTTAGCCTTTGTTGGCATTAATGGCTATGACTAAACTCTCAGCAACTGCCTTAAGCACTTGGTCGTGGTGCTATCGATAACGCCCGTCTCCAAGGGCTTTTGGGGAGCTGCTAAGGACATGTTCTAGAAATCCCCTTCCTGAACAAAGGAGACTGGAAGGTGTCTTGCTTTTACCCCAGAGGTGGAGGTTTGCAGGTCTCTGTAGGACATAGACGGTTTGGAGTAAGAACCTGATTCAATGGAAATCTGCTTTCCAGATATCAGCCCAGGTGATCTTACGTTGCCGTATATTGACCCATCTAGGCCAAGCTCCTTGCTGTCCCCATTACACCATCTGGCTAGCTCTTACTTCCTCAACCTGCCCACACTTCCTGCTGAACAAGATGTTGATGTTCTTTACCTTCAGCATTGTTAATTCTCACACCAGAGAAGTAGCCAAAGCCTGCACGAGATGTTGTCCAGGACAGGATACTATGCTGATAAATTCAGGACATAAACTTCCCTGGAAGACCTAATACATATTCATGGACAAAAACATAATAAAACATAAGTCAGTGGTTCAGTTAGAGAAGTTTATTCTGACTTTAGGCCAGCAGAGAAGACCTTGCTAGCCGCCACCACTTGAACTTATGACTCACAACATTTTTGCTGACTTTATTTTTCGCTGACTTTCCAGCAAGCCTTCCTTGGCCCTGATAGTGCTTTGTTCCAAGACAAATCTTGCGACTCGTGGCAGTCGTGTTAATTGACGAGCCCCCGAAGCATGGCTGAACAGCGAGATTATGGATGCTCATTTTCCCCTTCGCTGCTTCTCAAGTCTGCCAATGGATGGCTACAGGGCCTTTATTTATCGCATCAGACATTACATTACAGCAGCACACTGCTAAATAGCAATAACAACGCCGCAGTACGGTGCCTGTTCAGTAATAAATGATAAACAGGGATTGATATATTATTATTATTAAGCTGATTATTGATGTGTGACATTTGGCCAGCTGGTACACAGGAAATGAAATGCACTGATGATTAATTAGAAATAAATTATTATTGTCTGAATTTTGAAAGGGTGATGGAGTGCTGTCATTTGGGGAAATATTAAAGAGCGTTGTTTTTTTTAATGAATAGAGAAGAAACAAACTCATTAAACCAACATAGACATAATTATCATCCTATAAAAATGATCCTCTTGGCCACAACCATTGCTGAAAATGAGCAACATTGGCGGTGGCTATATTAACAGAGCAGCCAAAAAGTGCTAGCTCAGTATCTCCATGATCGTGTCAGAGATCTTTCCTGAAGCCTTGAGACATAGCAGGGAAAGTATGAGATACAGTTACATCAGAACCCATACATCATTTTTATGGGTACCCTGCTATATAATGCAACCTAAGCATAATATTCAGATGTATAAACTGAAACTTGACATTAATAAAGAATTTATGAATCTCTATACAGACCTTGATTGTGTAGTTTATCTCAGAGCTGTGTACCCATTCCATTCTCACAAACTGCTAATGTTGCCTGGTGGAAATTGAGAAGGAAACATGCAAAATACACCATGAAACCAGATACATCAGATGGGTGTTGCAGATGGTTATAAACAAATGTATAATTTAGCGAAATTCCCACCAGAAATTATTATTTAAAGGTATGGATGATGTTTCATTTTGTTTTTTCACAGCTTTTATTGTTTTTATTATTATTATTATTATTATTATTATTATTATTATTATTATTATTATTATTATTATTATTATCCTGAAAAAAATCCCTATTTAATAATAATAATTATTATTATTATTATATTACATTAATAAACTTATTAATTAATTAAATTATGCTAAATAAAAATAAATAGTCCACTGTTTAAAGTGTAAATAAAAATAAAATACAATGATTTGCAAATCTCATAAACCAGTATTTTATTCACAAAAGAACATAAAAAACATATCAAATGTTTATATTGAGGAAATGTACCATTTTAAGAAGAAAAACAGTCATTTTGAATTTATTAGCTGCAACACATCTCAAAAAAAAAAAAAAAGACTAAGTGTTACTTACTGTTGAGTAGCTAGAATCCTTAATCGGGTAATGGAACAACATTCCTCTTGTTAAAAGAAGGGAAAATGCTACACAGTGCAGCTACCAAATTCAAAGTGACAGTTTTTTTCTAAAGATTTTTCTAATATGATGAAAAATACGGGTTTATGAGGTTTTTAATTTACTTTTTTTGCATTTATTTTTTTTTTTTAAGTGTGTATTAAGTTAAAATCACAGGCATGGTAAAATATTATCTAAAAAAAATCAATCTGACATAATTACAAAAAAAAAATTATGAAGATTAAATTCATTATGTAAATAATTGAATGACACTTTAAATACCAAGGACACTGTGCAGATAATTTCTTCTAATGCATTTGAAATTCCTGGATTGCTTGCTACTTCAGGAAATCACACAGAAGAAAACCTTTTACATAAAATAAGTGACTAATTTCTCACAACAGCCTTAAAAATATATATATATATATTACACATTACATTAAATATACAGCTGTAATGCAGAGTTTGGATAAATTCAGCATGTAAAGATTATACTTAACTCCCGCTATCTTTCCACTACTTTGTAGTTAATTAGGCGGCATATGTGACAGGGAATAATTAGCAACCAGTGACATGGCAGCTTAACTGAATCAAAATGAGTTCAGGCTCAGCAAGCATGAATAACTTTCTTTTTGTGATTTTACGGAAAAAGAATGAAAACATTTAGACAGGCTTAGTATTTCTTGCCATGTGGAATTAAGCATGAAGCGATCTTATTTGGTTATGTTCTGACTGAAGGATTTCGTTGTCATGTCATTGTGGCCTGAATGCTACATTAACTCCTATAATTTATTTTCTTTTTGCTACACTTAACAATGAATTAAAAAGAAAACCAACATACAGAAGATAACAAAATTTGGAAGAATGCAGTGCAGCTAAACAATGAACCTATGAAAGGTGAAAGTTAGCTAGGTTTTAGGATCGCTAATACCTGCTAACTTGACTACAAACAGTTGAATTTTTTATTTCTTCTCCTTTGTTTGGTTTTGTTCTGTTGACTAGCTAAGCAAAACTAGCCAGTGTGGTTTTGTATGCTAGTTAATTATGTTTTAGCTAATTATCTTACGTAGCCAGGCAATACATGTTTTAATAATTATATAATCACTTAACATTTCCCAAGACTGATCACCTGACACAATAAAGAAGCTTTGGCATTTATGATTTATGATAGAGTATCCTCAAGACAGCAAAATTTGAGATGACAAGTACAATGGTGTTGATTGTTGTACTTTTTCAATATGATGATTAAACCGATTAGATGAAAGAGCTGGATAGATGAAACCACTTTTGCGTCAAAGTCTTTGTGTGAAATTCTGCCTGGTTAATACAGGAATCTTGTAACCAATATTTTAATGAGTAATAATAAGCATTTAGTGGAGAACCTGCAAAATCGCATGGATTTCAGGATACCTTATTAATATGAAAATGCGTGGAGCTCCTGTGGTGACCCATGGATTCGTATAAATTATATGAGGTTAACCATTGAAAGTGTTCTTTGTGTGCAAAAATAAAAATGGAATAATTTACTAAGCCTTTTAGCTTTAGAGGTTTTTTGCTGTTTAATTGTGGTAACCAGTTTTGCATGTGACTAGAAACTTGTGGGTAGTGCAGAAAACCTTCAACCAAACTATTATAATAATCATGTAGTTGGATATACTGTATATATATATATCCAACATCAAGATCAAGGGCTGGAATTTAAGGCCATAGAGACATACAGCTTAGTACAAGTTTGTCAGTATGAACGCCACAATCTTCATATCAGCATTGAAACATAGAGGACTATTATGTATAGAAGACTACATAGACAAATGTTTGTGGACACCAGACCATTAGATTCATATGTGCTTATCAAACATCCTATTCCACATTTAGTCCCCTCCACTCTTTTGGGAAGATGTTTCACCAGATTTTAGAATGTGCTTTGTGTTCATTCAGCTACAAGGACATTAAAAAAGGCAGGTGCTGATGTAGGTGAGGTGAGGAGGCCTGGGATGCAGTCAGCATTCCAATTCATTTCAAAGGTCATCAGTAGGGTTGCGGTCAGGGCTTTATAGCAGGCCACTTAAGATATCTTCATGAAGCTGGCTTTGTGGACAGGTGCATTGTCATGCTGGAAAAGGATTGAGTCTTCTACTGTAGTTCAAGTGGAAAAAAGGCATACAGTTGTGTGCCTCCAACTTTGTGTAAATAGTATTGGAAAGAACCACATATGGCTGGAAAAGTGAGGTGTCCCAATGCTTCAAATTATCAATAAAGAAAAAGCACATATAAATAAAAAATAATATATAGTAATCATAATGATAATAATACATGCTGCCATTGGTGCTTGGATACTTACTCTAATAGAATAGTCAATGCTATCATTTAAGACTGGGGTCCCAATACTGTAATTGGTGTTCATGGGTATTTAGTGGACAGCTTGTGAAATCCCATAGATTTCTGAGAATTTCATCATTATCCATTGATTGCGTCATGAAATCATGGGCCCTTATGAGACTACCCAATGTGACCAATGAAACAACTCCAACTCAATTTGGTCCAAAGTAGAGATAAGTGCATCAATGTAAGCTCTTAAGAAAAAAAATCATCAACCCAGTATTCCATTTAGAAAAATGAGTCGAAGAAGCCACTGAAGATTATCATGAATATTAATATACAAGTCTTTTAGGGCGGAATTTTACAGTTCCATTACATAGTGTACATTTCCATAGACTAGCGTGCCAAGAAGTCAGTTTAAATGATCAGAAGAGAAATCTCAACAATCACAGTTGCTGCTTTTGGATCATATTTGATGCAAGCGTCTGGGTCTTGCCATGCCCTGGCTCTCTGAATTGTCCATCTGTTCTATTTTATTATTCATCCTCTGTGGCAACCGATTGCGGAAATTGCTTTTATACAATTCCACAAAGGATTCGTTTATACTCGGAATGATTTGCGAGGCTATTCTTCGTCTTCTTCTTTATCCTGATTACGGACACTCTAGTTTCTTTTAAGGTTTTAGATTCGAGAAGGCCCTCTCTAAGAACTTTTGATTAGATGGTAATGAAACAAACGAGGGGGATGACGAATGAATAGGTGTCTTGTTAGAGACTGTGTGAATTAAATAGGAAATACCAGCCTGGATGCATAAAGAGAGCAAATCAAAGATGGTGAAATGATGTGTGAATAAGTATTCTTTCACTAATAAGCCTTCATGGTTTCATTTCTTATCAGTGGACAAAGGAAACCGTCTATTTGAGACTCTTTCCAATCACAATCAAGTGTCTGCATTTGGCCGTTAATGAGAGATCAATCATATGTAATGCGATTTTATTACAAAATTATGCTTCTTATTTGACTTTTTGCATAGGGACTCTATATTCTAACATCAGAGTATGCTGCTAGCAGAGGTGGAAAGAGTAATAAAATATTCTACTCATGTAAAAGTACTGTTCATTCTTAAAAAGGAAAAATTTAGAAATTCTGTTTACATTTTTGTATCTGTGATTGTTGATTTTTCAATAAAAAGAGTTGGGAAAAAAAAAAATTTATAATGAAAAACTATCCATTTAAAAAAAACAACAACACTTCTTCAAACAAAACATACTTCTGTAAAAGCTAAATTACAGATTTTAAAACCTACTTTAAAAAGTAAAAGTACATTAAAAAACGACTCAATTACAGTAATGCAAGCAAATGTATTTTGTTACTTTACAACTTTGAGTAAAAGTAAAAAGCAGCTTATTTAAAATATATAATTGTTTTGCGAGTTTTGTGGAGGGTGGGGCTGGGAATTCTAGTGTATTTAAAACAGGTGGAGGTCCCAGGTGGAGGTGGAGAAGAGTGATACCAGGAGTGATTTGTGATAGAAGGATATTTGCGGGAGTAAAAGGGAAAGTTTATAGGACTGTAGTGAGATCTGTGATGTTGTATGGTTTAGAGACAGAGGTATTGAGTAAAAGACAGGAGGTGGAGCTGGGGGTAGCAGAGCTGAAGATGTTGAGGTTTTCGTTGGGAGTGATGACACTGGACAGGATTAGAAACGAGTTTATTAGAGGGACAGGGCATGTAGGACGTTTTGTAGACAAGGTGAGGGAGGTGTGATTGAGATGGTTTGGACATGTTCAGAGGAGGATCATGGGGTATATCAGTAGGAGAATGCTGAGGATGGAGCCACCAGGAAGTAGGAAAAGAGGAAGACCAACGAGGAGGTTTATGAATGTGGTGAGGGAAGACATGCAGGTAGTTGGGTTGAAAGAGGCAGATGTAGAGGACAGGAGGGAATGAAGACGGATGATCCACTTTGGCGACCCCTAATGGGAGAAGCTGAAATATAAAGAAAAGATATAAGATCCAAGTTGGATTGATACTATTGATGATTCTGCCATTATTGAAAGCTAGTATGTTTGCTATGAGGTTAGCAGAAAAGGACGCAAGGGCAGGTTGTGAGGTGTTTAATAATCGTGGCAATCATAAAAGTATGAGATTCAAAATCAAGGTTGTGGTGCAGGTAATGAATCAAGAAACAGCATTAACTAGGGCAGACAAGAGCAAGTTAAGAAAACCAGAAACAAGATAAAAAAAAAAAAAACAGGATAACTAACGATATTCACCGGCTTGGTAACGACTGGGGAAAAGAGCGTATACTTCATAAAGTAAGTGTGAACTAAAGGTCTTATATTTTACACACATGCTGTATCTTGGGAGCTGTAGATTGATGTTGATTTCAGGGTAGATGACATTGACAATGTTTTATATAGATATTTTTTTAAACTGTTCATTTCTGACAGCGTTATGAAACCGAATAAGGAATTTGATCAGATTAGAAAGAATTGCAGAAGGAAGAAGACGTGAGAAAGGCTGGTGTGCCATATCCCAAGCATGTGATTTATTTATCGACTGAGACTGTATCTCTCCGTCTCTCCAAATAAGATGATATCAGGAATGGCTTAATCTGGTATCCAGGCACAATGTTTAGTCCCCTTGGGAGGTTCAAGCTGTCAAGTCTCATTGTTGTAGGAGAGGAGAGGCGTTCAGGCCACATTTATCGAGGTGGGGAAAAATAGATAGCAAGAGGGTGAGGAATAATGAAAAGGAAGTAATGGGTCAAGTAGGGGAAATGAAAGGATTGCAGAGATAAAATTGAAGTGCAAAAAATAAAGAGTGAGAGAAAATAAAAGGGTGAGTGACAGACGGTTAGGAAGAGAGAGAACAGAGTAAATGAGTTAATGCCAGAGGGAGTGTTGTATGGATAAGGCATGCCTTGAGGGCTGCTCCAGGCCTTCTGTGATTAGTATCTGCACACACACACTTTCATGCAAAAATACATACCTTTTCTATTTATTACTTCACCGCTTCATGGCACTAAAACGTTAATATATACCATACGTTGGGACATTATCCCATCATAGACTATTAGATAATATCTTTTATTAAGATTAAGGATGCAAATTGGCATGCAGAAACTTCCTGATGTCTATTAAGTATACAGTAGATGTTATAGAAATAAAAATAAATGTTTTAAAAATTGAATCATAATTTAAATGAAATGTCCTGGTACTGATCTGGGGTATTTAGTGGACAGCTTGCCGACTCCAATCGATTCCAGGGAATTTAACAGGTATCCCTCCAATGCATCATGGCATCATGAGAATACATGAAATTCCCATTGTGACTCATTAACTTCTATAACTAAATCTGTTCAAAAACTTGGTTTTGTTTTGCATTCTATTGATGAGCTTTCTTTCTTTATATCTTTCTTTATCTTTTTTCTTTATTTTGCTGATGATAATACTATAGGACAAGGCAAATGGTAAGGTGGTCAAAATTGTGTAAACACACTAAACATAATAGACTAAATACAAAAATATTGGGGCACCTGACTGTTTTGATATCTCTGTTACCCCTAATTTGGAGGCACAAAATTGTATAGGATGCCTTTAGATGATTCCCTTCACTTGAACTAAGAGAACCAAACCTGTTCCTACCTGACCATTTCCAATTCCTGTGCACAAAGCCAGCTCTATGAAGATATAAGTGGGAGGGGAATGAGCGTAGTAAGGTTGAGTTCATTTTGTTCCTTTAATCCGTTAATCACCTGCATAGCGTATAAAGGAGTCACATGGCAAAAAGACGAACGACTCAATTCTGTTTCCTGTGTAATGCCCTGCATTACCTATATAACAGTCTAAAAAATGAAGATTTGAGAGGTGAACAACTCAATTCTGTTTCCTATACATAATCTTCGGAGAGTTTGCGATGCTTTGCTCATGTGCGTCCAGTAGAAAATGAACGAATCACTTTTTGAGGTGACTCGTTCTTCTGAGTCACCTTAAAGACTTATTCGAAATGAACTAATTGTTCACCTTTGGGATAAATTGGAACATCTTGTCAGCGGCTAAAATTAGCTTTATAATTGTAGCATTTCTCAGACACCTTTATCAAGTGAAGTCAAGTTTATTTCTATAGCGCTTTTCACAACAGACATTGTCTCAAAGCAGCTTTACAGAAATCAGTCAAGGTGAATGGTGTGTATTTATCCCTGATGAGCAGCCGTGGTGACTGTGGCAAGGAAAAACTCCCTTAGATGTAATGAGGAAGAAACCTTAAGAGTAACCAGACTCAAAAGGGGAACCCATCCTCATTTGGGTGACATCACGAGTTTGATCATAGCCTTTATCCAGCAGGTAAGGGTCAGGGGACTTGCTCAAGGCAGATTAGTAGTGCTGGGATTTGAACTCAGAACCTTCCAATTAAAAGTCCAACATCTTAAACACTGAGCTACGACTTGAGCATAAATCTCCACACACGCTTCTATCTTCCCATAAAATTGGTGGGATATAATAACAGCAAATGGGGACTAAATGTAAAATTGGATGTTCAGAAAGCACCTATATAGCACCTATACAATGTGTCTCCATTATAATGTAAAATGTCCCATATAGTGTATATAGTGTAGTGTCTACTTATGCACACATTTCTCTATACCAGAAACGACACTATTTATGCCTTTTTTTAAGTATATATATATTGAATATATAAAACGAGTGGATTAGAATGTACCAGATTCACAGCTTCATTAATTTTACTGTCAGAACGTGGCCTTTCGGAGTTTTCCAGAAGAAATGGGTTTCATGCATGGAAAATAAATGTGTAGGGGGAAGAAAAAATCAATGCGCAGTTCTCACATTATTCAAGGTTGTGGAAATGGATGTGGCTGGGAAACATATGCGAAGATGCCTGAGTGAGCAGAAACCTAAGATGAAGGAAAAAATAAAATGGGATGAGACACTGCTCTGTTGAGTCATGTTGCTTTATCAGATAGTGATTAATTAAGTAATGGGTGTAAATGAAAAAATGTTGGCAAGTATTAAAGCAAGGAAAAAAAACCTTTATGAAGTTCCACTGACCTGCCGTGCTCAAAAGTATGTGAACCCGCCAGAAGTAGAAGCGTAGACAAACCCAGTTAAGCAAATGAGACGAAAAACTTATTGTACATTATATTGGTCATATATTTATTGAGGGAATATTATTTCCGAATATGACAGATATGTAAGTTGCAAAACTAAGTCAATCTCTAGGTGCTGTCAAATAGGGGTGTAACAGTACACAAAATTCATGGTACCTCGGGTTTTGACATTAACAGTTTACATTTTTAGAACAATTTTAAATAAAATGCCTGCTTGTATAAATGACATAAAATAATATTTTATAATATTTTAATAAAAAATTAAAATTGTAGGTCATTTATGGAGACATTTAGACTATTCTAAAGGTCACAAACTTTCAAGCTTACCACTTGTTAGTATTTTTAAGTGCTTTCTAGCTAATATCAGTTACCAGGACTAATGCTGTTTATACATCACAAAACTCCATGTCATCTAAAACACTTAAAGCTGTTTTTTTCTGTATATGCACATGTCTAGAATGGTTAAATCCAGATTTTCAAAAGGTTCTTTAGGTGACTCTTTTGGGGACCAGAACTCCTATAGGTTCTTCAAATCACCCTTTGAGGACCAGAACTTTTATAGGCTTTTCAAGTGACCATTCGGGGACCAGAATGTCTATGAGTGGTGAGTAATGAGTGGACCAGCATGAGCTTCCAGAACTATATCGAAGCAATAAGCACCAGATATTTTATTAGTTGATGTTTTGATGAAAGCCGTAGTTTCTCTAATAAGGTCATAAGTGTTTTGAATAGTAATGTTGGGGTCCTCAGTCATTGTTAAACTGACTCATTTGGTTCAAATCAAATTTGATAAAGTCAAATTTTTATAAAATAATATCTTCATTACTAATGAATCAATACTAATAATTACTCCCAAATACTTCCAACAATTCCATCATTCTGTGTTAATGAAAATGTGTCCCTGATGGGAGAAATGAAAGTGTCCCGGCTCCTGTACTAAGCTCAGGCAAGCGGCGGTTAATGGCATACAATGTTTTTTTGTTGTAAAATAAACCATTGAGGCTAATTAAATTCAACCTTGTAAATTAGAATACAATGTCTAGAATGTGAAAAAGTTCAAAAGTGTGATTAGATACTGGAGATATACAGTAATTATTAGACAATTGTTAGAAAACAAATTAAGTTGTAGTATGTAAAACTGGAAAACGATAGATAAAGCAGATTATAACATATAGATTGAGGTAGTAGTAACTGAAAACATTTCTTCACTGATTTGGATCAGTTTTCTTAAATCTGGCCCCAATTCCAAATTCCAAATTTGGAACACAGATTGTGTTTGTTGATCTTCATAACCAGAACCAGTGCTATATAAATCCACCATCTGCCATAGTTGGGCCCTTGAGAAAGGCCCTTAACCTTCCCTGCTCTATCTATCTATCTATCTATCTATCTATCTATCTATCTATCTATCTATCTATCTATCTATCTATCTATCTATCTATCTATCTATCTATCTATCTATCTATCTATCTGATCTGTTAAATAGTTTAAAGTTTCCGTATTGGATCACTGGCCAGCTCTGTTATCTGAAACCTGAATGTATGTTGTAGAACTACATGTGGTATTCAGTTTGTTACCTGGGTGTGGTTTGAAACCTGAGTTACTGTTCCTGAAGAAGAAAACAAACATCACAGTGTGAGCTTCTGGCCTAGTTTTTCATTTTTACAAGACTGCCAAAAAGCTTTTATTGTGTGCAGACGGTACTTCAAGTGACACTTTGGGGGCTGGACCTTCTAATGGTTCTATAAGCAATCCTTTGATTCCAGAGTTTTTAAGGTTCTTCAGGTAACCCTTTGGGGACCAGAACGTCTAGAGGTTCTTCAAGTGACCATTTGAGGATCAGACTTTCTAAAGGTTTCTGTACTTAAATGTTCAAGTTACCCTTTAAGTACAGAACTTCTGTAAGTTCTTTAAATGTCTCCCTTTGAGTACCAGAACTTCTAAAGGTTCTTTTAGTGACCCTGTTAATATTAGCATTAACAGGAATTGTCTGAGACTTCCTAATTATAATTAATGCATTACCCATTAGCTATTATACCTGTATAGATTAAATGAATAAAAAAGTACTTAAAAAGTAATTAATATGATTTTGATGACAAAAGTCAACAGATGGAAAGGAGAAAGAAAGAAAGAAAAAAAGAAAGAAAGAAAGAAAGAAAGAAAGAAAGAAAGAAAGAAAGAAAGAAAGAAAGAAAGAAAGAAAAGGGAAAAAGTCTTTCCTAACAGTATTTTCTTTTTTTTTTTTTTTTTTTTTTTTTTTTTTTTTACAAATTTCATTCCATATATTACTCCAGTGATGATCTTTTTCCATGTCTAATAAAATACAGTGCTAACTGGGCCTGATTCAAAAGCATTAGCAATATGGAATAAGCAGCAGACATTATCTGAGGCGAATTTGGACTTAATAAAGCCAGCTGGATCAATGTGCACTAAAAAAAAAAAAGACATTACGTGCTCTGGGCAAGACACAATAACCCTTGTGAACAATTTAATTTCCCAGTTTAACAGACTATGTGAGATATTGCTGGAGCATTCAGTGTGAGGGCTAGGTGTCTTAATGGAAAGGGAAAGGTGGTAAAGTTATAATAGAATTGGAAGATCTAGTGTCTAATGTCATTAATAAAATAAAAACAGATTTTGTGAATACAGGGTCTGTCAGAGGCAACAGTGTTAAGCACAGTTCAGTGGAAATACTACACCATTTCGCTTTATGTTTTTTTAGATCATTTGGATAATATTTGTGTGGCTTTTTCTAAAAGACTGGTGTGATTACAATGACTTAAAAAAATCCAAACTAAGGAAGCCTTATACAAAAATATTGTATTCAAGTCTATTAGAATATGTCAACTCTCTGTCCTAATTGAATGTATATTAGGAATTAGATATTACCATAATAGCTAACATTTAACTAGGCCATTTTAGACACTTGAAATAAATGTCTATAGACTATATAAACTATATACCCTCTTCATCAGCATCGAAACACTTAAGTGATCAGGAGAAAGTGTTTCCGTGGCAACAACGAAATACCACCCTGATTTACCAGAACAATTATTTCCATGAACCCCCAATAGCTGTGCTTTTACCTAAACGAAAACAAAGTATATAACAAGCATTCCCTACACTTTTGACACTATTGTTAGTTTTACTAAGCCCACCCTTGTTTACAGTACATAAAGAATGCAATTAAAGTCAACTATGTTATTTCTACTAAAATGTCAGTGGGGACTTACCTGACTTAATTTACCTCTTAATACCACCACTTTCACGTCGCAATTATAGAAACCATCAATACTATACAAAAACGCAATATAACAACACGTGGCATTACAGAGAGAAAGGCATTTTACATATGGAGCGTGAAAACCATTTCACTAAAGCAAGAAACCCAGTTAAGACTCCAAACCTCTACACTACAACCGCAACTTTGCCACCTACATCATCTGGAGCAGTTCAGAATCAATATTTGTTTAATAACATGACAAAATCATTTAAAATGTAAATAAAATACAACCTACTCACCAGAGATGCATCCTCATAGTTTGCACCGCTCCCCAGAGACAAGCTCGCTATCTTCGGGGTTGGCCGACCTCCTCACGATGTCTAGCTTTTCTTGAAAATGTATTTTTGGGAATGTCCGAGACCAAATAAATTTATTTTCCTCAGTCAGCCATTGTGGGCATAAAAAAGTCTAACTTGGATGTATTATTGTGTGCAGAGCGTTACACAACTTTTGCTGTAACAGTTCATTCTGACCAACTACTCAGAGGACGAAAAAATGCTGAGGCGATTCTGAGGCAATGTGAGGCGAATTTGTAATCTGATTGGTTAAAGACCTATTGCTAATATTCTCTATGGTAAAATGCCAGCAGTACCGACTTTGAAGGCGCTGGGCAGATTAGATTGACATGGCAGCACATAGAGGCTGAAATCTGATTGGACAAAAAAATCTAACATCCACATACACATACCGGAAGCAGTGCAGCCAAGACAAACACTACGAAATGAAGAGCGTAAACTGTTGGGAATGATTTAATACAATTTCATGAAACAAATATTAGAATTTAGGTTGTAAATGTAGGTCGGTGCTTCTGATAGTGTTTAGGCCAGCAGAAAAGGCTTTGCTGGCTTTCCTAACCGCCCATCACTTTAAAATGTAATACAGTCAGCTTCACTTAACAAGTCGTTGATTGGTCAAATTAACGTTGAGTAAAACGCAAATCCCAATAAAATTGGGGGACAATAGCTGCTCATGGCAATGCAGAGCAACAGAACAGAATGGCATGAATACAGAAGAAAGCACACGGCACAACCCTTTGTTGATGGAGTTAGGAGTTCTGCAGCTTTGTGGGGCATGCTGGCTGTACTGAACAGACTGTGGTTTTATTGATTTTAGAAACTGTGAATTTTAAATTGTTTGTGGTTGTGGGAGGCCAGTTTCCTTTACGATGGCTCAAAAGATTTCAAATATCAAAAATTGAGTGCTTGAATAAACTTTTATTTTTTTTGTATTATATTTCTACATAAAATGATTTATTACAATATTTGAAGGCAGTTGCATATCGTTAGACCTTGTGAAGAATTTTTACTATTAACCAAAATGATGTTGTTGTGGCCAATTGTTTCTAAGGACCTGTGAAATTGAAATTGTTTCACAATATCTACACAGTTTTATATTACAAGATTTCGCAAAGAAAATAAAGTTTAAAAATATGTTTATGATTATTCAAGTTTCCCACTTGTAGAAAAAAGTTACCTCACCTTACGTATTGAAAGTTAGTAAATGTAACATAACATTATTAAGTAAAATGTACATATAACTAATAAGTATTAGTTTATTATATTTATTTACTGAAATACATTTTTGTACTTGAATTTCTTTTTTTTTTTACAACTAACACACTTGCGTGGAGTCCAACAAATAAATAAATAATAATTAAAAAAAAGTAAATATTTGAGAACCAAATACACCTCAGTGTCAGAAATTCTTTAGCCAAAAATAATACAACATAACTTGCATCTTAGACTACAATTCAATCGGTTTCCTCTATATAGGTGTCATACCAAAGTTTATTAGATCCTATTGTAATTTTTTATGAAGTCTGTTGAAAGCAAAAGGACCTGCACCTTTTGATCAAATCTTAATTCAGGTACTACAGAATTAGACCATTCAGTACTTCAGGACATTAGTACAGTAATTCGAATCTCGTGCCACGGTTTATCGCGGAATTGCAATTGCCACAATTTATTAAGCCGATTTTTATGTTGAAATAATGAAATGTAATCATAAAAATATAATTATTAAATATAAAAAAACTTTCTTTTGGCTTCTCCCATTAGGGGTCGCCACAGCGGATCCTCCGTATTCATGATCCGCATGTTCGATTGTTAAATATAAAATGAAGTAAAATGCTAATACAGTACAGTACTGTATACATAAAATAGCATTTTTGGGGTCCGTTTATCGCGGTTTTTCGTTTATCGCAGGCGGTATAAATGATAAACGGGCTATTACTTTGCTATTTAATGAATAATGGGACATTTTTAGACATATTGGGACATATTGAAAGCCAGCAAACCATGTGTAACAAAAGAGATAGCCCTAGTTAAGCTACAATCTGGGCTAATTGGAGCTTGTTTATGTACCTACTAAAACATCCAGACAGCAAGAAATCACAATAGCTCAACCTAGACATAACAACAACATGAACCAGTTATTCAGCCTTGTGAAATGACTTGATATTTTTCTGGCAATGTTTTTTTAGATAGTAAAATTATCTACAGGAGTGTAAGAATTTACAGACTGCTTCAACCCAGATTCCACCCCACACTATATCAAAGCCATTTATCAAGCCATCAATGACCATCTCTAACCAAAAGGTGTCCGAGACCATGAATATCATTTAAACAATATTACCCTGACCCGATCTGCCAGGGGACCGGCACCAGCAAAGGTGTAAATACCACCTGCTGACCTCCGGCTTGATAGTGGTATCACCCAGCCATGTGTTCCTTTACTCATTTCCTACACTTAATTTACATTTAAAAGCTAGGTTCCCTGGTAGTCTAGTGGTTAGGATGCGGCGGTCTCACCGCTGCGGCCCGGGTTCGATCCCCGGTCAGGGAATCAACCCCAGTCATTAAGGCTGCACAAGCCTTAATGCCGGTCCCAGATAAAAATGGGGAGGGTTGCGTTAGGAAGGGCATCCAGCGTAAAAACATGTGCCAAATCAAACATGTGGATGGTCCGCTGTGGCGACCCCTAATGGGAGAAGCTGAAAAAAAGTTTTAATTTACATTTAAAAGCTAAATCCTGTCTACACTTCAAAGGGACGAACAATCTAAAATAACCGGGCAGTTTGATAAACCCAAAGTACTTCATGTATTTTGTCACTGCTACGCTGTTATAAACTTCTTCATTACGATCATCGTCGTCCTCATAAATTTTTTCTCACAGAAGCATCAGAATTAAATGGTGGAAAGTTACACTGTATGTATTATTTAGCGTTCTGCTTTTTAAAGCTGGAATTTGTCATCTGGTTTTGCAGAAACACACAAAGCTGTGTCCATGGCATGCCAGTGAAAAACTAATAGCATGTTCACCCAGGGGTTGGGGCAGTTGCCAGTGAATAGAGAATTGATGTGGATCAAAGTGAACTTTTTTTTTTAACTGTATGTGTAGAGAAGCCATTATTAATATTTGCAAACGGTAAGATAAAATAAGATCTAAGCTACAAAAATAACATTTACTTTTTCTGTATGATTTAGAAGAATTGTGAGGTATGCAAACTGTTTATATACTTTATTGAGGCATAAATCCGAATAGAAATACTTGAATATTTCCTCTATGTAAGTAGGAAACTTACTTGCTGAGCTACACGCTTTAATCTTAAAAATAAATGTAGATATTGGTTTGCGGATTGATTTTGACAGTAGAATGGAGCACTAAATGAGCACTTGTTTTGGGAAACCCTTCCAACCATATGTGATTCTTCATCAACCTGTGCACAAAATTAGCACATGATAATAACAAAAAGTTATATGATTACTATGTACATTGACATAGTCAAACATAAATATGAATAAAATAGTTGTACCTCATATAATAATAATAATAATAATAATTCTACAATAGTACTCTGACATACTCTTGCCCCTCCTCCTGTCAATCATCCCTGAAAGGCCACATGGATGCCCATAATGTGCCTGCTTGATTTAACAATAGCACTTTCGACACGGAAATGCGTTTAAAACTCAAGTACAGAATACCATTTCCAACTTGTCGTATTTTTATAAGATTTTATATTCCAGTAGAATATTTTGCAAGTAACGCAGCGGTGTAGAATGAGAAAGAAAGAAAAAGTAAGCGGAAAATATCGAATCTGCGAGGGAGTGAATAGACGCGCGATATGCTCAAGACGACAACTGCAGTGTTTTGAAAATTAGCCCTAGCGCCAGCTGGCTAGTCTTTGCTAGCTGTGTTTTCGTGTTGAAACCGAAGCCATTTGCGGCCGAGGTTGTGATTTATGCGCGGTTCGGGCTTGCACGTCGGCCGGAATGTATCGCAGAGGACCGGGGAAAGTGGACAAGGCGCCGAAGGAGGAGAGCGCGGGCGGCAAGTACGCCGAGCTGCTGGTGTTCGGCTACGCGTGCAAGCTGTTTCGGGACGATGAGCGGGCCATGTACCACGAGCAGTGCAAGCATCTGATCCCGTGGATGGGAGACAACAAGCTCATGATCGATAGGTCGGTTGAACAAACCTTAAAAGGGAATGCTTGCTTCTTCTTCTCCTTCTTTTTATAACCCCCTTCCCCACCTCAGTTTTAAGTGTCTTCCGAAGACTCTCTCGGATGTTGCTTGTTGCAGCTGGAGGCCTCATGTGACATCCATCAGAATGAAAAACTAAATAAACCGACTGCTCTTCGATATAACTAGGATTGTTTTTTTGTTTTTATTTACTTGTCATGCTTTTCTACCAAAGGAGTTTGAAAATGTTTTTTTTTCTTTCCAAGACATATGACATCCAGAAGATGCACAGTCCTCCCTCAACAGATCCTCAAATCTTTGAGATGTTTTATTAAGATGCCTTTGTTATTAGATGTGGTTGAAGGGAAGCCTGTGCATCTCAGTGCATGAGGAATTTGCTACGGAGAAAACTAAAGCACTCATTTTCCCAAAAGTACAATTGATTGCCAGTGGGGCAGGTATTCCGCTGCCCCCATGCTCACTTCCTGATCGTCTAACACAGCCATTGTAGGCTTGCCTCTGACGGGGATTTTAGTGCTACGTTATAAAAAAAAAAGAAATGAAGATTACGAGGTTAATGTCGTAATAAGAAAAAAGGTCGCAGGCAACTTTTTAAGGGTGGAAATTCTTCTATCATAATCCTTTAACGCTTGAGAAAGGACATACCTTCTACGAATAGCACGCACACGTACCCATCGATATCCAGACTGCAAAACAGAGGGACTCACAGATTTTTTTTTCGTCTGAATAAATTAAGTTACCTACATAACCTGCAGTGTTTGTTTACTAATTATAACTACAAAAGACAAAGATTTTTCTTATTGCTTAATAATAACCTAAAGTAGGATTTAACCAAATTATCCACAAAACCACTATTTATGAAATAGTGCGACTTTATTTTTGAAATATTTCGATTTTACTCTCGTATTGCTACGACCTTAATCTCGTTATCTTGGATTGTTTTTTTTGTTGCACTAAAATGCCGTCCTACTTGCCAGATTGAGATGGTTTGTATTTATTGTTTTATGGCTACCAAGATCTTGTTTTATAGCAAATAACCAGTATCGGAATAGCTAAACCAATTGCTTTAAGCCGTAAATACAAACACCGTGTCTATGATTTCTAGAATTAATTCTATTATCAAATATGTAATCTAGTTTCCCTTGTGAAAGCTCATTGCTTAAGGCTCTGATTGGTTAATGATTGGAAGGTAGGTGGTTCAAACCTGAGTATCACTCTTGGGCCCTTCAGAAAGGCCCTTAACCCTTGTTTCAGGGGCGTCGTATCATAGCTGACCCTGATTACAGCTTCCTAATGCTGCATTATGTGAAAAAAGAATTGATTTGATTTATTCGAATCATACTTTTGATCAGAAGGTGTTCTGAAGGTATCCATCGCCGCCAAGTCGCGCTGGATAGAGGTTTAGTAGCCTCCTAACTTAATTTTACTTTGGTCTACATTGTTAATAACGTCGCCTTGACTACGGTCCTGCATGCTGATACTAGCATTAATGCGGTATGTACAGTATATTAGGACTAGGGCCCTGACCCCAGGTTGAAAAAGTCGTCTTGGTTTGAAGGTGAGATGCTTTTGGGAAAGCGCAACATGACTTTTCGTGCGAGGGAATTTTTAAAACCGGAGCGAATTCCTCAGCTGGAACTGCAACTTTGTGAAATCAGACTGTTTATTAAGGTGGTTCTGATGCAACGCATTGATCGGCCTATGGCACTCGCAAAAGGAGCCACCTTAATAGACGCCGGAATCTGTTCCCTGTTTCCAAATGTGTATGTCTGTGTCTCTCTTTATCACGTAACCCAGACCTTATTTTCCCCAGCAATTAAGGCTTAGGGGTCCTGCCAGGCCCCGATTGCCACCACAGCGCCCACTTCTCTCTTTCGACGAAGAGACTGGAACTGAGAAGTGGAATAGAGGAGCAAGCGCAGGAAAAAAACCGTCCATATGGGTTCTTGCGGATAGGTATTTATGTGCTCGGGTTTGTGTGGATGTGCCATTTTACCGTAAAAAGTAAGAACGATGACTGCAGATATCATAACAAACGAGAAAGGCTTGAGTGACGTGGGTACAAGGTGTCATATTTTTGAAAGCGTGTAAGGTAAGAGGAAAGTTGTTTCATTACGTTCGACTTCAGGGCTTTTTGAAACTTTTAAAGTGCATAGTCGAGAATTGGATTGTACGTCTATAGTAAGAAAAATTACTGCAATGTGTTTATTTTATTTTTATTTTTATTTTTTCCTTGGTCTGTACACCTAAAGTGTTGCAGTAGCGATGCTTATTTCTTTTGCCTCCAAGGGATTGTGCAGTTGCCTTGTAAGAGAAATAGTTTCGCTTTTACCTTCAGGCTCTCTTCCACCCACGCGGTGAGTATTTGTTCGGTGCAGGCGTCCCGGCCGATTTTTCCGTCTAATCAAGCGACTTATTTTGCAGATACGACGGGCGCGGTCATTTACATGACCTTTCGGAGTACGATGCAGGCTCGTGGAACCAGAGCTACCAGCTTTCTGAAGAAGAAGCCAGGATCGAAGCGCTGTGCGATGAGGAGAGATACCTGGCCTTGCACACTGACCTGCTGGAAGAGGAGGCCAGGCAAGGTACCTTAATGCAGAGGCATCCAGGGGTTTATTAAAGTACAGAACACTATTAGAACAAAAGTTTGTGGACACCTAACTATAAGATGACCTCCACTCTTGTGAGATGTTGTTCCACTAGATTTTGGAGTATGCTCCTGGAGATTTCCCCTTCTCTATTACTCTATTCCAGAATCACGAAAGCAGTGCCCAAATTCCAAATTACATTTCCATAGTATTCATTTATGTTATCTAGTCTTTCATGGTGGGCGGGGCTTAATAATGCTTGCCCTCGTTGGCTTGTGAGATTAGGATTGACAGCTGCTTGACCTGACTGACTTCAGTGGGTTTAAATTTGGTGATGCAGTTCCCGGTGTAGGTCTAGTGTTTGGGGGTGTTTTAAGATTTTTCTTCTTCTGATTGGCTGGTTAGATTTGGCTTTGCAGCCATGTAACCTGAAATCATATAACCCGTCTAATCTTTTAAAATAATAGTTTTTACACACTAGTTTGTCGTTTTAGGCAATCATTAATTTATATAATCGTATATATCTCGATCAGTTTGTTTCAAACATTTTCAAAACGATCGGCTGCTCAGATTGGCGAAAATCGAAAAAAATAATTAAAATGAATGAACCATAATAAACGTGTTCAAGCCTGAAAACTTTTGTAGTTACATCAGTATTTTGTTGTACTTTACACTCGGAGCAGAACGGACACATGACTCCCACAGGCGCCGCATACCCACAGCTTGATTCCAGATCAATTCCGAGGTTTGAATAGTAATGTGTTTAATTGCAGTATTGTCTCCTCGCTACTTTTTTACACTTAATTCAACTCGGAACGCAAAGCAGACATTCAGAGTTCAGTTTGTAGATAAGAATTTTCAATGCGGAATTCATTTCATTCATTGTGTTTTCTTTTTTTTCTTTTATTATTTTTTTATTATTATTTATTTATTTTATTTTTTTTCCCGTATGGTGTTGCAGAAGAAGAATATAAAAGGCTAAGCGAGGCTTTGGCCGATGAAGGTTCCTACAACGCAGTGGCTTTCCGCTACAGCGCTGATTACTACGACCCTTCGCAGCCCACTGAGGAAGAGGATGCCAACAAAAACAAAGGTGGGCTCACGCACACACATGGACACACAAAACTTCGCAAGAGACTGTCCAGCCAATGCATTTACCGAATATATTTATTTTTTAATTTGTATAGCACTTTTAACAACGGACAGTGACGGGAACTCATCATTATTGAGGTGTACTGTTTAGCGCTTTAATGCCGAATCTAAAGTACATCCCTTGCCACAGGTTATACGCTACTCAGATTCGCCAGATTCACCGCTGCCACACTCGGTTCTAAAATCAACTGCTTTTTTTTTTTTTTACTTGGGTCACCAGTCAACTAGTAAAAAATGAGGAGTATTGATGAAAGAACTGTGATTCTTTTGGAACAGAAAGTGTGAGAATTAAAGTGTTAAAATGATTTAATGATTTGCAAACAACTTGAGATAAACCACTTAATCTAAGCATAATAAACTGCTCCAAGTTGTTGAAAAACCGCACCAAATTCCACGGCAACCATTTTAATTCCGCGCCAAGGAACAGCCGGAAAAGGGAAGAGTGCGCACCACGGAAACACACCAATGCACTGCAGAGCTGCTAATGTAGAGCAAAACCACCTCCTGGGAGTCAGACAGCTAAAACTATACAGATACTTGACCAGAACTGCCATTTCCAGTACATTTCTGAAAACTATCGGAAATCTTTCCAAGGGGAATTTGGTAAACATTCCGAGTTGGAAACTTCTGAGGAAATGATGGGAATTAATAAGAAATTTTCTATAAACATTTATATAAACTGTACCATACACAAATATATATAAATAAATAAATAAACGTTTAGTTTGGTCATAAGCCGACATGCATGCAAACCAAACCCAAAAAAAGAAAGACATTGATGAAGTTTAAACAATTAGCACTTTCCAAGTTTGCTTTGTAGAATTCAAGAGTTATATTTATATTAAGTTTGTAATCTTGTGTACCAGTGTAGATTCATTCATTGCTAGAGACTCAAAGCACTTTTGTACGTCGCTCCGGATAAGGGCGTCGGCTAAATACCGCAAATGTAAATCAGAAATGTATGTTATATTTATGTAATATGTAGAAATTAATCTGAAATTGCATTGAAACCGGTTGTTTTAATCTAAATTCAAGTTCCCAGTTCTCAGTTAACCTGCAATTTTGTAAATTCAAAGTTCAGTCCTATTCATTTCTGTTAATTTCTATGAAAAGTTTCCACTTTTCAATCCTAATCACAACATCCATACATGGTCCTTTGACCCATACGGAAGCGCAGAGTGGTTCAGGATGATGTTGAATGCTACGGTTTACTGGAACCAAGGAGTCGAAACATGTTCTACCATGCCCTCCATCTATATATACACAAGCGCCAAGATTAAAGCGGAAAAACGGTATTTTCCGGCCTAGAGCTCTTACCTCACCACTGCTAAACGCTTTTTAGACTTCAATTATATTATAAAAGCCATTATGATTTCAGGGACGATTTTAACAGTCTTGCCCTGATCCCAAACTTTTCAAACTAGTCTCTAGGTCATGTCTCATTCGATAAACAGCTACCAGGCCTTGAAAACATGCAGATTTGCCCATGCATATACTCCGACCGGGATGAAATATTCAGATGCTCCAAAGTCAAAAGAGGTGTCATTTCAAAGGTTTAAAAGGAAAAAAAAATCAGCCGAGGTTTTCTGTGGCCCGAGTTAAAGAGGACGGCTGTACGCAGAAACGCGCTGTTCACCCACCCGCATGTTGAATAAAGAGTTTTTGTATTTGTGTTGGTCAAATTCGCCGATTCGAAAGTTTAACGCTGCGACGCATAGATTTAAAAAAAAGTGAGTCAAGTTTATTTCTATAGCGCTTTTCACAGCAGACATTGTCTCAAAGCAGCTTTACAGAGATCTATAGTCAAGGTGAACGTTGTGCATTTATCCCTGATGAGCAGCCGTGGCGACTGTGGCAAGGAAAAAACCCCCTAGATGTAATGAGGAAGAAACCTTGAGAGGAACCAGACACAAAACCGGAATCCATCCTCATTTGGGTGACATCAAGAGTTTGATCATAAATCTTTCAACAATACAGAACACTGGAGAGTGAGAACTAACATGAGTACTGGAGTATAAGATTATAAGTAATGTTCTTTCTACAGTCTCATACAGTCTTAATGGTTATAAAACTAGGAGCTACAGAGCTCAACATTTGTGATCATCACAGATCCAGCATCAGCTTCTCCATGCCAGAGCCTTTAAACACTCCAGGAGGTCCAATGTCAAAACTTCACACATGTAGTGGGATCCAATTGGCACTGGTAAGTCCCTAGATGGTTCGGGATGTTTGCGAGTTCGGCATCTACTTCTTCAAAGTATGTGCATCGGATGCACATTTTCATTTGCATCACGTTGCAAAACAGATTTTGATCTTTGCATCGGTAAAAACCAATTTGTTTGTGTATAACCGTTAGTAGGTGCATTGTACTTTTATTTATCAGAAAATTGACCAATCATTTGTGACCAATATTTGATATGTAGTTCGATTTCTCCTCGCTAAACGTGAACGACGTTTCACAATCGGTGTCCTGAGAGTTACATAGTATACAGATTAACATGGCAGAGGTAGAGCTGCATCTTCCTGCAGACAGAACAGGAAAAGAACGTCTGGTTTTATTAAATCTATTTCTTTTTTTTTTTCTAGGAGTCAGAGAGCGTTTAAGTGAATGTATAATTTGCTGTGTGTCTGAACTGAAGAAATAAACACAGACCATCTGCAACTTATTGAATCGCATTGTGTTAAAGCAAAATCGGATCACGCTGCATCGTAGTAAAGTAGCTGCTTCATATTTTTGTTGTATCGTACCTTTGGCTATGCATCGAAATGCGAATCGCATCAGCCTCAGTTAGGGAGCTGTTCATCCCTAGTTTTTATACAGGAGCATAGGCATATTTTTGAAAACTGACTTGAAATTGCTTAATGTTATTGTTGTTTTTTTTTTTTATTTTAATTTGATTTGCTGTACATCTGCGATTTTGCAGGTACAACCAGCTCTGATGTGGCTTTTTTGTCAAACAAGTGTTCTTGGATCGTTTTTTTTTTCTTTTTTCTTTTTTCTTTGTTAGACCAATACAACTGCGCTTTTCTTTTTTTTTTTTTTTTTTTTTTTTTTTTTTCTTCTTTTTTTTTTTTTTTTTTAAGAAAGCTTAGAAAGGTTTCAGGGTCGGTTCTATTCATCCGCATTAACTTCACACAGGCAAGGCTCATGGCATTGTACCAAGTGCGGCCTAAATACAACGTTTTCCAGATTTGTATTATTTATTTATTTTTTGGCCGTAATGGCAGCGAACCGAAGCACTTCTTTTTCCACGTTCGTAAATTATTGATTTAGGGCAAGAAAAGGTTGACCGCACTGAGTCACTGCCTCGCCAGTGAAATAAATGTTCTTCGGCAGACGTCTAGGCAGCCGTGTCGGCTCATATCATTGTATTGCACTCTGTCAAGTTGTTAGAAATAATAGCTGGTCGTTACAGAACTTCACATGGGCTACAGTTTCCTTTGGATTAGTGAAGAAGGTATTTTAAAAAGAGAAAATAAAATAAAATACAATCAAATATTACTGACATTCGTACAATATCGTCATATTTCATGGCTTGATAGGCAAGAAGGAACCCGTCTAATAGAATAGAAGAATAAACTGTTAAATGGCTCTAGTGCTAGAGGCAACCTTATGCTTTGTGTTCCCTTGCTCTTGTTCTTTCTCTTAACTCCACATCCTCTCATCCCTTCAGAGCCCGAACCTCAGGAAGAAGATGGAGAAGAACCGTTCGTAGCGCCCCCTGGTTTGATCATTCCCTCCGATGTAGAGCTGGTAAGATTTAAACGTGTCCCAAAAATGTGAACAGATGCAGGGACTGAATATAAACTAATATCTTTGTCTTTTACATAGAGGAATAGTTTTATTGTTATTTTCTCTTGTTTTTAAATCGAAATGGTTTGAACGAATGGTTTATAAGTTTGAACAGCATATTTATATATATTTTTTTGGTCATTTCTTATTCTTTGAATGCTCACAGCTTACAGAAGTCAACTGCTTGCTCTAAAGGGATTGTGGTTGACTTTTAATTGAAACAAGGGCATTCTGGAATAGCAACAAATGCTTGCAAATGTCTGCTGTGTAATGAGTCGGTAGTAATGTGTTTAAGGTAGTATTTTATTTCCCCCGTTACAAGCAGTAAAACCTTCGTGATGTCAACAAATTCACTATAATCAGTTCTTTTCTTGTTTCTGCAGTCAAATCAACACAGTGAACTTTCCCCTGTACTTTAAAATCCCTTTATTATTCTTTAATATCTGAGGAAAATGAAGGACAACATTCCTGTACTTGATGAAAAGTACACAATTTCGTTGCTCAAATATGCTATACAGGGTTTCTGAGGGGTCTTAGAAAGTCTAAAATAAAAGAAACATAACTTGTAGGCTTTTCTTTGCTGTTTTAGGTCTTAATTTTAAACAGGTCTTAATTTTCTACCTCTAAAGCCCATGGAAATGCTCCAGTAGCACTTGAATGTTTTTTTCCGTTGTTGGTTTCTGTGGCGTTGCAGTTCTTTCTTTTGCTAATCCAATTATACTTCGCCGTATCACGACTTCTAATGAGACCAACCTGCAACAGCCAATCAGCTTTCTGTTATTAGTGTGAATTTCTCTTGGATTGTACCACAGACGTTAAACAGAATTTATTTCATTATGGGGAAACGCAAGCTAAGCGATTCTCAGCTTGAAAACATGCTAACAACGTTTTTGATGCGGTGATCTAGGTCTTAAATATTATTCCTGATGATCTTAAACCTGCAGAAACCCTGCTATATGGACAAAAATATTGTTTCTTCCCCTAACTTTGAGGTTAAAGAACGTGTTTAAATGACCTCCCCCGAATCCCCTCATACAAGAAACCACGAAGCATCTATTGTATTTTAGAGGCTGCATTCAAGTGAGCGTTCCGTACATTTCTCCTAAACAGGCACAATGACCACGCTCAAAGGCCACTCCTGTAAGATAACTAACCTTGGAAATATCTATAAATCCAGTCTGAATTTAAATGAATACTTGTTCGCTGAAGCGCTTTAAGAACGTGGCACCGTAGCAAAGCGCTACACACGCTATTATTTAATGCAGGCAACGTGTAACAGTGCACTGTTTTTAATCTCCTACTGCAGAGATGTTGCGTTTACAGTCGAATTGAAGGTGAAGGTTAATTTTCTATCACAGCAGCTCCGAGAATCGTTCTGGCTGCAAAGCTAATCACAGGTTTATGTTTTCGCACTCACTCTAATATAGTACTGTTTCTGTAGTAACAGGTGGTTCGCAGAAACGTGTACATCAGACGTGCGAGGTGTTTAAACGAGCTCTAGTCAGTGTCCTGTTGATGATTTTTGGGATTTGTTCTTAGGAAAAAAAGATCAGTGCTTTGGAGCAGGTTCTCCTTCACAGGAAAGTCTTTCCACCATTTTAGTAATGGTTTCTATGGGGCATAAATATTACATTTTGTCCTCAAAGTTGGAAGCAGGGAAATTGGGCAAGCGTAAGGATTTGAGTGAGTTTCACGTGGGCCAAATTGTGATGTCTAGACGACTGGGTCAGAGTTTCTCCAAAACTGCAGTTCTTGTGGGATGTTCCCGGTCTGAAGTGGTCAGTATCTATCAAAAAAGTTCTCCAAGGAAGGAGTAAATGAATGCCAAAAAGGGACAAATTTTCAAACAGATGAAGATCAAATTTCTAAATATCACATTCTGATAAGTTTTCACCACGAGCATGTATCCTGTTTATGGGTAGATTGTTAAGTATAGGCACTTAGTTTACACCTAGCAGCCAAGTGGGATGCAAACTCTTGCACTCAGCTGTGGTGTTGTATAAGTAATTGTCCATCTGCTGAATTCTATCAGGACGGAAACTACTTACTGAAACCGAGCCTGTGCCACATCCATTTAAAAGAGGGATATTTAAACAGTGTGAAAAATGTCAAAATGTAGATTTCCGTTGGCGAAATTTCAAAGCTATCCAATTATAGCTATATCTTTTGAAATTTTGCCAGTTAGTTTACGTTTTTTTCCTCTCTTTGAGATCCATGCTAGAGTTTAAATACTCATCTGGACATAATGTGAACTTTTCAAAAATGAAGCTTGGGTGCTTCCAAAAGAGGCCCCTCATATAACTTTTTTCACAAAACCCCAGGCTTCTGATGAAGATATTTGCTGAGTGTCTGAAATTCATTCCTTTCTTTTTAAGTGGTCGTATTTGTCACGTACTAGCATGGGCAGAATGCACCGCCCCATTCATAACAACAGGATGTAGTCGACGGCTTGCTTTCACCTCGCTAAGGATGATTCTCGCCATGCATATGATCTAATGTAAGGGATCCCCAAACTACGGCCCACCCTCACATTTGAAATAGCCCTCTAAACTATGCCAGACATATTTTGAAAATGTAATTTTTTTCCCCTCATATTTGATAAGAAAGGTTTGCTTTCATACTAGAATTTCCCTTAGTTATTAATAGAGTTTGAGGCACTTATAGTAGATTGCTCCGGCTATCTGCAAAAATCCACACCAATAGTTTTTCCGGCTTCTGGTCCGCCGTCATTATGAGAGCGGCCTCTACAGGCAAATCACTGACACCACATGCTGTTTGGTTTTAAACTTGAGCCTGCGCGTTGCACGGAGATCGCAATATTTATTATTTATTAACAATTGAATTTTGCATTACTATTTTACTGTTACTATTTTTTTTTTTTATCGAAAATGGAAACTACAATCCAACCCAGCTTTCAGTATCGGTGAAATCCATTGCTTGACCTCTAGTTATTAAACTTATTTGTTCGATTCACACACCGACCATATGCATAAGTAAATGTTTTGATTAAAATGGCAATGAATATGAAAAATGTCATTATGATAGTAATAATGCTCTTTTTAATAGGTGATACAGCTCTTGCAAAGTAAAGCACATTTGTCTGTATGATGCAAAACAATATAATAAACTAATCTAGCATTAGGAGGCGTGATAAATACATTTAAAAATGATAAAATCTTCACAATAATACTGGTAGTCCTTTATAGAAGGAAAAATGATGTGGCCCTCACAGAAAATAAAGTTCAGGGACTCCTGCTCTGATGCATCAGATTGGTGTTGCAGAGTTTTCGTTTAAAGATTCAACATTTTTACTTCCTTACCACAGAACCATAAGGAGCTCCTTCTGAGAACAACCAAGTGCACAATCGCAGGATGGCGTAAAGCACTTTACCTCCACATGCATCAGCTCGCAGACATGCACATTGAGATTGTGATTGACTTCAGAGAGGGCAGAACCACACCTTTTTATCCAGCGGGGCAAATTTAGTCATCTTGGACCCCTTGATGCAAATGATTGACCTCATTTTAAGCTCATAATTTGTTAGCTAGGATATGACTATAAACTCTCCGTACCTCGATTGCGCAAATCAGCCGGCACTTGATCACGGAATCAGTCGTTTTTTTAAAGCAAATGGAATCAAATCGCATCTTTCGCCGCCGGGATTCCAAGGACACATGTCCTATTTACCACATCCCCTATTTTCAGTCACCCGCCCCAATTCTTTTTTTTTTTCCCCTTGCGCTTTCTCCTAATGCCAGCTCGATGACAAAAAAAAAAAAAAAAACCTTCAGTCCTTCCAGCTTGAAACTCCCAATTAATTTTAAGTCACTCAGCTCAGGTCTTTGAGCAGCTCGGCTGAATAATTTATTAATCTTCTCTGCTCTCTTCACCTTCTTTATTTTTGTGTTAAGTTGCACGGCCTTTCCGCAACAAGCACCGGGGAGGACCGATTCTGCGGCTTTCGCGTTCGCTCTTTGCCTTCGTAATTCGTGGTTTTTTGTCATGGTGTGGAATTTGTCTTTTTTTGGCTTCCCGGGCCTGTCCAAGGAATAAATTTTATGAGTTTTTTGGTTTGGGCTTCTTTTAGACAATTGGGTTCTAGCCATGTTTATTTATGTGATGGGATTTATAATGTAATAAAAGACCAAAAAAATGCAATGCTGCAATCTGTGGCTTTTTTTTTTTTTTTTTTTTTTTTTTTTTTTTTTTTGCAATTGATCAAAAACTTACAAAAAAAAAGGGGGGGGAGACAAATATAATCTGCTATAGATTTATGACTAAAAAAGTTACAGCAAGCTAGTTCTGGTCGGTATCTGGTATTAAACGTACGAGTTTGTTTGCAAAATTTTTTATTTGTTTTTTTTTTTTTTATTATATTTTAGCCTGCCACCATCAAGACCCACGCCATCATCGAGCGCACCGCGAACTTCGTGTGCAAGCAAGGAGCCCAGTTCGAGATCGTGCTGAAGGCGAAGCAATCCGGGAACTCGCAGTTCGACTTCCTGCGCTTCGACCATTACCTGAACCCTTACTACAAACACATCCTTCGAGCCATGAAGGAGGGACGATACACACCTGCCTCGGAAAGCAAGCAGGACCAGACCCGGGGCAAGTTCCCGCAAAATCACTACACAAAATATTCCCTCAATATGTGATATATGCTCAATAGTTTTTAAAAAAAGGCGATTGATTATTATTAGTAGTAGTTGTATTATTTTCTTTTTGGACCTGCAGAAACCAAGTTTGGAAATTCCAACCAGGAGGAGGAAGACGAGGACGACGATGACAGTGACGATGGCAATTACCTCCATCCCAGTTTGTTTGCATCAGCGAAGAGTTCTCGCCTAGAGGAAATAATAAAGGTATGACTGAGAATTTAGCTTTTCTTTTTGCATGGTAGCGGTTGTAGGGTCTGAAAGAAAAAAAAAACGGCCTTATAACCCTTCCCAGATTGTTGGGTAGCAACAATTGGCATTGTGTTAACACATACCTGAATGCTTCAAACCAACAAATTGCTAAAACTTGGGCATTTATAGCGGTGGACATATTTGCTGACGATCAATTAATCAAGAGCGTTTTATTTAGCAGCACATGGCTGCTTATTAGCCTCCTCGATTCATATGGAAACAATAAAGTCGTACTCACGTGGTTTCTCTATTCCGGCTTGATTTCTGTAAAAAATACTAATAATCGTGTTGTTCATCCGAGGTTGCGATGAATCCGAATTCGAAAACCCGATAAGGACCAGATGACTTTTTTTTTTTTTTTTTTTTATTATTATGTCCTGAACAACCATAGAATTCAAAGAGGAGGGATTTCATAGTCCGATGACAATATTTTTTCTATTGTAACAACGTTCCATTCATTCATACGCACCACAGTAAGTTTCAGAAATTATTCCCGACATGATAAAGGGCTGTGTGGACGCTTTCAAAAGAAGCCACTAATGCACTCATTGAGAGAATGTGTTCATCTCCGCATGCGTCCTAATATTTAAACCTTCCTCAGTTCCAGCGTTTAAAAGCCGCCTGCTGTTGAAATGTCTTTCAGAAAAGATATTACATTTTCTGCTATAATTGCTCTGAAGGCATCTGACATCAAAGTGCTTTAGAAATAATGACATACATACATAATAAAATAAAAAAATTATATGTATGTGTATGTGACAGCGAGTAATTTTTCAATTTGATTACCTGATCAAATATTCTGTAGGTTTTGTGATCTGTGTGGCAGGGAAGCATTTAAAGTGAGCAGCGACAGATTTCCGTGAAAAGATACATAAGACGACGCCTTATAACACTAACAATTCTTCAGCCAACTTGTGAAGTTTTCTTCACACTTTTTTATTTTTTTTTATTTTGGCAGCACGGAATTCAAAGTAATCCATTTAGTAATTAAAACAACCTTTAACAAAAAGAAAAAGTAAAGTGGTATGATTTTTTCCTAAACAATTACCAGCGTTTTCAGACTCGACACTCCTTTTGTCTGTATAGAGTGAAAGAAAATCAATGTGGTCCTTCACTGTTGAAGTCTTAAAATGGCAGGCGTTTTGAGTTTGCACACATACGGTAACACAGGTGCTTCTTTTGAATTGTTGTAATGCATTGTTTCATAGCTGGTATAGTTGTAATGGTGTTTAATGGAAGAATTCAGCAGGTAGGAGTTCGGCGATTTCGAGCATAAGACCAGACATGTAACAGTCGGGTTTTGCTGAAAAACAAAACTATTCACATTTGTGTTTTCATTTTTATCATTCAACATCATATTCTTCTAAATTACAAACCCTTGTTATAATCACATGAGCAGACAGGACCCAATCATGAGGTTCTAACTAGGGGTCGACAGATGTATGGATTTTGCCGATTAATCCATACAGGTAGTTTTTCCGGGTTGCATCTGTGCTGGAGAGACGGTGAAGGTCTGCTGTCATTATACAGCACAACAGCGGCCTCTATAGATGAAGAGCAAATGCCACGTGCTGTTTCTTTTTATCAAGCGAGACTTCTGTGTTATGTTTGTTTTTTAATCCAGTATCCATTTTCTAAATTATCGTTTGTTTAATCAGGTATCGGCAAGTACGATCCAACCTACCTTCCCGGTATCGATAAAATCCACTATTGGTCGACTTCTAGTCCTAACTGGTAATGAGGCTGAAATTCCCTTGGTGCAGCACTCACACTATCACCATTCTTATAAAAGGTTTTACAGTGAAGGGCTTCTAGACAAGGTCACACTGGTTCCGAACAGATCCCCTAGGGTTGCCAACTCCTACTTCCAAAATGTCCTCTTTCCACCCTTTAGAATAAAATAGGTACGGGTATAGAAAGCTGCTTATTCTGATCTTTGCCTCTAGCAAGAATTACTTGCCCTGCCATGGTGTTTGAAACACTGTTGATAGAACTATTGCTGCAGTGCACTGACGCATCCTTAAGGACGAGATAATCCAAAGATGATTCTTGCGTCACTTTGCTGCAGAACTTTGTTCCAGCGCCCGCTAGATGGCAAACAAAGTGAATCGCCTTCTAGCTCAGCAACTTCAGCAAGATGTACTGTTGCTCGAGAGGTTTATAGGTCTCATGCTCCTCGTTCTGTTCCATATGCCTGTTGTGTTTCAGCCCCAAGACTGCAAAAGAGATTAATAATCAAGCTGTAAGATGCCGATAACCAGGGCTTACATTTGTTACGAACTTGTGTTGCTGGAGGAAATGGACTCATAGGCGGTACGATAGGAAACGATACCCTAGGGAGCCATAAAGTACGGTTTTATCTTTGTACATTTGCTAAGTCAGATTGTACTTCACAAAGGATCGTATGTGGGAGTCCGACACACAAAAACGCTGAAACTTGGTTAGAGCGAAACCTCTGCTGTAAATTACCATCATTGGAGACTCCTTCGAGAAGGCGAAGAAAATGCCTTAAATAGAGGGATGGTTGTTAGCGGATTTTACCAATAGCTAGTATGAATCATACTGACCAAAAATAATCAACAGATTTTAAAGTGGATACTGGATTAAAAACAAAAACAAAAAAAAAATACACACTCTATGTAAAATAATACTTAACCTTATAACAAAAATTTTTAAGTTAAACAACAACAGAAAAAAAAAAACAGTACCAAATCATATAAATGTGCTAGATGAAATAAATATGAAGTAGGGCTGACATTTGTTTAAAATACTTAATCGCGATTAATTGCATGATTGTCATGAGTTTAACTCACATTTTTATCTGTTCTAAACCTTTTCAATACCCTACTCATCATGAGCACCGACACATTTGGATTTTTACTCACACCCTTGTTGCTGAATGATCAGAAATCTCCACAAGCACACTCCAAAATCTGGTTGAACGTCTTCCCAAAAGAGTGCAGGTTACTATAATAGCAACTGGAGATCTAAATGTGGAATGGGATGTTTAAAATCATATACGAATCTAATGGTCAGTGTTGTCCACATACTGCATCAACACTACATGTTAATGTTAATGGCGGATGCCAACCAAAACCACTCCCTTTGTAAGGTATTTCTATAGAAACAGTCATTTAAGAGGGTTATTATAAACCTGGCCCTTGGGACTAGTGTTCTTTCTGTCATCCGTCAATCCAGAGTCCCAAAGCTCATTTATATAATGTTTTAATGCTAATCATTAAAATTATTCCAGTTTACTTTTGCGCCATGTCTGCATATTTTATTTATGCATTATGCATTTTTTTGCATTGCAGCCCTTACAGGTCATGGACCCAGATCACCCGCTGGCTGCGCTAGTTCGCAAAGCCCAGCAGGAGAAGAACGGAAACCTAGCCATCGCCGCCAAGCCTGCGGACGAGGTGGTACAAGCACCAGTTGCAGACTACTCTTCTGATCGTAAGTACAATGCGTAATGTTTTAGCCAGTTATTGGGAAATAATGGTGTAATAGCAAACAAAAAAATCCAGATAGATTTGAGAGAAATTTTTAATAATTAATAATAATAATTATAGGACATCAAACAGTTATATAACAGTTACATATATATTAATCATTATTATTTGTTTATTTTTGATATTTTAATTTTATTAAATTTTTTTGAATATTTCGTTTTTTGGAAATGCCCCTTAAGGAGGATGATAGAATAATTTGTGTAGATTATATATTCCACACCACACTTTATGGGAACCACCAGTCTAATTAGTCCACCACTGGTCTAAATAACACAGTAATGATTTAGTAATCTTAATTTTTCTCCCTAAAAAGGGACCGCTTGTTTTTTTCTTCATAAGTTTCGCATTGTCATCGTCACCTCTGGCTTCGCTTAATTATATCCCATCTGGCTTTCCTTCTGACCTTACCCATGCTCTACAAATAAAATCAATTAAACAGCGTAGCGCTGAAGTCCCGATGAACTGTCCAATTAAACCTTTTTCTTTCCTATTTCAATACGAGTTCTATAAGACTGTAGGAAGTCATTGAGGTATTCAGAGCGATTTTCGAGGATGGGTTTGAAGAGCGGCGTACACCTTGCCGAACGTGGCTGATCATCCGGTTCATACAGGTTGTAAGCACTGTGACTGATGGACAAGATCATCACCTCATGTGCTCTGCTTCTTAACAATTTCCAGAGCTACTGTGTACCCCTGAGGATTATTCCTGCTTTTGATCAGAAATCTTAAACCGCCGAGCCGCCGGTACCGCTCTGGAATCGGGGGTCCATGACAATAACTTGACTTACAGGTTTCCTAAGTATGCTTAAACTAAACATTTGGTTTGGTCACTCCTATCGGGACACCAATAATAATAATATTAATAATAGTCATAATCCTCATCATTTTAGTAGTAATACATTTTAATAGTGAAGCATGTAGTGAAGTTCAAAGCGTGTATTTGCAAGAATTCACCCTCCGTGACCGGTGTAAGCTGGTGGAGAAGAGCTGTAGATAATAGGGAAGAGCTGATTAGCAGTCGAATTGAGAAACCTGAGAAATTCATCATTGTACAGTTTATTACTAAGCCGAATAATTAAGATCCTGTCCAAAGCTTTAAAAAGAAGCATCATGGGCTCCCGCGATTATCGGATTTTTGTGCCGTGGAATTTCTTTAATAAATATTTCAGCGACTTGTTGTCTAAGACCAGATGAATGATGCAAGGAGGGTGAAAGGGTGTGTTAAGATGTGTGTAATTGTGGGCAGGCTTTTGTCACACTTCGGTCTGGTGTCAGGATCAGGCGGTGTTCTCAGATTTATTTATTTATTTATGCAACTATTTCATTATGTATTTATTAAATTTGATTTAAGCGTATAGACACTGCATTTCACTTCCAATTCCTCAGCTATATATTGCAGAAAGAACCAAGGCCTATAGATAACGTTAATGGTTTGTACAGTGCGTTAATGTTTTAACGTTGTGCATCCACAGATGTTCGAGCCATGCTGGAAAAAATACAGTAGAGGCCTTCTTTCAAACACCACGGAAGTAAAACCTCTGTCGTACGACCCAGTTTTGTTTTGGTAGCTCAGAATTCTGAGCGTCTTGGCTAGGCCTTGATCGCTAATATATGATATAAGATAGGGCCGTGTATCGGAAAGAATTTGGCGATACGATACGCATCACGATACAGTTGTTGCGATACGATATTTTGCCTTACTGTAAGCAAGGCAATATATTGGTATATATTTTATTTTTGGGGGTCCTACAATGTAACCCCCGCAAGTTCCGTAGGACCACTGTATATGGAAGCCCCTATGGTACCTTTAGTAAATTAATCTAGACATCGTCACTTTAATACGTTAATGTGTTTTTTTAATGTGTTAGTGAAAACATAGTTTATAATGTTATTCCTAACGTTCGGTTTCGCTGCGGATTCCAGCGAATTTTAAGAAAATCCGCAACTCGCTGTTAGTCAGCTTCCAAACGAGAACCCGCAAATTCTTTTTAGAAAGCCGCGAGTTCCGAACAGCCAATTATCGGAGGTTGACTGTAATGTATCTAGAGGTTGGGATATAAACGAAACATACTCCTGCGTACCAATACTTTCTTACACCCATAATATAATACTGTAGCTAGCAAAGTATATTAATGGGGATTAAAGAGAAACCTGATTATCCGTCTGGAGAGCCAAGGAGGCTAATCTGGTTGTGTTCTCTGGGTGGGAGTCATTGCCTGTTGTGGGTTTTCATGTTTGGTGTTCAGTAGGTTTGAGATCAGAACTCTGTAGCAGGCCACTAAAGATGTTCCACTCTAACCCACGTAAACCACGTCTTCATGGAGCTCGCGTTGTGTTTAGAGAAGGAAGAGGTATATAATCAGCCACAGGTGAACTTTGTGCATAGAAATGGTGACTCGATTGAAGGTACGGCTCGGACAACCCATTTTCCTAATTCACTGATTTATGATGTTCAAGCATCTGCTTGTTTATCATTTATTGCATCACTGTTCCTGCTCTCAGAAAGCATATGTTCTCGTCTGGTTCTCGAATTGATGCGTGTTGCATCATATAACCATGACTTATTCACGAGGCTCCAAACACGGAAAATAAAGTGGACCACTCAGGAATTTGTGTTGCTTCCTGAAGGTTTTTTTCTTTATGTTGCGTGAGATGGGTAAAGGAGTTTTTAATTCTGTAAAGGAAACGGTTTTGTCCAAACACAGCAGGACTCAAGTTTGAGTTCCAGATTTGTCGTCACTGGTAAAATATGCAGAGATCATCAGTCCCAGCTACTATCAGGGTTCCTAAGCATTTTGAAAAAGTGAGAAAACTTATATAATTTTTATTTGAGTGATTATCTAGGTGTGGGTTAGTACTGGGGGGAGGGGAAAGTATTGAACAAATATTTGTTTTTCTATACTAGTGCCCTATTCACTTTTCTCAACTATAAAATTAAGAATTTGTATAAATATCATTTAGAAAAACAAAGGCACAACTAATCGATTTAAATCTGAAAATGGCGCACGAGCGAATACGCAAGGCGCTGCGGCCTGCGTTATTTCCGCCTGCGTTTTATTTACTTTCCGGCTCTTTGAAGCGTCGCGGAGATACGTGCTATTAAACACACAGTAACTTTTACAATACTGCTAAGAAACAATTTTACTCAGAAACAGGTTTACAAGGGATCTTTCATGAGGTATCACCTGAATGTGTTTGCAGTATTTTTGTCTCGCGTGAAGCTGAAATTTCTTATATAGTTATTTCAATGTAATGGATTTGATGATGACCCATGTCCGTCATGTTTATAGCCCTGAAGCCGACACGAGATTAAAGTTTAATATACAAACAAACAAAAATCGTGTCCTCCTTTTCCGAAACCCTCCATTTTCACAGTCCACATTTGCGACGCGATTTTTGCATGCATCCACTTTGAAGATCGTTTTAAAAAAAAAGTTCTGTTTCGTTGAATGAAATCGCCCTCGCAGTGCGGACTGAAGGTCAAATCCCGAAGAAAAAGATGGGTTTTTGACCGCAAATGTATTAGCGTCTTTGTGGAGTCAGGAGCAGACTCTCAGCATTGGCGAAAGGTCTGCGCTAGACCGGATCTGCACAGCTGTGATTGGTTGTTTCCGTCATGAGGCAGCAGTTGCCATGACGTTACAGTACAGCGCCCCTGTCAGTGCGACTAAAGACATGGAAAACAGGACGAATAAGGGGAATTTTGAACAACCATCACAAAGCATAAAACGATTAACCCCATCGGCATTAAGAATCATCTTATTTACAAATGACAAAAAACTACAAAAAGAAATGTAAAAACAAAAAGGATTATTTTGAAGATTGGGCTAATTGTATAAAAATGGGCTCAAATGGTATTAAATTCATTAATGGGGAAAAAAATTATTTACATTTTTTCAGATCTATTCAGTCAATCCGATTGGAATTTTAATAGCATTTTGTAAAGATTACATGCATCAGAGATGGTAACGTAACGCATGTTTTAGTTGGAATTAGACATTTTTCAGATGTTAAATAGGGTATGAATGGAATGTAAAGTCTAGGAGCACTGTACGATTCGTGTGGGATTGTTTTTTTAGTCCAGGCTACGTCACGCTTTTATTCCGTCCTGCACTCCTCATGACCAACAGTTCACCTTTATTCCACACAGCAAACGACCGTATCTGCCTTGTTGACATGGTTCTGATGTTTCGAGTGCGTTCGCTTCTTTATTAAAGCAATTCTTTGGTCAGGACGGCGGTAAATAAAGCTGCTTACACGATTCCATTCGCGCTTTAGGTTTACCAGGCTATTTTCAACCCAGAAGACGTTGTGAGGGTTTTGTCGTTTCGGCCTTTTAGCGCCGCACATGTCGCCTCCAATCGACTCCGAGTCATCAGGTTTCTGCTCTGTGGAGCGCTGATGAGCTCTGTGTTTGTGCAGGAGTACAGAGTAGATTTTGCACTCAATTAAATAGGATGTTACTGGCCTGGAAATGGCTTTTTTTTTTTTTTTTATAAACTGCAGTAGTGCTCCTGTGTGATGTCCTTGAGGATGTGCCGGCCTGCAGCTTAACCTTTTTCCTGACAATTTTGAGTAGCCACAACTCCACCTCCACCATTTGCTCCTATAATTTGATTTGTGCTCATTTAGCCCACAAGGATCTTTAGTAAAGTCAGCTACTGGTGTAGATGAGGTGAGAAGGCCTGGGCTGCACTCGGCATTCCAATTAATCCCAAAAGGCACGAATAGGTTTGAGGTCAGAGCTCTATAGAAGGCAACTAAAGATCTTTCGCGTCCTATACAATTGTGTGCTTCCGACTATGTGGTAACAGTTTGGGGGGGTCGTCAAGTTTCCCAATACGTTTGTTCGTTTCAGTGGTGAACAGTAACCAAGTAAATGTAATTCGTCACTGTACTTAAGTAGCTTTTTTGCCGATCTGTACTTTTTCCAAAGTATTTCCATTTGGGGAACTTTTACTTCACTACAGGGCTGAAACGATTCCCCAAGTAACTCGAGTAATTTGCATACAAAAAAGCATCATAAAGCACAACTTGCCTCAATGCTTTGTTTTGTCCATTTAACTACACGCTGAGCACTGCGTTTCCCCACAGACCATTATTACTGACGCACCACTCGCTAAACTCTGGACCACTCCACGGTCTCATTTATTAAACATGCCATACAGAAGATAAGGTGTCTATATTCCAGAAAGCACTATATAAATCTTACCATCATCAGCAGGCCTGTTTTCAGATCTGCACACGCCACTAGTTTAACTTCTCCAAGCTGCCTAATGATTGATGAGCCCAGCATCTGCGCTTACAACCAGCAAGCAATGAAATGAGACACCAGGATGAGAGAATTACCACCTCTGCCCAACATCCAACATTATCCTATGACGTCATCTGGCTTTATGATGATACTGAGGCGTGGGCTGTCAACACGTCACGTCTCAGAGTCCAATTGGTCCTAAAAAAAAAAAAGCAGAATTCTTAAGCACTTCAACATGTTTTCAGAATCACTGGACACCATGACACTATAATATTGAGTAGAATTGAATTTCAAGCCTGTCTGTCTGTTTTTTTAGTAAATGAGATGATTCTTAATGCTGTGTTTAATGTGGTTAATCATCAATGGAATTTCTTTCTTTTTCTTTCTTTCTTTCTTTCTTTCTTTCTTTCTTTCTTTCTTTCTTTCTTTCTTTCTTTCTTTCTTTCTTGCTCTCTTTCTTTCTTGCTCTCTTTCTTGCTCTCTTTCTCTCCTTCTTGCTCTCTTTCTTGCTCTCTTTCTTGCTCTCTTTCTTTTTTAATACAACTACCTTTGATACAAGGCTGCAATCAGACTGAAATCAACCTGGCATTCGGGCACTCAAGGGGCCCTGATTCGAACCTGAATGCTGTTCAGGATTTATCACCACTGTTACCATCACCGCAGGGCCTTTCGTATCTCATTGCAGTTTTTTTTTTTTCTCCACCCTCTTCATTTTTTTTTATACACCTATTTAGGTCCAGTTCTCTACCTAGGGATGATTTTTAGATGCGTTTCTGCTTGCATTTTCCAATATTAAGCACATTGTTTAAATTAGTACAATACTATTTTAATATTTTCATAATTTACTGGTTGCAAAGAGATGGCTCTTTCGGTTTAATAAATTATTTTTCCTGAACGGGGTTACGTTTGAATCTGATTGATCAGTTAACCTGTGTAGCAACTATACATTATATATATATATTTGCCGAATCTTCAAAACATTTTTACAGGATGATCAGATATGATTTTGTTTAAAAAAATTTTTTTATTTGGAACGCCTTTTTAGCAGCTGCCTAAATATGTTTCCTCTTTTTTGCAGGAGATGAAATAATCATTTATTTTATTTTATTTATATAAATTCTTCTGTTTGGATATTAATAACATATTGTATTAATTTTATATATTTTTTGCCTGTTAAATCTTGTAATAAATCCATTATTATGTAAAGAATTAGAATTAATTTGTAAAGAATCTGTCTGCCTGTCTGTCTGTCATTATCCAAGTATTGCTTCATATTTAATTCCCATGTTGGTGTCCATTCACAGCAAACATGGCAGCGCTGTATTATGGGTACTGCATGCTCCCCGATGGGACGTACTGCTTGGCACCACCGCCGCCTGGCGTCGATGCCACCTCCTATTACAACACATTGCCTGCTGGCATGATGGCGGCTCACTCGGCGTCCCTGGCTCCTCCGCCACCAGGCACTACACCTCCTCCCGACCATGTCATTACAGCCCCATCAGCTCCTGCAGCTCCTGCAGCCCCATCAGCCCCTGCAGTCCCAACAGCTGCCACCGCTCTAGTCCCTGCGTCTGCTTCCGTGTCTCACGCTGCTCCTTCTGGTTTCTACAGCACTAGGTATGTGGGTCTGACTCCAGACTCTCCAGTCTTGTGGTAAGATATAGCCTCAAGGATTTCTGCACTTTTATCTGAAGTGAATCTTGATGTAAATTTGGTCTTGTATGGGTTCCTGAGTGGTCCAGAGCTTCATACTGTTATCATAATCATAATAATGCTGCATGATGATGATTGAGCTAATCATAAAAACATCTAACTTTATCCAAAGTTTTTGTTTTCTTTGCCTCCACCTAAACTTCAAAGCCGTTTTCAGACCATAAAAAGAAAAAATCGATAAAATGACTTTTAGCAATTATTCTATAGCAACTGCATTATGTGGACAAGTATTTGGACACCTGTCTTTTCCAGCCATATGTGGTTTCGTCTCCAAAATGTTACCACAAAAATTGTATACGTGTATCTTTGAACGCAGTAGCATGAATTTTCCCTTCAATTGAACTAGGAGACCGAAACCAGTTCCAGCATGACTATGTTCCCGTGCCATAGCCAGCTCCAAGATCTTGAGTGGCCTGCTCTAAAGCTCGGACCTCAATCCCATAGATGAATGAGAACGCTGACTACAGCCCAGGCCTCTTCACCGTACATCACCGTTGCCATAGCAGCATCCTAGATTGCTTAGAACTCAACTCTCAAACACATTAAACATGCACCTTTATGTTAATGTAGCGTCGTTTAGCTTAGTTTAATAACACAGCAGATTATCTATTATTTACATAAAATATTTCGTCTTTCCCTCCGTCTCTCTCTCGCTCAGCTCTCCCGCTTCTCAGGCGACCGTCAGCCAGCCGGCGCAGTCGTCATCGTCGTCTTCAGCGGCGGCGATCATCCCTCCACCCCCAGACATCCAGCCCGTCATCGATAAGCTGGCCGAATACGTAGTGAGAAACGGTGCGAAGTTCGAGAGCAGCGTACGGGCGAAAAACGACCCACGGTAAGCGACCCATCCCTCTCATGACTCCTCCACCACAGGAAGTTGCCGTTGCATGTGCGAGCGTTCATTGTTGCCATAGAAACGGCGCCGTTAAAACCGCGTGTCTGTTGTGTGTCCAAAGGTTTGACTTCCTGCAGTCTTGGAACCAGTACAACACTTACTACGAATTCAAGAAGCACTACTTCATGCAGAAGGAAGCCTCAAATTTGCCTCAGGTATTTTTTCCCATTATTCTTTCTTATGCTTCTTCTGTGTTCTCTAATATGAATATCCATATACTATATTGGCAAAAGTATGTGATTTTTGAGCATCGCATTCCACATTTAGTCCCATTTTGCTCTTATAGTTTCCTCCACCCTTCCGGGAAGATGTTCAACCGGATTTTGAATAGTGCTTATGGATATTTGTGTTCATCAGCCACAAGGGTATTAAGAAAGGCAGGTAGTGATGTAGGTGAGGTGAGGAGACCTGGGGTGCAGTCAGCGTTCACATTCATCCCAAAGGTGTTCAGTAGGGATGAGATCAGCGCTCTATAGCAGGCCACTCCAGAGCTTTCTCTCCAAAGCTTGTAAACCAGATCTTCATGGCGCACAGGGGCATCGCCATGCTGGAACAGGTTTTGGGTTTTCCAACTTCAAGAAAATGCTACATTTTATTATAGCGCATCTAAAGACAATTGAGTGCCTCCAGTTTTGTGGTAACTGTTTGGAAAAGAACCACATATTGCAGGTCAGGTGACCCAATATGTTTAACAATATAGTGTGTATGTATATATATATATATATATATATATATATATATATATATATATATATATATATATATATATATATATAAATATATATAAATATAAAAAACGTTTCTCGAGCGCGTTCTCTTAGCACCGCTGCTGCTACATGAATATGACGTATCACAACACTACGGAGACCGAGGCGTGTCCTGACAGTGACCTAGAATACAGATTAACATGGCAGAGGCAGAGCTGTAACTTCCTGCAGACAGAACAGGAAAAGCACTACAAAGGTGTGTTCGTGAAAGGGCCGTGTGCTAGAAGTCTGAAGGCACTTAATATTTCCGATATAATATATAGATATTTTTTGTTCCTGTGCAGTGTTTTTTTTTTTTTTTTTTTTTTAATAAATGAAAAATACTTTCATATTCAATTTGCCTTCATACTGCACCCTTATAGAAGACTAATGATTCCTGAGTAGTTTTCTCTTGAAGAGTATGTTTTCTCTTAAGGTTCCTCGTTCCTTATCATTATCGAGTTTTTCCTTGCCCCGTCGCCTCCGGCTCGCTCATTAGACATCTAAATCTGCATCCTGCAATGCCTAGTGGACACTGCTGGACCCCGTACCGCTCACAGCTAACACGAGTGCCGCATTGTGGAGCGTACACACAGTGTAGACGGTGTGCACACACAGCACAAGGGATCGCACAAGGTTCCCGCACTAAACGTTCTTTCTTTCAGCCTTCGAAATCCCACATGATGCGTGTTCGAATCCCTACATTTCTCTTTCGCACAAAACCAAACAGGAGAGAAACATTTGTAGCTTTTTTTCCCCCCTGTTCTGTCCAACAGGATATTAATCTAGAATCCATAATCCTTCCAGTAGCACTATTCTGCCCCTTTCTCCATTTTTTGTATTTGGATTGCTTTAGAATCATCACTTGTTCAATCTTGGTAACAAAATTCTATTTCTCAAACTCCAGCAAACCCGAAGCGTTATATAATCCATCGCTCGTGACCAGGCAGGTACTAAGAATGAATGAATGAACAAGGTCTCATATATAATTGCTTATTCAGCATAAAAATTGTGTCAAACAGTCGAAAATCTATCATCTTCCCAGTAACCGCGTATTAGTTTTGAAAACCTAGCGCATTCAGAGTGTCACGTCATGCGACACACGCCGATCAGCTGCCATCGAATGGGCCGTGTGACCTCCGAAGCCAGTCTTTAGACTGAACCACGTCCCCTTCTCTCAGCTCTTTATGTCTCTGTATCGCGTTTGATGGACAGCGCTTTATATACGGCGTCTGAAATCTCATTTTGTTCCCTGGTTGAATGCATGTGTAATCTTAGGCCCCCCCCCCCCCCCCCCCGGGGGGTTTATTTCTACACATAACATCTGTGCATAAGACATTGCAAATATGACATTCCAAAATTCTTTACGCTCGGCATCCCGGTCATTTCCATTTCATTAGTGTCCTTCAGCTCGCTCGTTTTTCTTAATGGATGTAGCAGGAACATGAACTTCTTTTTGGCACTTGAGACCGTAAAGCTAAATATTAAGGTTTAAGTGCGACACGCGGACAGATTTATAAAACCATTTGCTTAAAGTGCGATAAGTGGCCAATTTATATTCCGCACACGCAGCAGCCAGAACTAATAATGCCATAGTAAATAAACAAGCGAGCCAAATAGGTGAGTAGGTTTTTTTTTGGTTTTGTTTAGTTTTATTTGGAAACCCTGAAAGTTACTGAATGTACTCCTACTTCCGATGGTGTATATGCTATCGAGAATGCGCCCACACAAACATTTTAAAACAGCATTTTCGTCTAAAAGAATTTCGGCGTCCACACTTTCGTTTTCAATCGTTTCCCAAAAGTTGCTCATCCGCAACGAAACGTCTGAAAAACGACGCGTCCCTGTACTGCACGTGTTCAAAATGTAAGACGCTTCGTAAGAACCCCCATCCCCGGCTCTTTAAAACATCACGGCAACGAATAAAAACCCATCATAGTTTTCGAAAGCGTCCGTTTTCACAGTCCACATTGTGACGCGAAAACGCCGTGTTCTAATTTTTCCACTTTGCAGAAAAGCTACTTTTCGTTGACCGAACAACACGGAGGCCAAGACGGAAAGAAAAATGTGCTTTCAAACAAAAACTTATCAGTGTAGACATAAAAAAAAAAAAAAAAATTTTTTCCTTGGAGTTGTAGTTGCCATTACCGTACAGTACAACGCCCCCGACTGGCCGACTAAACACATTGAAAACATCAGCGATTCTGACTTGCATCAGAGATGGTAACACGTGTTATAGTTCGAATTGAAAAACCATTGTTTTATATTAAATATGTCAAATGTTTAGTGAAGTCTGCATATTTGTCAGGAAAAGTGAAATGTATTGGAACCCTGATATAATTTTTTATTTTGTTGTTGTTTTGTTTTCATCCACGCTCGAATCCTCGTCCAGCACACGTTTTGAAAGCTGCACCATCCGCAGTCTGTTGGATGTAAACAGCCAAATGATAAATTTTTCAGACATTCAGCTATTTATCTTGGTCATATATTTTTATTTTGCTATTAGTTGAAAGAGAAATCGTGTTAGTCCGTGTCACAGAGCCTTTTATGAACAGTTTCACTTTATTTATTAAGCGTCAAACGTATGTCGGGATAAACGTTCGTTCCCGTCATCGCTTAATGCACTCGCTCTAATACGTTAATGTGTTTCTTGACGTAAATCTTAGTTTCTATAGCGACAGCAGGCGGATGGAAGCTAAAAGGATTAGAAGTCATATAGAAGGAGGCGGATTAGTAGCAGTAATGGTGATAGTGGGTGAAACTGTAGTTCTAGTAGTAGCAGGAGTTGATACTACTCATATTGGCATTTGTAGCAATGGTTAGAATGCAAGAAACACCAGTAATAATCAAAATACTGGTTTCAATACCTAATTCTAGTAGGCGCAGTAGTAGTAGAATAGAGATTAGAGTAGACTTTATTTGTCACATATACATTACAGCACAGTGAAATTGGGGTCTGAGCGCAGGGTCAACCATGACACGGCCCCCTTCTGGTGCACAGAGGGTTAGGGGCTTGAACCCCAAGTTATCCGATCAGTAACCCAGCAGCTTATCCGCTGACCTACAAGAAGTAGTAGCAGTAGAAATAGCAGTATTACTAGTAATAGAAATGTGAGTCGTAGTAATATCAGTAGTCGTACTAATAATAATAATATGACTAGTAGAAATAGTAGCGTTAGTAATGTTCAGTAGTACTAGAAGTAGAAATAGTAGTACCGTATTTTCCGGACTATAACCAGCTATTTTTTCCCCACGTTTTGAACCCCGCGGCTTAAACAATGAAGCGGCTAATTAATGGATTTTTCCGTTTTTTTCCCGGTTTCACAAGCTTCATGCGGTACTGCATATGCATTGTATCCAGTGTAACATTGAAATGCCAGTGCATTATGAATAATGTATGTTGGTAGAACCTACTCAAGATATGGCTCAGAGCAGTGTAGTTGTACACACTTGTACAGTGCAATGACCTCCTGTACCTTTTTATGTACAGCAGAGCAGAAGTGAGTCTTCTGCCAAAGGAGCGCCACAGTTTCATCAGTAGGTCATGGAGGGGATGCTGTTTATTTTCTAGAATGGCTGCCGAGTGTTGCATCACTAGCTACGACGCTTCCTCCGCTGCATACTGCAGGAAAGAATGTAATAACAGGAACTAGCTGTTAAAAACACTTACAAATGCAGCCATCCTCCTACAGTCCCACTGTCTGACCCCAGGGCTTCGATTGCCAGGAGGCTGGGTTTAAGGTGAAGAGATTGCTGTAGGTAAAAGGTGATTTAGGGTCGCTATCTGACCCTATAACTAATTAGTTCTGTTTCCTGATGCGCCACAAAGGTCATGTCCGGATACAAAGCCCTAGTAGGACCATCACCTTGACTAGATATCAGACATTACATCCCGCAGCTTCTAAGCTTCCATTGAACACGAGGGAGTCGGAGCGTAAATGTGAACAGTTATATTAACCAGTTAACGAGACGAATCGACCGTCCTTTGTTTTAGAGCTCCATCGCAGCAGCAAACACGTTGGCTTTTATTTGTTGATCCTCCCATTTCCGAGGCTGTGATGTGACGGGTTCTTTTGTCCAGCAATTCTGCTTTGGTTCATTTCCTCCCATGTCCCCCGCCTTTTAAAGCTTAATCAGTGTAATTTGCTCTCCGCGTCTCTCCCCGCGCAAAATTGGACGTCTGGCTCGATTAAACCTCGCGTCAATAGAGTCGCGGTCGCGTTAGATACCCGTTTCATCAGACCACGCGCACCTTTTCAGTTCTGCCATCTTTTTCATGTCTTTATTCCGCAAGTAATTTCGCGGGCGTTTGAAGCTGGTTTGCGAGAACGAAGCTTCTTTCACGGGTTGATAAAACAGAACCGGGTTTTCTTCCATTCATGGGTGAAACTCTTATCGGTGAAATCACACTCTTTATAGCAGCCCTGTGTTGGGCGCCAAAACACACCATAGATTACAGAACAGATTGTGCTGATGTACTGATGCCAGTGCTGAAAGTGGCACCAGGAACATACAAGCAAATAGATTTGCTATGATTCTTTTAAATAATGTGTATGTTTATATAAGTATACGTATGTACAGTGAGAAAAATAAGTATTTGAACACCCTTCTATTTTGCAAGTTCTCCCACTTAGAAATCATGAAGGGGTCTGAAATGGTCATTGTAGGTGCATGTCCACTGTGAGAGACATAATCTAAAAAAAAAAAATCCAGAAATCACAATATATGATTTTTAAACTATTTATTTGTATGACACGGCTGCAAATAAGTATTTGAACACCTGTCTATCAGCTAGAATTCTGACACTTAAAGACCTGTTAGTCCGCCTTTAAAATGTCCACCTCCACTACATTTATTATCCTAATTTACATGCACCTGTTTGAGGTTGTTAGCTGCATAAAGACCCCTGTCCACCCCATACAATCAGTAAGAATCCAACTACTAACATGGCCAAGACCAAAGAGCTGTCCAAAGGCACTAGAGACAAAATTGTACACCTCCACAAGGCTGGAAAGGGCTACAGGGAAATTGCCAAGCAGCTTGGTGAAAAAAGGTCCACTGTTGGAGCAATAATTAGAAAATGGAAGAAGCTAAACATGACTGCCAATCTCCCTCAGACTGGGGCTCCATGCAAGATCGCACCTCGTGGGGTCTCAGTGATCCTAAGGAAGGTGAGAAATCAGCCCAGAACTACACGGGAGAAGCTGGTCAATGACCTGAAAAAAGCTGGGACCACCATTTCCAAGGTTACTGTTGGTAATACACTAAGACGTCATGGTTTGAAATCATGCATGGCACGGAAGGTTCCCCTGCTTAAACCAGCACATGTCCAGGCACGTCTTAAGTTTGCCAATGACCATTTGGATGATCCAGAGGAGTCATGGGAGAAAGTCATGTGGTCAGATGAGACCAAAATAGAACTTTTGGGTCATAATTCCACTAAACGTGTTTGGAGGAAGAAGAATGATGAGTACCATCCCAAGAACACCATCCCTACTGTGAAGCATGGGGGTGGTAGCATCATGCTTTGGGGTGTTTTTCTGCACATGGGACAGGGCGACTGCACTGTATTAAGGAGAGGATGACCGGGGCCATGTATTGTGAGATTTTGGGGAACAACCTCCTTCCCTCAGTTAGAGTATTGAAGATGGGTCGAGGCTGGGTCTTCCAACATGACAATGACCCGAAGCACACAGCCAGGATAACCAAGGCGTGGCTCTGTAAGAAGCATATCAAGGTTCTGGCATGGCCTAGCCAGTCTCCAGACCTAAACCTAATAGAGAATCTTTGGAGGGAGCTCAAACTCCGTGTTTCTCAGCGACAGGCCAGAAACCTGACTGATCTAGAGAAGATCTGTGTGGAGGAGTGGGCCAAAATCCCTCCTACAGTGTGTGCAAACCTGGTGAAAAACTACAGGAAACGTTTGACCTCTGTAATTGCAAACAAAGGCTACTGTACCAAATATTAACATTCACTTTCTCAGGTGTTCACATACTTATTTGCAGCTGTATCATACAAATAAATAGTTTAAAAATCATACATTGTGATTTCTGGATTTTTTTTTTTTAGATTATGTCTCTCACAGTGGACATGCACCTACGATGACAATTTCAGACCCCTCCATGATTTCTAAGTGGGAGAACTTGCAAAATAGCAGGGTGTTCAAATACTTATTTTCCTCACTGTATATGTGATGCATCGATTTAACATATTTGTATCATTAAAAATGTAATGTATTATTTAATTATAATTTGTGGGCAATATTTGATATTTCGATTGATTTCGCTTGATTGATTTTTCTCGCTAAATTGTTGCTCAAACTTGAATAATCCCAACACTACGAAGACGGAGGCGTGTCCCAAGAGTCACATAGACTACAGATTAACATGGCAGAGGCAGAGCTGTAACTTTCTCAAACAGAACAGGAGAAGAACATCTGGTTTTATTTTTATTTGTTTATTTTGTTTGCACTACAAAGGCCTGTTTGTTAAACAGCGCTGAATAGAATCGAACTGATAAAATCGCATCTTGTCGCGTCGGATTCGGTAGCTGCCTCATATGTAGCTTCAATGTATCATATTTTTGGCTATGCATCGAGATGCGAATCAAATCAGCTTTAGTTATAGAGTTTATACTTTTTTCCTGACTTTACTAACACCCTTGTAGGTAAAGGAGCATGAATCTCTGGAGTAGTATCTAGTATCTAGTGGAACGTCTTCCAGGAAGAATGGAGGTCATTAGAAAGGCAAATCGGGACTAGATGTCGAACGGGGTGTTCGAAAAGCACATAATAATTTTGTGTGTCCACACATGGTGTCCATATAGTGTGTTACTAATAATCTCAAGGTTATAGGGTTTCACCCAGTGAGCCTAGGATGACCCTTTTTCTACTTTCAGTAGTAGTAGTCATAGTATGTAGCAGTAGCACTTTCTATTACTTCTTACTACTCTTTTTTTCTTCTACTATTCCTCCTAGGGTTTGATTTAGTTTTCCAGAGTATGTTTTATTCCTGCTCTTTCTAACAAAAACTATTATCACTTCTACTCAGGATAGTTAATAGTCCTATGACTAATTCCCAAAACAACACCGACATGTAAACGTTTAATTTTTTTCCCCCTTATCCCCAGGCTTCTTTATATGAGCGTGAAATAGCTTTATTGTTTGCGTTCTCATTCGCACTCATCAATGAGCCGGAGGAAATAAAAATCCATTCAGAATTCGCGGTGTATCAGAAAAGTTTTCTGTGGGTTTGATAAAGAGAAGCGCCGCGAAGGACAAAGCGAGCCTTAAGCCAACATGGATTAGTTTACTGTGTACGGCCGAAACACATTTCCGCTCTTCTCATTACTGACGAACACAATGATGCGAATCGGTACAGGTTTCTTGACTTTGAACGTGTGATTGCATCCAAGTGTCCTGAGCTGCGTTTACACTTGCAGATCGGATCGGTCAAATAGGACACGATACGCTTACGCTTGGCAACATCAACTCTCGTTTTTATCTGTATGTTTTTTCCGCACAATTCTGCAGAAAAGGGCCCAGAGTCGACCCAGGGGGGTGGGTTTTCTTTTTCTAAACCATTTTCAGTCATGGGACATTTTTAGAAATCCTGCGAACGAGGAAGATCAGGAGGCTGCGATTAGTAATAAGGTGGATAGTTTCCGCAAAATTATCGCTGTATTTGCGATGTACTCCGCCCTCGATTGAACCGCAAAACCGGACGGCGGTAGAAAGGAGGCGGGGTTTTGCGTGGGGTCGGCCTGCGAATGCAGACACGACAGCTGGATGGCGTTTACCTAACACCGAGTTCCGATCACAATGCGTCCTCCACTTTCTTTGGAACAGGACACGCTTATCAGGACACTTGTCTTTTCAACGCATATTTGGACAACATCCGTATACAGTCATGTTGATACCAAGTGTAAACGCAGCCCTAGATATGATTTTCCACCGAGGTGGTAGAAAGAACTTCCCTAGATGTTCATACAGGGGAGTCCCTGGTTATCTTTAAGTGACTGTCAAAGACCTTCCTCTTCCTGAAACACTTGAATTAGCACTTTACAAGTTTGCTTTGTAAAAATCAAGAGTTATTGTCTGATTTTATATTAGGTTTGTAATCCGGTGTACGAGTGTGGATTTATTCATCGCTAGAGACTCGAAGCACTTTTGTACGTCGCTCTTTACACGGGCTAAATGCTAAATGCCGCAAATGTAAATTTGATATCAGGATATAGATTTTCTTTCTGAACCCCCAGCCCTGCAGTTCTGTTTACAAACACTTGGCTTATGGAGAGTGAATATGAATGCGCTATTCATTCGTCACAGTATTTAAGGCTGCTCGTGTGCAACTTTGAAGAACATTGATTGAAATTTTCATTGAGTAAAAATCGATTTATATTTGACACCATGGTAATTACCGTGACCCGGAGAATTATGCAGGTCATAAAACTTTGTACTTTCTTTTAATTGCAGTTTGATATGGGTTTCAATACCAAACCCTCACCTGCTCTCAGTAGTGGAACTTTCATGCTTTTTGATTATACACATTATTATTATTATTTTTATTTATTTTTTTTTATATATAAATGTGTCCATTTGGGAATTACCAAAAGAATTAAAAGAATAGGTGCTCTCGAAAGAGTCTTACAATAAACGTGTCCTTTTTTTCTAATGTCAAATCCACTGGAATATACAGGCACATTTTTCTTTAGGGTTTTTTTTATGCTTGGAAATTAGATTTATTAGTTTTTTATTTATTTTTTTTATAATTTTTGTGTGTGTATATATACATAGCAGCGATTTTTTTTTTTTTTTTTTGTTTATTATTTTTTTTTTTTTAAGCTACATATATACATTTTTTATTTTTTTTTTTATATGGGGAAGAAAACACACTTGAAATTGTTTCATAATTAATGTCTAATTAACATGGATATCCAGGCACACTGGTCATTATTGCTTTTATTACCCTATTTTTTGTTATATATAAATGTGTTTGGGAATCAACAAAAAAATACACACTATACAAAGGGTCTTCAGTGACTCTTCCCTCACGTAAATATCCGGGCACGTTTGCTTTTATTGATTTTATTTTTCAAAGGCTTGGAAACCAGTATTTTTTTTTTTTTAATGAATCCTTCAAATGTACATGAAAGAAAAAAAATCAGTAGTGTATCAGATCAGTCTGACCTACTTTCTTTTTCTTTCTCTTTAAAAATGGCTGTAAAGTGATTTGTTTTGACTTCTGAGAACATGCAGAAATGCAGGAAAGGCACAAGACGAAGACCAGCATCAGTCCATAACGTCTTAGGCAATAGAGTTTCAGAAAAAACACACACCAGTTCGGGTTTAATACCCAGATGTCTCTTTATTAACTATTCCAGAGTCATAAACAAGCAATTAGTTGAGGCTTCTGGTCAAAGATTCTCCACTAGGAGACCTTTTTCCTCTCCTTTTCGTTACACTGTTCTTGATGGCTCTTCCGGTTCTAATGAAGCATTTGTTGATGAAGTAGTGTGCAGACTGCTTTCTCGGTTGCATCATTAATCTTCCCTGCAATAAATAATCAAGCTGTCGGGAAGCTTCCAGTCTCTTAATAAATCATCTTGTTTTTTTTTCCGGTTTTGTACGATCGAGACTCGTGAGGTTTGGCCCAAGTGAAATGCCCTGTCTAGTGGCTTTTAATGGAAAATGTTATGCATATGTTTCAAGGCTGATCCATATATTTTAGAGTAGTAAATGTGCAGCTTGTATAGCAGTAAAAAAAAAAAAAAAAAAAAAGTCAGTCAACATACAGCCATAATTAATTATTATAATTACTAAATAGCTGGCAATAAAAGTGAGTACACCCTAAGTGAACATGCCAAAACTGTGTCTGCAGTGTCAAGATCTCAAAATCTTGAGTGTGAGCACCATTGATATCCAGCACTGTCTTAATACTCCTGGGCATGGAATTCACCAGAGCTGCACAGGTTGTTGCTGGGATCCTCTTCCACTCCTCTATAACGACATCACGGAGCTGCTGGATGTTAGACAGGTGGCGCTTCTCCTCCTTCGGCTTCTCCTCCTTCCCCCCCCCCCCCCCCCCCCCACAGTTGCTCAATAGGGTTCGGGTCTGGAGACATACATGGCCTTCACCTTCTATGAATCACTGCATCACTCTGTATTTTAATTGTTCCTATTTGAGATGGATTTCCGCATATACGGTTCAATCGGGGACGTATCGACAGGACAGGAGTAAACCTCGCGTGCACACTTCCGTCAGCAAACGAGCAAATGCAAACGCACAAAACTTATTAAATGTGACTTGAACCGAGCGCCCGAGACGCTCGTGCCGCCGCCGAGCTCGTTATTTACGCCGCTAGTTCTGCTCTGTTACAAAAGCCTGCGAATCGCAACACACACGCACTTAGCCGTACTTGACCAGATGCGGATTAAAACCGCTGAGATAGGCCTCGAACCAACATTCCCCTCAACATTGAACCCACTTTTTTTTTTTTTTTTTTTTTTTATGAATATGGAGGTATTACAGACCTACTACTACTGAATATGGCCGTTTTTTACTAGGACTGTTTCACTGATGTTGCCAGTTCCTCTAGGATATTCTGAAGCTTTATTTTCGTGCTGTGGGTTGCAAAGGGGCAATTTCTGGAAACTTTCAATGGGAACTTCAGTTGGGGAATTTTGGAAATATTCCAAGTTGGAAACGTGCAAGAAATGTATGGGAATAAATTAGAAATTTGTGGCAATTTATTTAAACTGTATCATATACGAACATATAAACCTTTTGATTGGACATGAGCGGACATGCATGCAAACAAATACAGATAAAAAAAAAAGGCATTTCTGTCTTCGATCTAATGGTTAGTATAATTTTGTTGCGCGACAGCTCGCACACACAGGAGGTTTCAGACATAAGCGTATGTAGCATTCATGTAATTCTACGTTATTTTGTGTGCAGGATTCAAGAAATGAGGCGTGTTATGTTATGGAACAATGCACTGTGCGTGTAGGGGCGTGGCCTCAGTCACCGTGCAGCAGGTGTGCTGTGTGCACGTCATTTGAATTCAACTGAAATCGCATTCAATCTGGTTGTTTTAACCGAGATTATCCTGCATTTAAGTTCTCTGGTATATAGGCTAAACTGCTATTTTGTAAAATTCCCAGTTTATTCCTGTAAATTTCTGTGGAAATTTTCCAGTCTTGCAAATTTTGCAACCCTAGTTGTGGGTCATTTCCTAACAGAATCTGGCAGATTTGACTACTACTATGTGGCTCTTCACGTGCTGTTTGGGAACCGTGGAGGCGGGAGGCAGGATTTTGAAAACTCTATAGGGCCTCTTTAGTTTTATCGTTCACATATATCTCTATATACACACACACACACATCGCTCTGTACTGCTCAGCTTCCGCTTTTCCCTTTCACGCCTTTCTGTCTACAGAGCTTGTATGAGTTTCCTCAGATTTTTCTGGTTTCCTCAAACTGCCTAAAATATGCAAATAGGTCAGATAGTGTGAATGTTCAAGATGGACATGTATGCAGTGAATTTTTGAACATCCAGTTCCATTTTTAAGTACCGATGATGATATTCACTTGTCTGGGTTTGTGATCCACTAAATTCTGGAGTGTGTTGTAGAGATTTGGGCTTATTTCGGTGTAAGTAAAGTCAGGTACTGATGAAGGTGAGGTGAGGAGGCCTGGAGTGAAGGAGCTGCCAGGCAGGAAAAAAACAGGAAGGCCAACGAGGAGGTTTATTAATTAGGTGAGGGGATTTTTGAAAGAGGGGTGGGTGTATGGGTGGTATGGAGACGGACGATCCGCTGTGGTGCCTTCTAAAGGGAGCAAGAAGAAAAATCTTTCCACAGAAACAGTTTTTTTTTTTTTTTTTAGTGGTGGCAAAAAAAAAAAAAAAAAAACATTAATCAACCCAAATGCATCTGATGGGGTTCTGTAAATAGTGTTGTGTATATACTTTACTTTCAGCCCCAAACCAAATCAAATCGCAAATGAGGTCTCTACTCTACTCTACTCTACTGTGCTTTCTTTTCTTTTCTTTCTTTTTAAAACACCACCAGCTGCTGATCAAATCAAATCTCAGCTTTCATACCGTGGCAACAATTTAGATAAGAAGAAAAGCAAGAAAAACAAATCGGAACATTGTTCATCTACAGAAGCCAGTGAGCTGTGAGTGTCGTGACTCACTCGGTGTCCTTCTTCACCCCCCCCCCCCCTTTCCTCCCCTCTGCTTTTTAATTACTGCTCGATTCTGTTCTCACAATATTTCACCTCAGGAAAGTGCCAGTGTTGCAGTGTCACTTAAACTAGATTCAAAAAACAAGGAAATAATATTATTATGCTTGAAGTCTGAGGGAAGGTACAAATTTATTTGAAATATGAAAACTGTACAATACCACTGGTATCAGAAATTCATGTTCCTTCTTTATAGGATTGTCTCGTTCTTGGTCTCTCCGAGTATCTCAGAATAATGAAGGTCACACTTGGATTTTGACATTTATCCCAGGACGAGTGACGCGCGCACACGCCGTGGATCCTCCGAAAAGACGTGGTTCTGTTCGACAGCAGAACGTGACAGATTTGTGTACCGCTTAATACGGGCTTTCAGTGTGAGAGCGAGTAAGTGAGAAGGAAGGAAGCAGAAAGAGGTGGCGTATGAATGTCAGACACGGAGTGTATGGAGTGAGTGAGAGTGACTGAGGGAAGTGAGACATAGCGGGGATGCGAAAGAGAAGGTGAGCAAAAAAAAAAAAAGAGAGAGATGTTGAGATTCTGAAAGAGAAACCAAAGAGAGAGCGACTGAGATCATGAAAGATGGACCAAGTGAGAGAGACGGCTAGGGGAAGACGGACAATGAACTCAGTGGAGAGTGGAGAGAGGAGAGGAGAGAGAGAGAGAGAGAGAGAGAGAGAGAGAGATCATGAAAAGAGAGTGGGGCAGAGTGATACTGGGGAGAGAAAGACTGAGATCATAAAACAGAGAGTGAGATTCAGAATAAAAGACATCATAAAACAGCAAGAGAGTAAGACCGAACGGAAGAGTCAGACAGAATGAAAGACTGGGGGGGGGGGAGAGAGTGAGAGAGAGAGAGTGAGAGAGATCATAATAGAGAGAGAGAGACAGACAGACAGACAGACAGAATGGAATCTCCATCTCAGAGAATAAAAGACGAGAGAGAAAGAAAGAGAGAGAGACTGAGATCCTGAAAGAGAATGAGACAGTGTCTGAAGAGTGAAGGAGAGAAGTGAGACATAAAGGGAGTGAAATCGTGAAAGAGTGAGACAGAGAATAAAGACTGGGACCATAAACGAGAGGTTTTTTTTATTCATTAAACAGGATTTTTTAGAGGGGTTGAGTTTCATACTGCCTACAGATCAATACTCTCTATATCTGTTTCTCTCTCTTTCCCTTTTTCTTTCTCTCTTTTCGACTTTCTCTTTCTGTCTTACACTCTTTGGGTTGAAGTACCTTCATTCATTATGCATAGGATTATTATGGGTTTTAGTCCAATACTGCCTGCAGATAAATACTCTGTCTGTCTGTCTGTCTGTCTGTCTGTCTCTCTGTCTCTTTTTCTGAAAACATACTATATATTATATCTATATTTATATTTCTAAAGTAGGTATTATAACTTTTATAATTTCATCCTTAATTTTCAAGCACTTATTTTATTTTTAATATTAATACAGAAATCTGTAAAAAAAAAAAAAATTAAAATAAAAACTTCCACAAGAGGGCGTCTGATCATTCATTTCAGGGAATAAAAAAAGAACTAGAGGAAGAATTGCGTGTAAATCGGAGTTGGATTGTAGAAGTGGTGTTAAAGTGCTGCTGTTTTGTAAGTGTGGGTTGGAAGTCGATCAGCACACAGCCTGCTGAAATAGACTTCGAAACAGTGGGTGGCAGGAAGCGTGCAGCTTTTAAAGTGGACGACTTTCGGCGCACGTCAAACATCAATTAACGTGTCGGTGTTTCTTCGGATTTGGCCGAACAGCCTTGTCTTACTCTTACTTCACTTGTTCGAACGAGCGACATGGTCCGAAGAGTTCCAGCATTGTACTTTATCAGTTGTTTAGATAATGGACCTTCAAATCCCAGAACCGCCAAGCTACCGCTCCCAGGGCCCCTGAGCAAGGCACTCAACCCTCAGCATCTCCGTTGTGATTGTAATTTGCTTTGGGCCATGTCTACACGTAAAAGTTCCAATACGGTTTGGCCTTTTGTCCACACTGAGATGGCATTTTCATTCATTTATGAAATTTTTTGAAAACAAAGTGAATAAAATTGGAAAAACGTGGTTTGGACTTAGAAAATGGAGGCTTTCGAAAACGATGAAGCATCTTTGGTAAAGGTGACGGTGTCTTTTCTTTGACAGTTCAAAAGAGGCGGAAAGTAAATAAATGCCAGCAGGCGTGGCCTGGTGGAGCAGGGTGGGGTTGGTGCTGGTGGAGCAGGGTAGGGGAGCGTGGCCTGGTGGAGCAGGTTGGGGTTGGGGGAGGTGCTGGTGGAGCAGGGTAGGGGAGCGTGGCCTGGTGGAGCAGGTTGGGGTTGGGGGAGGTGCTGGTGGAGCAGGGTAGGGGAGCGTGGCCTGGTGGAGCAGGTTGGGGTTGGGGGAGGTGCTGGTGGAGCAGGGTAGGGGAGCGTGGCCTGGTGGAGCAGGTTGGGGTTGGGGGAGGTGCTGGTGGAGCAGGGTAGGGGAGCGTGGCCTGGTGGAGCAGGTTGGGGTTGGGGGAGGTGCTGGTGGAGCAGGGTAGGGGAGCGTGGCCTGGTGGAGTAGGGTGGGGTTGGGGGAGGTGCTGGTGGAGCAGGGTAGGGGAGCGTGGCCTGGTGGAGCAGGTTCGGGTTGGGGGGGGTGCTGGTGGAGCAGGGTAGGGGAGTGTGGCCTGGTGGAGCAGGGTGGGGTTGGTGAAGGTTTTCCTTTTTTTGCTTTTTTTTATTTTTTGCTTTTTTTTTTTTTATTACTGCTTTTGTTCTTTTAATTTTTTGTCATAGTTTGTGTTCTGCATCTCCTTGTTTTATCTTTTTCTTTTCTTCTTTGTTTGTTCGTGTTCTTTTTCGCTTCTTGCTCTTCTCTTTTCTCCCTTTTCCTCTTTTTGTCCATTTTTCTTCTTCTCCTTTATCTCGCTTAACCATTTCCATCCTTACGCAAATCTTTATACTTCCTTTAGGATGTATGTGAGCTAAAAAAAAATATGCAACGTAATATGGCATTAATGCACTTTTAATGACTTGCTCAGAAAATCCACTGAAAAGTGGAACGAAATAAAAGGCAGAACCAAACGATCAGCAGCTCTAAAGTGCCTCTGTAATTCTCAGCAGTTAAATCGCTTTCCTTCTACTGTAAGTCGTCGAAGAAAGTATTTCCTTATCTTTTTTTTTTTTGTTGTTTTTTAGTCGTGACCCATCGCATTATAACATCTCTGTATCCGCGGCGGCATTTCTTTTATATGAAACCGTTCCGATTAGTGACATAACTGCTGACTCACGCTCTCCTGCCTCCTACTCTGTAGGTCTCTCCAGCGCTCTTTCTTCACAACCTTGCGCAAAGTTCAGCAACTGGAGGCACAATTCACGATGTTGGACCACACAAGTTAACGGCCGCTTGGCATTTATACCTGTCGCTTACGAATCAGTCGAACGGCCTTGCGCATGTTTTTCTCTCGCGTTCACACGAGCGATTACGCAACAGCCGTCCGCGCGAATTGACCAGAAAAGGGATATTTATCCGCCGCTCAGACCAGGCGGGGAGGAAACGGTGGGACTTACGTAAACCCTGAATCAGAACCGAATGAAGGAACATGTCTGGGAGAAAATTATCCCTTATTTCGAGTTGAACCATGAATTTAATACAGTGTGGTGTTTAACGTGCACCAGTGGCATGTGGACGGCGGGATAAAGAAGAAATCTAGGGACATTGGACAAAGCAGGACATTGCAGGGCATGTTGATATTTAGAGGGCCAAACCATGGTGTCTCTTCTTCTTGTTTCCCTTCTTCTTCTTCTTCTTCTTCTTCTGTTGCTGATGCTGCTCCCTTTTCACCTGTGTTTTTCTTTTGCCCCCTCGTGTCTTGTTCTTTTTCTCCTTCTTTGTCTTCTTGTTTTTTTTTCTTGTTCCCTTTTTAATTTCTTCTTCTTCATATTGTTCCTTATCCTTTCCACATCTTCCATGTCTTTCCCTTCTTTTCCTTTTGTTTTCTCCTATTCTTCATTTTGCTTTTTCTTGTTCCTCTTCTTCATCGTTCTGTTCTTCTTACTCTTTTTCCTCTTCCTTTTTATTTTTGTTTTTCTTCCACTATTCTTTCCCTCTTTTTTTCTCTTTCCTTCATCATCTTGTTTTTCTTCTTATATGTCTTGTTGTTCTTGTTCTTTTGCTTCTTTTTCTTTTGGTTTTTATTCTTCCCATTTTGCTTCTCTTCTTCCTTTCCTTGTTTTTGCTTTTTCTTGTTCTCCTTGTTGTCCTTTTTCCTCTTCTTTTTGTTCTCGTTCCCTACTACGTCTTCTTGTTTCTCCTCTTAATGTTTCTTATTTTTTTTGTCTTTTTATTTCTCTCTGTTTCAAATTTTTCCTCTTCTTTGTCTTTTTCTTCTTAAACTTCTTGTACTACTTGTTGTTTCCTCTTTATTTTTATTCTCTTTGCACATCTTCCTTTATTGTTTTTTCTTCTTTCTCCTGTTTGTCTTCTTCTTGTTCTTCTACTTTTTCTTTGTCTTCTTTTTATTCCCCTTCAGAGGTATTTAAAGTATTTGTGCAACAATGGTTGTTAATGACTACTATTTATTTTCTCTCTCAAATGTAAAAAGATGTAAAGGAAGAAAGGGTGCCATCTTTATTGGAAGCACCTTTAACAGGAGCATTTACATTTATGGTATTTGGCAGATCAAATTCTCATTCATACAGCTGAGCAGTTAAGGAGGTTGCGGTTAAGATAAAGTTGATTCTGCAAATGTGAACAGAACGTTTGTCAATACCGTGTCCAAAATATTAGTTCCAGAACTGTTGCATAAAAGCAGTATTGTACTCGCAGTCATACAAATTTTGTATCTCGGCTTTGTGCTTAAACCACCCCCAAAGCCATGAAGATATTGAGTAAAGCCTCGCTCTTGCTTATGCTTTAGGCTTCATTATAAAAGCAGCCTTACAATGGAATCCTTGCGACTAGTCACAGACTGTTTTTGTATCGAGCATGCAGTTATTTGTGCCGCGTGATTTTATTTTTTATTTTTTTTGCAGATGGATTGCATGACTCTTGTGCTGTTTTTATTCTCTTTTTTAGGGCTCTGCAGTCCACAAGGACGACAGCACTGCAAACTGTTCCTCTGAAAAGCAGTCTAATGAGGGCAAACTCATTAAAGGTATGGTTGGGTCATTGTGTCTCTATGAATTTGAGCTCTGGGACCAAGTAGTCAGAAAGAAATTAAATATGTAAAAAAAAAAAGGAAAACCACATTGCAGCAATTAGTCTTCTAATCATTGTTGCTCCTGAAAGTGGTGAGCCGGGAATCGTGGTGCAGTGATTTCACTCGTTCTGGTGTCTCCAGGCCCTAATGATCCTGTCTTCAACCCTAATGACCATCAGCACTAGATGAATTTCCTGCCCTGGGAGGAAGGGGTGGGGGTGATGGTGGCTGGGTTAATGTCTATAACAAAGTGAAACAGATCAGAATTGGCTTCCGACCTCTGCTTGTCTTGTTTTTCCCCTCAGCGTCGTTTGCCCCCATCTGCTTTGCTATCAAGTCCAAAGAGAACGACATGCTGCCTCTGGAAAAGAACCGCGTACGTTTGGACGACGACTCTGACGAGGACAAGGGGAAAGAGGAAGGGCAGGGGGGGGTGGAGCCGAACATGACTCGGGTGGAGCAACACAGTGAGGGTCCTCCTCTACCGCCTGAGGAGAAAAAGCCTCCTTTGTCACAGGAAGAGCTGGAGGCCAAGCAAGGTGGTGTGACCGCAAAGCAGTTTTCTTTTTTTTCTAGTTTGGGCAAAAATAAAATGTCTGTCTATTATTCATACTACAATTCTTTTAAAGCAGTGCTATGAATTGGTGCAACTCAAACTTCGGAACACTATACAGAGAAGCATGGTGGTGGAAGCTTTGCTCTGAGAAACAGGGTAGGGTTCAGGGCAAGATGGGTGGATATAAGCATTTATTTCTCCCAACACCAATCTTAGGTGTATGAGCTAATAAAAAGAAAGTGGGCAGGACTAAATACATTTACATTCATGGCATTTGGCAGTCGCCCTTTTCCAGAGTGTCTTACAACCAGTGGTGAAGTACACAAACCAATGAATTAAAGTAGAAATGTATTTAAGTATCTAAAATACTATGATTTATTATGGCTATAATGTTCCTATTATGATTTTTTTGATCACGAAACTCTTTGTTTAATCAATTCAGTTTATGTGAAAAGACTTTCAGCACATCAGTCTATTAATAGAATGATATTAATGATGCAAACACTGACATCTTTTACTAACATCATGAGCCCAAAACCGTCCTTTCAGCAACTTAAAATAAAAAAGATCACGCAGGTAAGGCCATGGGTTTTGAGGCAAATCAGAGTCAGGAGTTTCTTCCATCAATTGTTCTGCTTGTTACGTTTTTATCCGCTCCTAAATAAAAAGGAACGACTTTATCGCAAAATATAGTTGAGTAAAAATATATATTTTAAATTTAGTGGAGTTTACAGTAAAAGTCTCGCCAAATGGAAATACTTCAGAAACGTAAAAAAATACACGAAAAAAAGCTGCACAAATACAGTAACAAATTACATTTACGCACAAGGAGCCAACAGTGGCAGCTTGCCGGTGCTTGAAATTGTGACCTTCCGATCCAATGCCTAAACCACTGAACTGCCACCTAAATATAAAATAGCGATTACATTCCTGAAAAAAAAATTCTTATAGTCCAAAGATATTTCCCGTTTAGAAATATTAGAACATTCAGTAATATACAGCATGTTGCACTTAGCATGTTGCAATAGCATCAAAATATCATTTAAAAGGGACGCAGTGTGAGTACCAGGCTGCTTCTGGTACCAGTGCAACAGCACCGACAGCTGTGTAATGTTGGAATGAAGCCTTCCATGGGGTAGTAAACTCAGATCGGAGTATAATATGTTTGCGGTCTTAATTGACATTTTACGTAAAGTATTTGCTCGACCGCGTTTTCAGTTCGCGTATCCAGCAGCCCATGTGTTTGGAAATCCCTCAACTGCTTCCGCTCCACAATTGTCTGACACATGTCGCACATTACCCAGCACATTTCCCTCTAATCTGTCGACATAATGGGGTGTAAACTGCACGAACAAACGCAGACGAGCAGCACCTCGTATCCGGATTCCTATACCTTCATAAAAAAAAGTCTGCAAAATAACAGACAAGTAGGAATTTATATTTTCTTAACAGTAGTTCATTAACATGGAAATGAAGCATGGAATATAAGTTTTTAGAATGGTTTTGTAGATTATTGTAAATAAATGCCTTTCACCCCAAATTTGATTGAGGAACACCAGAGACTCTACTAAAGCTAAGTAATATTTAAACACTAGCTAGCATAAAAGCTCTTTTATGGATTGTTGTATCAGTTGTCAATTGATTTGATACGCCTGTAATGGGAATTTGTCATAATTACGGCTTATATTACCCAATTTGGAATGAACATTTCGTTGTAATCAAACCGAATTCCCTCCTCGGAAATAGATGTTTCTTCATATGAATCAGGGTGAAACACAATTATTATTTTTTATTTTTTTTAGGAAACTGCTTTTTATTCGTTACTACGATCTGGAAGTAACCTGTACAGCAGTGAAATTTTGTTAGCTAACAGCTTGGGTTTTTTTGTTTTGTTTTGTTACATTCTTTCCTGGTGGATTTAAACCATATTAACCAGCCATTGGGAAGTTGCTAGTTGATATTCGATGTAGTTGAGAACACAGTATTCAAAAGCACTTAGCTATACAAAACAGCAGGAATTGAAATAATAGCATAAAATAAATCACCCCTAACCCTCTCTTTGTAGGGACACATTAGCAAAATAGTATGGAACCAGTACCGATCATGTAATCTTGAAAACGTTGTTCAAAATGTAACCGTAAACACACTTATTATCACATTTCAGCTTTTCTTTGTGTTATTTCTATACATTATGCTTTACATGGGTCCAGCCAAATGTGGTTCTTTCTCAAACTGTTCCCACTAATTTTGTTCCCCAGGCTGTTTTTTGGGAAGGTGACCATACCTTCTAGTGGGTTATAACCATAGTAAACTATTGGGACATTGCCATTAGGGTTGCACAAGCCAGTGCACTCCTATTGCCGGTCCCAAGCCCGGATAAATGGGGAGGGTTGCATTAGAAAGGGCATCCAGTGTAAAAACATGCCAAATCGAACATGCGGCTCTCGAATACGGATTATCCGCTGTGGCGACCCCTAATGGGAGAAGCCGAAAGAAAGTTTTACACTACTGGGACATTGACTTCCAACCTTGTGTGTTTTTTCCCCAAACTGTTCCCACAAAGTTGGAGTTTCACACTTGTAATGGCAAAGCATCCAATGGCATCCGATACATTTTCCCTTCACTTGAACTACGAGACCCAAACCTGTTTCAGGATGACAATGTCCTGCACACGCTCCGAACTCCTTGATTTTTACATTGTTTGGATTCAAAGATCTTGAGTAGCCTGCTCTCGCGCTCTGGCCTCAACCCTATTAAACACCTTTGGAATGAATTGGAACACTGACTGCACCCCAGGCCTCCTCACCTCGCCGTACCTCACCTATCAGTAGGTATCAGACTTTGTAACACCGTCGAGGCTGGATGAGCGACAAATCTCTCCCCAAGCACACTCCAAAATCTAGTGGAACATCTCTGAAGAGTGGAGGGATTTATAACAGTAAATGGGGACTAAATGTGGGCTGGGATTTCCAAAAAATAAAGAGTAAAAAGAGAGTAAAGAAAAGAACTCTCGGCGTACTCAAAAACCAGACTGAAATCATTTGTTGGTCTGCCTCGGATAAAGCAGATGAAACAGCAGCACTTTTCAGGTGTTTGTTCATGTTGTGTGGAGGAAAAAAAAGGATCATTTTGAGACGAGGCGTATAACACAGGTTTCTTCACCTACCCTATAGTTTTGGGCTCCACACAGTTTACTTGGAAGGAGGAAATTGGGGATAAATTTGCGGTGCTCGCCAGAATCTTCAGCAATCAGCGATCCCAAAACTGTAATTCAGTGAAAATGCCTCACTTGGTGTTGAAGAGAAGAGTCTGGAAGCTACCATGAATGATGCAACGTAGCACTGTCGGCGTAATTGCTGTCCGGGACTTGACCACTTTCAAGCCTTGATTTCGGTTTTTTTTTTTTTTTTTTTTTTTTTTTTTCCTCTTCTCATTCATTCAGGTGTGATTTCATGCTTTTTTCTGACCAGGAAGTTATATGAGCTTAATGTCAATTCTTTAATCATAGACAGAGCTTTTCTCAGAGGGATAAGAAAGTGTACATGGAGGTCATAAAGCCTTATTTTGCTTTGCATTGAATTTCTGTTCTCAGAAAAGGACTGTGGTGATTTAGAACTAACTGGAAACCTACTGCCGTTTAATTTAGCTGCACTGAACCATACTGAAATAATTAATCAGCATCATATAGAGCAATCAGGGACTTTATTTAACACACTCTCTCTCTCTCTCTCTCTCTCTCTCTCTCTCTCTCTCTCTCTCTCTATCTATCTATCTCTTATTCGTACATACAGTATAGGACAAAATTGTTTGGACACCTGACCATCAGATTCATATGCCATTATTGAAAAATCCCATTTCACATTTAGTCCCCATTTGCTGTTCGAATAACACACAAGCATATATAATATACATATATTTATCTCTATATCAATCATCTGTTCACTTAAAGCAACTAAATCAGATCTTCTTTCCGAAGTTTTTTTAGGGCTGCAACGAACAAGTATCTTGATAATCGGATAATCGGACGATAATTAATTAATTAATTGGTTGATCGTAACTTGAAATGAGATGTTTTGCTTATAAAACCCAAATTCTATATAAAACTATATACAACCCAAATTCAAGGTATTTATGTATAAAAGTGTACTATAACAAATGCAAAAGCAACATATCGAGTTCAACTGGCTTTCATTTTTACAGTAGCTGTTTGTTGAGTACATGGGAAATTTCTCCTTGGGAAAAAAAAAATTCACTCATGCTGGGTTGTTTCTTTCTAGAAAAAAACAAAACACCGAATTTGAGTATGCAAGATGAAGCAATTTGTGTAAATCACCATTCGTATTGTTTTTAATGATGATTGCAGATGGCAAGTTGACAACCATGCTTAGAAAAATCTATATAAAATACAAATACAATATTGTTTTTGCAGTTTCTGTTATAAACAATACGCAGACATATCGTTATAGATGTAAGCATCTAGAATATATTATTACTTCGATGATATATTATATACGATGTCTCGAGCGAGCCGATCGCGCACCCTGATGCTCGCGAGTCAGAACAGATCCAGTGCGACTGTCTTGAAGTTAACAAACAGTTTACACAATAGCACTTTATTAAACAGTACAATTTTCACATAATTAGGATTATACAATTTTTGCTCACCCCGTTACACCAGTGTGTTGTTTTTTTTTGTTTTTTTTCCACATGCTCGTGCATCACTGTGGTACAGCCATCCCACACAATCTCAGCTTTGAATAACTTGCAGGTTGCAGTCTTCTTTGTTGCATTTAATGCTTTGGATGACTTTTTCCTGCTGCCGGTTGACCCTGTACTCTCCGCCCTTTTGCGAGGAACTGTTACCCTGCCGTCACTCTAACCGGTAACCTGAGCAGCCTAACTAATCAGTTGACAATGAATTTAATTATCAAATATTATATTTTATCGATTAGTTCTTGCAGCCCTGTACATATTCAACCCATTTGCTCCATTTCCCCCGAAACACATCCTTCTTTAAATTAACAAAATAAAAAAAACAATCTTTTCCGTCATGTAAATCTCCATGGTCACATCTATCCAGTTGTGATCGAATATATCTAGAGTTGCTGACCTGCTTTTCGACATGTCCTCCTTGCCCGACAATGCATTTAATAAAACGTCAGCGCGTGCTCTTGATGCCCGTGATCAGACCATCAGCGTGAGTGATTTATGTTCATCCTGTTTAATCAAGGGAAAGTTTATATCAGGGTTAAGGGATGGGAAGGACACGTTGATGGACGTTTTACTCTCCACAGAATGAGCCATGCTTGTCATTCGTGGAGTCTGCTTTTGAGATTAGGTCCTGTTTGAGCTTCTGTAGGCTAATGCGTAGCATGTTTCAATGACAAATTCTCTCTAGCGAATGAGGTATTTTTTTTAGCTTTTCATTTATGTAAAAAAGTGTGGGCGCAAAAACACGGTAATAAGGTACAGCGCCTGTCAAAAGTTCTGGGAACACCTAGTCTTTGATCGTTTTTTGAGACACACGAGTGTTCCTTTTATTTATACGCAACAAACTAAGATAAAGGAGAAAGAATTAGATGGTGAATACCTGGTTCTATGGAGAATCCAAATGTGACATTTTTGGCTCTAACAGAAGGACGTCTGTAAGATAGAGAACAGGAGAGATGATGCTAGCAGACTGCCTCACCCCCACAAACATGGAGGTGGATACTTGATGGTTTGGGGTTGTTTTGTAGCAGGAAAGCTTGGAGATCATTCTGGGTGAAAGGAACTAACATGACTACCAGTCCATACTTCAGCGCCATTCAATTCCATCCGGACTGGAGCTAATTGAAACTTCACCATATGGTTGGATGGACTGTTATCTATCATTGGAATAGCCTGCCCAGTTACCAAATCTTATTGAACTGCTCTGGGATTAACTGGATCACAAGGTCAGAAGAAAATTCCAAATAGTGAAGAACGCCTTCGGCAAGTTTTCCAAGGGCCATGGTTTCCAAACCTGCCAGATTATTTCAGTGACCAAATATGAAAGAGACAAGTCTTGCTTTAGTAACTCTCTTAATAGCTCTGTTGGATTAGTCTTGCTGAAAAATCCTCATTTGGATTGAGATTCCAGGACATTGCTTTCTGAGGCTCTTTGGTGTATCTTTATGTGGTGCTCTTGCTCTCCACAAGCTTCTCTTACACTCTAGAACAATCTGTGATTGAAGATTTGTTTGTATCTCTGTTTCCTCAACCTTAAACGAAGATTCCTAGTTCCTGCTGAAAGAACACATCCCAAGAGTAGGATGCAGCCACCACCGGGCTTTACTTCAACGACTGTTAAACAAGTCACCTGACAATCATGGCAACTTTTAGATATCCACCTCAGGTACTGGCTTCAAGGATTGGGTACAAATCTTTCCTTGTGGAAGACACAGTGACCGTTGCTACGCTTAGAACTGTGATTATAGCGCTTTGATGACAGCCCCTTGTGTCAGCGCGCATTCATCAAGCATAAATTAGCCGCGGCTTTCAATCACACTGTAAAACCGAGCAGCTGTGAGCATCTCGAAATCCACACGACAGACAAAATAACACCAGATTGGAAATAATTGGACAGATTTTTTTTAACAGGGTGTTAAGAATATAAAGCTGCTTTTTTTTTATTTATTTTTGCCGGTTTGGTTTGTGGTGTCTCAACTGTGTCAAGATATCGATTGCATCACTACATTTAGTGTGTGTGTGTGTGTATATATGTGGGTTCAATGATATCGTATTAGAGTATTTCTAAAAGTGCATAAGATTTTCTCACCGTTTTTTTTTGTAGAACAAGTCGTTTTTTTTTAACCTGAACTGACTTCCATTATGTGGTTCAGATTGTAAATTGTTGGCTAAAGAAACGTGAGGCCCGTTAGACTACAAAAAGCCTAGACTTCATACAGCGAATACCGCATGGGGAGCGTGGAATAGACGGCAGTACAGTTCGGTCAGCGGCATTCTGGGATACTCCATGTGGATATCGGTTGGTTTGAAGCGTCCTATTCTGTATCGATTGGCTGTAAAAGGATCACAGAGCCCTGGTGTGATTATCGGCGCCAGGATTGAGCAAAGAGCACTTTTTCCGTTCTCGTGACTCTTTTCAGAGCTTTTGCACTACTTCCCAAATACAAGAGGGTTTTTACTTTTCTCAGGACTGCTTCAGCAAACTCGACTACAGACATCAGTGCTGTCTGACATACTGTAACTTCTTGATGTGGGATTTGGGAAAATATTCTCCAAAAAATGAAGAATAAACAAAAATAGACAGGTAGTGTTAAAAGTGAGACGTAAGCATTGCAGATGGATGCTTGGTCTGCCAAGGAACACTGTTGTGCCTGGAACACTGTTGTCTGCCATCTTGCTTAACGTCTCTGGACTGGCCCGCGACGTGTGCACCGCCCATCAGCAGTCACGACTGCGTGTAGTACCGTCAGCGCCTATTTTTTATACCTGTAAAAGAATGCCCCATGTGTAACACAGATCTCCAAAAACTCTGGTCAAGAAAAACCTGGCAGCTTTAAGACCGAGGAGATTTGCATAATTTGAATTGGAAGCCTCCAAATTTAATTAGCCCAATCTGAACAGGAAGCTTAGAAACTTTCATTTGCATAATCTGAATGGGAAAAGCAGGAAAACCATCAGCTCTCTGTATTTGCATACCTTTGTAATATTTTATGCACATTTCCTTGATTTTTCATTAATTTTAAAGCATGTGCATATGTATATAATCCCCCCCCATACTGTAGTACCTTTTTTAAAAAGTTTTTTTTTTCTTCCTTCTTGACTCGAGTTATAAACCTGTCTTATTTAATTGTACTATTTAAAAAAAAATTATGTATTTCAGTGAAATATGCACAAATACTTTCACATATATAGTTAAACATTTTTTTTTACTAGATGCTAGATCCGAGGGACACCCCCCAATTCCATTTAGCATTTCGAATTGGTTCAGATGTTTCGTTCGTCCCAGATCTTGCTCCAGCTTTTATCATGCTCTATTTGCAAAACCGAGGAGCATAAGTCACTTTGAAAAGTTTGTTATATATATTATAAATGATAAAAATGCAGCACGTTGTCAGAATCTTGGAGTCCTAGATGAAGACGGAACGTACCACTGCGCACCAGGCGTCTTCCAAAATAACTGTCCTTTTGTCATTTTCTTTTTGTCCAGGAGATCTTAAGGAGCTCTACTACTGCTCAGGAAAACAGTATACACTTTACTGTGACTGTAAATATGTCATATGCACACCGTTCCGTCCAGCTGAGCACGGCGAGCAGACGGGTCGTCTTTCGTCTCAGCTTATTTGAAAAGGTCATCCAATCTTCCGACTAGATAACACCTTTCCACAAGACAGCGTCGCTTCGGCTGAGCTCCACAAATTACCTTATCCCTAATAGTGTTTGTTCTCCACCGCCATGCAAGCCATGTGATACTCGAGAACCCGTGCTGGATCTGGTTAGCAGTCTCACACAGGTATCACGCAAGCCTCACCAGGTGGAACTATAAATAGGGCGGACCATTGATTGATCAAACAGTTAGAAGGGAGACCTGATTAATGTCTTCAGCTGAAATTGCTTCTCTACCGGCAGAGAAATCCACAGCAGTAGGCAAGACTAATCCGACAGAGCCATTAGGAAGAGTCAGAAAGATCAGAATCAACATAGACAAAGGTGATGGAGACTAGTCTTGCTTCAGTAATCGCAGCTAAATGTGGTTCTTTCATATATAGAGCCAAATTATTTCGGTAACATTCACACAAGGTTTGGAAACCTTACGTTTTGTCATGATCCTTGGTAGTGTTTGAAATAGTTATTATTTTCTCTCAGATTTTCTTTTGGCTCTATATATATATATATATATATATATATATATATATATATATATATATATATATATATATATATATATATATATATATATATATATATAGTACAGACCAAATGTTTGGACACACCTTCTCATTCAAAGAGTTTTCTTTATTTTCATGACTATGAAAATTGTAGATTCACACTGAAGGCATCAAAAAAATGAATTAGCACGTGGAATTATATATGGAATTATATACATAACAAAAAAGTGTGAAACAACTGAAAAATGTCATATTCTAGGTTCTTCAAAGTAGCCACCTTTTGCTTTGATTACTGCTTTGCACACTCTTGGCATTCTCTTGATGAGCTTCAAGAGGTAGTCACCTGAAATGGTCTTCCAACAGTCTTGAAGGAGTTCCCCAAGAGATGCTTGGCACTTGTTGGCCCTTTTGCCTTCACTCTGCGGTCCAGCTCACCCCTAAACCATCTCGATTGGGTTCAGGTCCGGTGACTGTGGAGGCCAGGTCATCTGGCACAGCACCCCATCACTCTCCTTTTTGGTCAAATAGCCCTTGATGCCTTCAGTGTGAATCTACAATTTTTATAGTCATGAAAATAAAGAAAACTTTTTTGAATGAGAAGGTGTGTCCAAACTTTTGGTCTGTACTGTATATATTAGTTCCTTTTATGGCCTACATTCTGTTCTGTCAAATTCATTGATGGATAATTAGATGTTCTCCTGGTACATGGACTGACGGGTTACCTGTATGAGGTGGGCCAGTTATTGATGAAGGCTTTGAATGTCGTATCATTATATATGTGATACAGATGGTTGTGCCAAAATTTCAATATACTGTACCAAAAGAGGGAAAAAACAATCAATAACATTGTTTATAATTTTAGCTAAAGCTCCTGTATAGTACCTGATCCCAAATTTTGCCCAAAAATCTGCTGGAGTAGGATAAAGTTACTGTAATGGCATGATATTGTGTCTACAAAGAGTTAGCAAGTTAGCAAGGCTGATGTTTTGCTACAAGATAATACACCAGTCAAAATTGTTACGTTTAAACCAACACTATATATCTAAATATACCTGGGCACATGCCCATTGCATCTTGCGATACATGAGAGTTTCACAAAATGTCCGAAGCAAACAATTGTCTTTAACATCATTTTATGGGGTCTAAATGAACACCACAGCTACAAACTGATCTACTTTATCTATGTACAACAAGCCCCTTGTGGCTTTAGGGCTGTGCATAGTTTTGACTATGTAATTTAAATACTTTTCATCTTCCCATGGCCACCGATTTGTCGACTATCATTTATTTTCTAATGTGAACATTCAAATAATAATAAAGTACAAAATTATTCAGCAGGCACTCGGCCATCTATCAGTGACCTGATGTTAAGGACCAAAAAGGCTGTTTTTCTTTTATGAGTCGTTTTTACAAAACTGCTTTTCGGGACATGTCAGAGCAAGTCTTGCAATTTGTCCTGTTTTTCTGTCCACCCCTGTCTGTTTCTCCACACCTTCCCTCTTTTGTGAGGGTTGTGTGTTTTTTCGCTTACCTATACCCTTCCCACTGCGTTTCATATAACGCTGCTTGGCGGAAGTCCTATTTTTAACCCGGAGGATAAGCACAGTGTTTTGCCACCCTTGTGTAATCACCTCGTTTTCCCTCCGTTTTCAAGAAGACCGCCGAACGAGCGCTTCCTACATGCTACCAAACGGAATTGAACTTCAGCTCAATTGAGAAATTTTACTTCGACCTCCTTCAAGTCGTTTTCACTTTTGCTGGCAAGCTCTTAAAAGCCCAATCATGGGTTTTTGCAACTGTATAAGCTGTTCTCTTGTTTATCAGTCAGGGAAGGATATGGGGTGACCATGAATCTGTCTTCCCCATGCTGTGACTAATACAGTGGTGCAGTCAAATGTACCAGCTGATTGTATCATCTGTTAGAGTGGATTTTTTTTTTTCTTCATTGCATTGCAGTTACTGGTAGTTTGAGCCACCATATGGGAAATTAACACTGCCATTATACTGGGGCTAATCCCATACTGAGGATCCCATTATCTCCCTACTAACAGTAGTGATGATTAGATTCAACTTTGTCATTACACAAGTTATGGTACAAGGCAACAAAAGGCAATTAAATGCTGCTACATAATGACTTTTGTTTTGTCAGATTTTTGCAGCCATAATAGAACGGTTCAGATTAGAGTTTGACCGATTCATCGGTTTTGTCGACGAATCGGCGCCGATAGTTGATGCTGGAACTGGCAGCAAAAAATCCATATGGATAGTTTTTCCAGGTTGCGTCTGCGGAAGAGAAAGTCCACTGTTATTAGACAGTATGAGAGCGGCCTCTAGAGGCGAATCACTGATGCCACGTGCTGTTTGTTGAACTGTTTTTATTTGGAATGTTCCTTTTTGTTTTAAATTGAAAATGTATATTTATTGATAAAATTTATATATTCATGGTTTTCATTTAGCACATTTTCAGATTTTTTTTTTTTTTTTTTTTTTTTTTTGTAAGTTCAGTATTGTATTACATTGTTTTATATTTGTTTGTTCGTTTTTAAACCAGTATCAATTTAAAAAACTATCGGTCAATTAATCTGCAAGTACGATCCATCCAAGCCATAAGTACTGAGTAGTAGTAAAATCCACCATAGGTTGACCTCTAAGATCAACATACCTGTCTCGAGCTTGCTAAGTTGCTAAGTTAGGAATGGATCATAAGCATCACGATGCAGATTGGAGGAATATTCCATGGAGCTACAGGGTGACAGTAACTGGGACTCTATTTGGCCATAAGTTTGTAAGCCTCTTAGTTCAAATCATGCACTTCTAATTGTGTGGCAACTTTTTGGGAAAGACTTTTATACATTTGGTCACGTGTATTCATACCTTTGATGATCTACTGTACTATTGGAAGAACTGGGAAAGGTGGATCAGCTACACAGATCTGGTTAGACCCCAGAAATACTTGCCAGAAGTGGCTTGCAGTTGAGATGCCAAGGCACTGAACCCAACACCTTGCTCGAGTAACATTTCTGAATCCTGCTGAGGTTATAAAGGAGGAACTTTCAATACCAAGTTATTTTATTTACACAAAATATTGAATGCGTTTACACGACTTTTGTAACGCGTTTAAATTGTAAAACGTTGCTCTGTTTGATATGTTGTACACTTTTCTGGTAACAAGCTCCAGAATCCTTGGTTGCATTCTGATTGATAAGCAGCACTGCAATGGGGAAGGGGAAGCAGCTTGTATATTTTGCACTTTGTGTTTTTGTTTGTTTGTTTTCTCCTGAGCATTTTAGGTTTTAAAAAGGTTTGACATTTGTTTAAGGTAGTTAGCATTGAGCAAAGACTGCGGATTGAGCAAAGACTATTTGCACAAGTCTTGGCTTGTGCAAATAGTATCTAAGAGGGTCAGCACATGTAAACTTTCTAAATACAACTGGCTTCTATCATAAGTGAGGTTTCGATATACAGGTAAATTCCTACTTTGCGGTTTGGAAATGTTTTTAGTGGTTATCTTGGAGCGGGATTAACGTTGAACCAAAGCCTCAGCAAAGTGGAAATCTTTGATCATTCACTTGAGCTGCTTCTGAATTCCAAACTTAATCTTCATCAGTAGCACTTCTAACCCTTGTTCTCTTTCCTTGCCTCACAGCCAAGCAGAAACTGGAGGACCGTTTGGCAGCTGCGGCCCGCGAGAAGCTGGCTCAGGCTTCCAAAGAGTGGAAGGAGAAGCAGCTGCAGGCTGAACGCAAGCGTAAAGCCGCTCTGTTTCTGCAGACACTGCGAGGTCCGGAGCCTGAGCACAAACGGGCCGGCGAGACCTTCGCCCCTGCCGAGGTATGCTTATGCATTCTGCTCCAACGCTGTACTACATAGTGGTGTGGTGTGTTTGAAAAAAATGTATTGCCAGCACCGTTTATTTTTAGCTTCAAACCCGGCGCCACTTTCGAAATTTTATTAGATTCGGCTATTTTATTGTCTTTACTATTGCGTTATGGCTCAAGCACATTTTTTTTTTCCAATAGACTGTAAGCATCTGTCTTGGCTTGGTGGAAAAATTTTATAGCTGTCACGGACCACTGTATAAGAACCCCCTCTGGAAAGGATTGCGCTTGCCGTGCTGGGCCTGCAAACGAAGCGTAGAGGAGTAATGTATCTCTCCTGGGCCACTGGGGTCCTTTAGGAACCTAACAAAGAAGTATCCAAGGCTGTGTGAAACCAAAGCAAACAAAATAGCAGGCGAAATCAGTGAAAGTTTTACCCCTTAAACAAGTCTATACGTTCTGTATAGCGCCTGTGAAGAAAAATGTGGAGAAACATAGTCTTTTAATAAGAGGCACATGCAAGATACTTTAGTTTATATGCAAAAATAAGGTCATTTAACCGTATGAAGATTCATGAAGACATTGACATATTTTTACATTCCTTTAATGAGGGCAGGTCGGTCTGTAACAGAAAATATCATGGGCCGATATACAGACAAATGAGCCTTAATTTTCAAGAGATTTATCTCCTTTTAAAAGAGCATTATTACGATCATAAAGAAATTTTTTCATCTTTATTGCTACTGAAATCAAAACATTTACTTAGGCCTATGGTTGGTGGATGAATCTAACAAATGATTAGGCTATGTTAATAACTAGAGGTCGACCGATTTCACTAAACGCTAGGTTGGATCGTATTTGCAGAATAATCGACTTATAAAAAAAAAAAAAAAACCTCCATGTAAAATAGTACTGAATTCTATTACAAAAAAAAAAAAAGGATTGAATCATGAAAATGTGCTAAAGGGAATACATTTGAATGTATTCATTACTAAATATAATTATCTAATTAACCAATTATTAACAATATATATAATAAAGCGCTCTCTGTGCAGCGTGCAGTCTCACGTGTAAAAACATTGAGCATGTAGCTTCAGTGATTCGCCAAACCAGTATTGACAGTGGACTGGATTATTTTTTTTTTTTTAAATATGTCACTTGCACTGTTCAGAGGGCCGTTCTGAATGTGAACAAGGGCCCTATTTGGCTTGAGGGCAATAGTCTGGAGACACTTAGACTAGGTGTTTCCAAACTTTTTAAAAGGCTCTGTATCTGGATATCTTTCCTGACTCCTTCGCACTTCTACATCCGTGAGAGTGTAAAGTTTTCTACACTGCGTCTGCTGGGATTAAATGCAAGCTCTTAATCTTGACTTGTTTTGTCGCCAACAAGCCCCAATTTCCCTTGCGATAACGTGTACGGTGACAACGTGCCGGCCTTCTTCCCGTCTTGTCGCTTGGGGGTCCCTCGAGTGGTTGAAAAAAGGGCATCACCAAAAAGAAGACTTTTGTTATGCTTCTCTTCGGCGAGTTGTATTAACACGTTCGGCGGAGTGGCAAATTTTGAGCAGTGTTTGTCTCTGAGCACGGACCCACGCCTAACACACTCTCACATCTTACACATTCAGGCTTTACTCAACTCATTCAACATGTCCCCAAACCCCCAGTGGGCTCAATGATCTTGATTGACGTGTAAACCAGGCTTTAACAGGGCACTTAACCTTACTAAATGATTCTACTTCTGTGATTCATACTAGATTATATACTCTGCCGCATTGGACAAGTCATAAATCCATTTGCTAGCCATGGCAATAAGTAGTTTAGTTCTCATTCCATTTAATTTTTTTGCCTGGTTGCCTGGAAACCTAATTGACTAGGCTAGAAATGGAATAAAATGTCAATAACAAGCTATTTATTGAACAATTCTTCAATACTCAATGAGTCGTGGATGTTATCCTTTAGTTTGATGTAGTGTTTTTTTTTTGTTTGTTTTTTTAGCACACTTGACCAAAGGTCAGCATGTCATCGGTCATTGTTTGGCTTCAAGGTAATCTGATTAGAGTCAGAGGGCCGATCAGAGATGAACCCATTTCTAACTAATGGATTGTATGTCACCTGAGCACGCATTCGACTGGTGAAAGCCAATGTGCGTAGCGCAGCAGGTGGTGGGATTTGGAACAACTAGCATGCATACTGGCCATAACATTTCTAGTCTGTCTGATTGCTCGATTCTGATTGGCTAAATCATTTCAGCATGCAACACAGCTAGTATGTAGATAGGGTTGCAAAGAGGTGGACAATTTCCGGAAACTTTCTATGGGAACTTTATCGGTTGAATTTTGGAAATATTCCAAGTTGGACGCTTACCAGGACTTTATAGGAATCGCACACTTTTTAAAATTCGATGCATCAGTTTTTTTCACTTATATGCTGAATCAGTGAATCTTACCATCCCTAATATGGACATTATAAACTGCTAAAAATAAATTTAAATAAATAAAAATATCAAGGCTTGACAAAACAGTTAATGGAAAGACTGCAGCTAAAACATGAACATGAAACCACTGAACTGTGAGGAAATCAATAGAACAATACCAATAGTGCTCCCTGAAGTGCCTTTTAATACACAGTACATACAATGATGTAATATAGAGCAATCGATGCGATTTCGCTAAGCAGATATGCTATACGTAAAAGATTTGAAATTTATGAGGAAAACAACCAAAATTATTTATTTATTTATTTTTCTCTAAATTGAATGAACTATTTCCCCCTCCCCCAGATTGTCCATTCATCACATTTTAGCCTAGCTTGCATATCTAACATATGGTCCTATATAAATAGTAGTCGTATGTTATAAAAAAATGTTTCTTACACATTGCTCGAGTCTCTTAGTGCTTGTTGCCCAGTGAGAGTTCCAACTGTGCTTTGCCATGTTTTTTCTTTGGCAGTGTGCAGTTGAAATATGGGCACACAACTGACACAGCTAGCTACAGAGCCAGCGTACGCCAAGCCGGCAACTTAACCCTGAGTCGGCTGCCGTGGTGCTAAAATGAAACGTAACGAACATTTTGACAACGATTTAGATGTTTTCCTGCTAAAAGCATTCGTATAAATTGTTGTGAGTTTACACATATGGCATTTAGCAGACTTACAACTTACATTTATTTTATTCATACAACCAAACAGCTATGGGGTTTAAGGGCTTTGCTCAGGGGCTCAGGAGTGGCAGCTTGGTGTGGCATGAACTCATGACCAATACCTTAACCACTACGTTACCACCTCCCCAAACCTCAGCAACCATTAAAAAATATGGTTTATGTGGGTTGGAGCGTGGACCTTGAATGGCCTGCTGTCGAGCTCAGACCTCCTACATCAACATCTTCCTGAAAGAGTGACCATTAATATGACAAAAAACAAGGACAAAATTTTGAATGGTATGTTTAATGTTTAACACAAATGTGCTGACGGTCCATTTTCATTTATTTTTTGTCCTCATGATTTCTACCTGAGGACTCTTACACTTGTCATTGACTGGCTTTCTCTGGATTACTCACCATGCTGTGTTTCATTCCTCCAAACCTACTTGTCATCCCTGACTCAAATCTTGTCCTCCCAGCGATCAGTCATCTGTTGTTTTGTTTTTTTTTATCCTACTCATGACCGCTACGTCACTCCTCTCCTCATTGCCGTCTCGCTGCCTCATTCACTCAGCCGCTGCTGTCATCCCGGTGTCATTTCATGGGTTGTAGCGGTGCAGCTGGTTCGCTCTCATTAGCAGCCTCTTGGTTTTCCTTTTTCCATTTCCTTCTCACGATGATGCGTATCAGACATGCAGGTGGCAAACGCAGGACATATGCCGGGTATGTGTTCAGCATCCGCGGCGGAGCCTCCGCTCCTATTATCATCTCGCAGCAACAAAATCGCAATTCTGACAAGTGTGATCCGCAGAATGTTGATCACAGTACAGCTTGTCAAGACCATATGCGCTTACATATTAATACGGATTCCAGGCCGGGGTGCATCATACTCACGCCCCTGGTTTATATTTTGTCTGTTGTTTTTTTTTTTTTTTTTCTCTTTTTACACACACACACACACACACACACACACACACACACACACACACACAATCCATTAAAATCGCAGAAGTACACTTACTATATGGCGTGCAATTAATTTTAAATTATGATCTATAGCAGGGGTCTGCAAACCTTTTTTCTGTGTTTTGGGAGGGGGGCATATAATCTTTCTTTAATAGGGGTCGGTCTGTAACAGAAAATTACATGGGTCAGAGTGACATCCAGTATTATTATGGAGATGTTATTTACATTTTAAATGTATTTATTAGGCCAATTAATACTAGATTAGTTCTATTGTTTTGCACGGTACAGACAAATGATGTTTACTTTCCAAAAGATAGATCGCCTATTAAAAGAGCATTATTACGGTCATAGACATTTTTTTTCATATTCATATATGAATGTATTCATTAAAAAGAATATACATCCAATTAACAAATTATAAATGAATAAATATAGCGCTGTCCGTGCAGCACACAGTCTTAAACGTAAAAACGTGTACGCCCCGATTCGCCTTGAGAGGCCGCTCTCGAAACGACAGCGGACCGGAAAAACTATCGGTATGGATTTTTGCCAATAGTCGATGGTTCCAGCGATCAACTATTGGTGCCGTGGTATGGATTTTTGCCAATAGTCGATGGTTCCAGCGATCAACTATTGGTGCCTTGACCTCTGTTAATAACTGAGGGAAATTTTAGTTCAAAAGCCGACCTTTTCAAATACAGATATGAATAATTTAAAATACAATTTTCTAAATAGGTCACTGGCATTGTCCAGTGTTGTTTCAAATGTGGGGGCGGGTTGTAGTTTGGAGACGCCTGATCTACAGGGAGGAGATCGTGATTGTACGTATGTAGTTTGTTATTTAGCTGCTTAACAATTGTTTGCCAGTTTTAATAATCACGCCACACCAACATTGGGATCCAAATGCATATAAATATATCAACTATTAAGCCTCATGTTAAATTAGCATCTTTGGTACAATATGGGAAAGTGTGTGTGTTTTTGTGTGCGCGTGCAAATGGGATGATTCACTGCTTGTGTGCTTTAGACGTCATGCATTGAATTGACATCGTAGATGATCTCGCTTATGCCAGGTCACTCGGCAGGGTCAACTAGTCAAAGCTGCCTTTGGTGTTTGCGCTGCAGCGACCGATATCATAAAAACACTGCTTGGTTATGCGAAATTGTTTTATATATGGATTAGTTACGCTGATTGAATGGATTTTAATAAAGCGTGATGAGAGCAAGCGAGAGAGAATGAGAGCGAGTGAGGGAATAAGATTTAATGTGAGAGTGAAAATGAATGAGTGAGCAAGTGGGAGTGAGAGAAAATGAGAGAGAGTGTGAGTGAGGGAATAAGAGAGAGTGAGAGAAAATGAGTGTGTGTGAGAGAGGGAATAAGAGAGTGTGTGAGACGGGGAGTGAGGTAATGAGAGTGAGTAAATAGGAGAGAATGAGAGTAAGTGTGAGGGAGTGAGAGAAAATGAGAGCGAGTGTGAGAGAGGGAATAAGAGAGTGTGTGAGACGGGGAGTGAGAGAATGAGAGTGAGTAAATAGGAGAGAATAAGAGTAAGTGTGAGGGAGGGAATAAGAGTGTGTGTGTGTGAGAGGGAGTGAGAGAGATTGAGAGTGACTGTGAGAGAGAATGAGAGTGAGTGTGAGGGTGGGAATAAAAGAGGGAGTGTGAGAGAATAAGAGTGAGTAAATAGGAGAGCATGAGTGTGTGTGTGTGAGAGAGGGAATATGAATGAGTAGATGAGAGAATGAGTGAGTGGAAAAGAAAGAGATTGACTGAGGGAGTGAGAGAGTGATGGACGGGGGAGTGAGAGAGCAATTGACAGAGGCCATGAGAGAGAGAATAAGAGTGAGAGAGTGAATGAGAGAGCAATTGACGGCGTGAGCGAGCGATTGACAGAATGAGCGTCAGAGAATGAAAGTGAGAGAGTATGAGAGACAAAGAGCGTGAGAGCGATTGACAGGGAGTGGGAAAAAATTAAGAGAGGACGAGAGAGAGAGCAATTAAAAGAGAATGAGAGCAAACAAGAAAGGATTAGAGAATGAGTGTGTGCACGAGAGGATGAGTGGAATAAGAGAGCGAGTGAGGGAGCATGAAAGAAAGAGTATGAGAGCAAATGAGAGAGAATGAGGATGCAAGTAAAAGAGAATGTGAGAGGGGGAGAGAATAAATGAGAAAAGAAGGAATGATAGAAATTTGTTTTACTATCGACTTTTCTGCATGTTAACGTTTGTTGCGTCTACGACGTTTGATTCTCTCCGCAAGCACCTGGTGGAAGGACTGTAACTTGCACTTCCACACGTCATCACCACCTCTGGTTTGAGAACCAACTCGATTCTGATTAGAATGGATTTGCTTTGCTTTTCCCCCTATAGACCTTTTCCAGAACTTTACTGTCGATGTCAGAAAATACAAGCCAATATTTTTTAACCCCTTTCAAAACCATTGGGGGATTTTTTTTTTTCTCCCCTTGGAATACTAAACATTAATATACAGTAATATTTCATAATAATGGAAATATATGCCTCAGAGATGAAGTACGACACTGCATCGAGCCTCCAGAGCCTTTTGTAGAGCTTCATCGCACTCTACAGCTCGGTAATGAAAGATGATCTGGTTTGTTCGAGAAGCCATGTACTTTTGCTCCGGAATTTATACAAGTCTTCAAAAAGTGAATCATCGCTCGCTCACCGTGGTTTATATGGCAGCTGAAGTTTCTCAGCGAAGCGCTGATTCATACTTCTGCACAGTTGCATGGACGTGTACATTCAGCAGGGCACAGAGAGGGGTGAGATTATCTTAAGGAAAAGAGGCAAATCTTTTCCCCAACCTAGCTAATTTTTTTTGTGTGTATATGATTTTGATTCAACACAATGTGATTCATTGCAATGGAAAAAATCTGATGCTGCGCAATTCAATATGATGCAGATAGTTGGCTTTTATTTCTGGTTTAGACAAACAGCAAATCTCCAATTTACTTAAGTGCCTTCTGAATTTCACAAACACGGCTTTGTAGTGCAAAAGAAAACAATAAAATAAAGCCAGATGTTCTTTTCCTGGTCTGTCTGCAGGAAGATGCAGCTCTACCTCTGCCACGTTAATCCATATTCTATGTGACTTTCACGACACGCCTCGGTCTCCGTAGTGTTCTATTTCTGATGATTTATTTTGTGAGTTGCTCAGTGGCTCCTGGTTCCATAACCTCAAATGACTGTAGAAAGATCATTACTCATAATCTTACATTCCAGTGCTTATGTTAGTTCTCACTCTCCAGTGTTCTGTATTGTTTAAAGACTATAATCACACTCTTGATGTCACCCAAATGAGGATGGGTCCCCTTTTTGAGTCCTCTCAAGGTTTCTTCCTCATAACATCTAAGGGAGTTTTTCCTTGCCACAGTCCACAAGGAAATGCTTGTGGACTGATACCCCCTGATGCTGCTCATCAGGGGGTAAATACACATCGTTTACCTTAACTGTTAAATTGTGTAAAGATGAGTTGAGACAATGTCCTATAGGAATAAACTCGACTTGATATTCAGGTAGCGGCGGCGGTGCTGAGAGAACGCGCTCGAGAAACTGTTTAGTGAGGAGAAATCGTTCGACATCAAATATTGTTAACAATTTATTGGTCACTTTCGAAATAATAAACGTATAGTAGAGCATCTGCTAATAATTATAATATAAATAAATAGTTTTCGCATCGCGATACATCCTTAACTTTTATGCCGATGCACCGACACGAATCAGTGAAACTTACTATGCCTATATGCCTGTGTGTGTGTGTGTGTGTGTGTGTGTGTGTGTGTGTGTGTATGTATATATATATGTATATATATGTTCAGACTGTGATGATTTTGTAGTTGAAGTAGTTGTGTGCCAGTGATACATCGGGTGGTGGACTTTTTGCAGGACTTTCCTTTCACACAATGTGGAGCTGGCGTGGCGATAATGTCGATTTTTCTTACAGCGAGCTTCTCGCAAGCCAGGATCGCTCAGAGCGAACATTAATAATTTTTCCTATTAGAAAAATGAAATCCCAATTAGGACGCCGTATTTCAAAAAAGCAAATTTGCTCCTGGCAGTGATTTTCATTTTCTGTTTGTTCCAAGTTTATTTAGGTGAGCATAAACAAATTTGCAATCCAAGAATTGTTGCTCTTTTGTTTCCTACTGGCCCCGGAAACACGAGCCTGTAGAAAACAATAGGGCCATTTTTGTATCGGCTCTTCCAGCGATGCAGAGAGCTTAATTATACCAACAAGAAAGTAGAAGTTGCGTGAAGTTTGTGCTCATACCAATCTTACGGTCAGGTGCCCACAAACATTCAGCCAAAAAGGGTTTCTTGTCTTCTCTAATTGAAGTTGGAGGGAAGCTTAGTGGAGGAGGCATCTGGGTGGCCAGGTGGTGGTGTGAGCAACAGAAGAAGCGTTCACGTGCAGATCCGGTTAAAAGCTTTATAAGTAGATGTTGGTTTTACTGAGGCCCTTTTTATATTTGAATGAGAAAAAAGTTGTGAATTCAGCAATGAAAATGTTTGCTTGGAATTACAGAGGTAACAGTAAGTGGTTACACCATGCAGAAGTTCCGATATGACGACAGGTTAAATGAAGACTCATAATCTGCTGATGGGAGCAGCTGAAAAAAGTAGAAGAGATCCTACTCTATGTATCTTCTGTGTGTCTATATGTTTACTAATACACTCTTGTTTATAGCTCTTTTGCACATTGCACTGTATGACACAGTTACAGTAGGTTTACTGGTCGGAGCTGTTTTGTGTATCTGTCCCACATCGTCTTGTGTTGTCTTTCTTTTGTCTGCTCTGGTTGCACACGATGCATTGTGATGTAGATCTAGGTTGTGTGACGAAGCTCTAGGTTGTGTGACGAAGCTCTATGTTGTGTGAATTAGATATGTTAGGTGATGTAGATCTAGGTTGTGTGATGTAGCTGTATCTTGTCTGATGTAGATCTAGGTTGTGTGATGTAGATGTAGGCTAGGTGATGTAGCTCTAGGTTGTGTGATGTAGCTCTAGGTTGTGTGATGTAGGTGTACATTTGATGTAGCTGTATGTTGTGTGATGTAGATATACGTTTGATGTAGCTCTAGGTTGTGTGATGTAGCTCTATGTCTAATTATATATTTGCATCGGTAAAAAAATTAATAAATATATATATCTTGCTGTTTTTTCCCAATGCACCAGGGTTTGATAAAACAAAGCGATTCTGAAACCAGACCAACGCTGCAGGAGGTGCTGAAAACAATCGGGCCTGTGTAAATGTGCCTGGTATAAAAACAAACGTCATTTCTGCGAGTTTAATTACTCTTAATTAATCCTTTAATTATTGTGTAGGTGCTTTTTGTTTTGATGATGAAAAAGTGACGGGATTGGTATCTGATGAACTGAGTCGGTGCATGTTCATTTTGATGGTTTCCTCATGGCATTGAAAAAGTCATTAAGTGGATTTAGCAAAAATTAGTTGCTATAAATGGCAAAGGATTTTGATGGTTTTGATGAATGAATAATTCACACTGTAAAGTTGTCTCAGTGTGTGTTGTTTTTTTTTTTCGGTTTCACACGGTTTCAAACAGCAATTTTAATGATAAAAGCATGTCTTCCAAGCGCCCAAGTATGTCTCCTGCTTTTAGGGAAGCGGAAAGCCTTCAGTTTAGAGCAGAAAATGAAAATTATAAATCAGCATGAGGCAGGAAAGACTGTCACAGTCATACCACCATCTTTGACACATATATTTTGTATAGTTTACCTAGAAAGGTACAATAAATTGCTTTGTTTTGCCATATATTCTGCTGTAATTTGGTCAATTAAAAATGACAGTACATATCTCGACTTGATATTTCCAAGTTCATAAATCGAGTACACTGTACAATATATAAAACATCATGAGAAAAGCATTAGACCAACAGGATGTAGTTATGGATAGTTGTAACCCTAACCCTTCACCTACATGATCTTTTTTTAGGCAGACACAATCTAAGGTTAGAATCTAGCCAAAATAAAAGCAATTCCACGTTGTTTGTGTAACAATATTTATGTCTCAAAGCGTCCTAATGCCCTGATAAACAAAACATCACCACATCATTAACCGTGATCATTTCCCGAAAATTCATCCAGTGTAAAAACAGAGGGGTTTTTGCAGACGCAACAGTTATCCAGATGAGCCAAAACAAACACATCACGCCAAGATAAAGAAGTTCAGGTTAATACAAGTTGTGCTTTACTGCCGAAGCCACTCATTAAAAATCTCGGCAGGAAGCACGCACGGAAAAGTCGTTCGGCTCCTTTATTTAAAGTCTGTGCCACTTCCAACCTCGAACTTACTCGTTTAATATACTGCCACAGAGTGAAGGGTGAAACGTGGAAGCCGACACGTAATTCCGAGAAGGAATCATACCGCTAATAATAACGAGCGAACATCTGGCCCTCGAAAAAGGCCTCTTGAAGTTATAAATACTGCTCGCTTTCTACCGCAGTCATCTCCACTTAGCCGCCTTCTCTAACGAGTCCGAGTGACTCGAAAGCTCCGCCTTTTGCTCTACAGTAGATTAGCAGGGGGTGTAAAAAGGGTTACACCGTAATGGGCAATTCTTTCTGTCTAGTGGAATGGAGCGTAATCAATATCCGACCTGTTCTTCGTTCAGGTGATATTAAATGACGCGTTCACACGTAGCTTAAAACAAGCTATATGTATGTTGATTTTATAAATCAGAAGTGGTCCAATGACCAAAGAGCATGCATCTATTGCAGAGGAAGAGTTATTGCTCTACGGTTATAAAGAACTTCATCAAAACACCAGGGAACAGCTGGAAAGCTGCGAAACAAGGAAAGTGCACTGGTTGAAGGTTTCTGACAAATGAAATGCGTAAATGTCCCCCCTGTTGTAATCAACATCCCCCCCCCCCCCCATTGATTTTTTTTTTCTCTCACCATATATTACTTTCTTAATGTCAGAGCCACCACATGAGCTTGGGAACAAGTTAAATACAAAATATTCAATTCAGTTTTTTATTAATGTGGCACCTTTAACTATAGACACTCTCAAAGCAGGAGAAATAAATTCTACAAAAGAAAAATTATTAATTTTTGTTTTACTATTCATAGCCACTTAACGAGGCGAACTTTTATTATAAGGCTCTAACAAATGGATCAGATAAATAATTCCCTCCCGAGTAAGTAAACCATTGTGCTGCATCCAATCTATCCCACATAACGTGTAGAATTCAGGAAGCTCGCCGTATTATTCTTGCTCCTTCTACAGCAGGTCGCAGTGGACCTGGTTGCAACAGAATTCCCTTTTCACCGCTGCTTAGAAAGCCATGAATCCTGTTTTGGGAAATCAGCCTGCAACAACATTAGGATGAGCTCTGAAGGACCAAACAATCCTGGATTAAATAATTAACAATCAAATCCAGCTAATTGAGTAATCCATGCACAATTAATTGACCAGTGTATTTCCTTGTGGTCTTACTGTCTTTAAAAAAAAAAAAAAAAGCCGCCTGTCTGTCTGTCTGTCTGTCTGTCTGTCTGTCTAGCCAGCTAGCTAGCTGTATGTCTGACTACTTATATGTATAAATGTCTGTTTATCTGTCTTTGTCTGTCTTTCTAAATATTTGTCTGCATTTGTCTGCAACACATTGTCTGTCTGTCTGTCTGTTCAATTTTCTGTTTAATTATCTGTCTGTTGATGTGTCTATCTGTTAAACTATGTCTATTTGTCTGGCTCTCTCTGTCTGTCTGTTCAATTATCTGTCTGTGTTAACTGTGTTTATCCATCCATCCATCCATCAGCACTACAGGAGGTGAAATTGTAATAATTACAATAATGTAATGGGAAATTGCCCCAATGTCCCAAAACATACATTACACATAAAACCATCGTTTTTTCGTGCAGTATCGAATGCTGTAGTCGAGCATCATTTGAAGAGAGCTGGCTGAACGTTATTCTTCATAACCTGAAGACAGAAATGTCACATCTCATCAAGTCTCACACAGTTTGCGTTTTCTTGAATAAAGGACTTTTCTGTCAGCTTAGCGAGAATGCCAGAGAGGGAAAAAAAAATCTGTAGAAAGTCTAGTTCAATTTCTGAAATTCAATGAGGCCATACATATTATACACAAGTTCTTTCAGCATTTTTTATGCTGTAAATCAGCAGTGGTATTTAGGTTCTTCCACCTGCCAGGAGTTTGCATACTTGCACCCTTTTTTTTTTATTTTTTTTTTTTTATATATAAGTATGAATCATAATTATGGGCATTTGAGCTGAATGGGCTTTTGAGCTAAGGTTCCGATCGTCCAACAGATTGATGTGGCGGTAGTTTATTTCTTACAACTGTAGAAAAAAATTACAATTATGCACCACAAACCCAGTCCTCCAGGTTTTTAGTATTTAGTTTTTTAGCTCAGCTTTTGTAAACTCTACGGACAGAAATACTTTGAAGAAGTTCCCAGCCATGTTTGTTTTCCTATTCTGTAGAAGGGTCTTTAGATGTGGTAGCATTAAACATTTTCCTTCACTAGGAGGCCTAAACCTGTTCCAGCATGGCTTGCCCCTGTGCACAAAGCCAGCTCCATGAAGATATGCTTTACATGGGTTGGAAGTGATCAATAAATAAAAATTCAATTAAAACCTTCAACACAACCTCTTTACTCTGATATACAATTTTTTTAATATAAATTATATTAAAAAAATAATTCATAATCAATAAACATTTATTTTACTGATGCACACATCCGGCAATTAAAACCGTCCATGTGGAAACATAGCAAAAGCATTCATATTTGTTAATTATGTTGACTATGTTGATTAGATAATAAAAATCTTGAAAAGTATTTATTTAAGGTACATTTTAAACAGATAAAAATGTGCAATTAAGTTGTGGTTAATCGTAAATTAATTCATGACAATCATGGGAATAATCACGATTAAATATTTTAATTAAAGTGGATGGATAGTTAACATGCTTTACTCTGTATGAAACTGTGACGGTGTTACCATGGTTACAGTGGTAACTCATTTCGAGCGCCGAATAAACTGACTGTAATGACTCTTTTAACACACCCTCCAGCCAATCAGAATTGAGTTCTCAGATAGACCATGGTATACAATTAACTAATATAAATGTTGGGAATATACCTAAATGCCAAAGAAGTTTTTTTTTTTTTATGAGGAGCCATGATGTGACAGAAAGTCAGTACTGAGGTAAATGTCAGATCGTACACTGACTTCATTCGTGCGTTGGTGACAATATAGTGCAAGTGGTATAGAGGTTGTAAGCTAATGTTCCAGCAGTGCCACAGAGCCAGCGTGTAGCCTTTAGCAAGCCCCTTAACCAGCATCTGCTCAGCTACCAGATTCCTCATGACTTGTAAACATCTGGTAAATGAAACGTAACTGAGCAATGAGCCGTAACTAATCTCCATCTTCCTTCCCACACATCCGCGTAACAAACAGAAGGCTAGAGTAAATTACTATTTTTTTTTTTTAAATAAATAAATAAGCCAGACCTTCCGACTCCCGCGTTAACGAAAGTGTCCCGCGCATTTAATCACACAGGAAACAACACGTCTCCATGAGGTCCTTTCATTCCAAAGCCTAGATTGTGTAAAGTGTGTCCTGCTCATGCTCCAGGACCCAATAGGATCTCTATAAGACCACAGAGACATTACTTAGCTGTGTTTCCTTCTTCTTTTATTGGACATTTATTGCCAAGCTGGACCTAATGAAAGCAAGCAGAACCTTGCAGACCCTGCAGCAGGACTAACATTTGAAGTGGAGCGCCTTTTTTTTTTTTTTGTTAACTTCAGTTTTTCTCTTTTTTTTATTCAAGCAATGAAAGAACAGAATAGAGTCAACAGAGCCCGAGAAAATGGGTTTACACTGGAAAGTTTGGCCGTATATGTTCATGAGCTTTCTTCAGCTAAAGGGGTTCGGATGGTTTGTTTGCCTTTCTTGTTGGAAAATCCCGTGCAGAATCAGAGATTATTTCATAATAACGCTTGCCTGAATTTGATTTGATCCGTATGGCAGTTTTTTACAATTGATATTACCCAGAAGCAGCTTTACCAATATAAAGTTTAGCATCATGAATTAGTCCCTTAACCTTCAGCCCTAATGAGCGAGCGATTGGAGAGAGAGAAGCAAGGAAAAACTCTCTGAGATGGTATGGTATGAGGGAAAAAACCTTAAGGAAAAACCAGACGCAAAGAGGAAGTTCATCTTCATCTGGCCTTCACCGGATGACCATTCATTGTAGTTCCATCTTCGTTGAGATTATCACCTGTTCATTGATACACTTGAATGCAGAACTGTTCATCTAATTTGTATCTTTAAACCAATAAAGCAGATTGTTCCTATTAATTGTCAGGGTTCCTACGCATTTTGGAAAAGTCTGGATTTGTATTAGGGTGGGGAAAGAACACGGCGTATTGAAAAATATTTGGTTATCCATACTATTGCCCTATTCGGTTTTCTAGAATATAAAATTGAGTTTTGTAATGCATTAGAAAACTGTGTATTCATCTAAAAAATGCTCAGTGTCCACACTTTTGATTTCACTCGTTTCCCAAAAGTTGTGCATCCACTGGGAAACGTTTACTCGATACGGGAATAACAAAACATTCGAAAGCATCCGTTTTCAGTCCACGCTGGACATTTTCAAACGTATCCACTTCGGAAAGCGTTTTTGTTGACCGAAGGCCAAAACGGGAAGAAAAGGAAAATCTATTAGTATTGAGACTGGATTGGATCTGCCCAGCTGTGATTGGTTGCGACTAAAGACATGCAAAGCACCCAAGATTCTGACTCCGATATTGTATCGTAACGCACGTTATAGTTGGAATTTTAAATCATTATTTGAGATTAAACATGGTCTTAAAAATCTTTATGGAAGTCTGCATATTTAAATGTGGAGAAGTATGGAATTTTAGAATTGTAATTGTGTAGAAAAGCTGAATTTCAAGTCGACACGACTAGCAGGCATGGGGCAGCAGGGAATCTACTGTCATGTGGAGACCGAGTATTTGATTCAAATATGTCATTTGGACTTTTGCCTTTGCATGGCTCATGTAGATTCTATTATGTTGTGGTACTAGATTGAGTTTCAGAGAAGGAAAGTCTTTGTTTGTCTTTACTAAACTAATAATAATAAAAGAACAGACACATAATGTGTTTTGAAAGCCATGTGTCTTTCCCAAATGCAATTTCTCGCCCATGCTTGACATGCAGATCGTTAACATTCGAAGAACCTTTTCCAGTTGTCACAGTGATTTGGGCGTTTTTATTCTTCAAACTAAGAACATTCAATGAAAAAAAAAAAAGGTTAACCTCCATCAACCAGCTTTGTTGATGTCAGAGTAGATTCAGGGCACTTTATATTACCTTTATTTAACCAGGTAGAAACTCACAGATTAAAAATCTCATTCACAGGAGTGACCTGGCCAAGATGAGCAGCAATACATTCAGTTACAGACTTACACATCACAAACACAGTTAAAACAGTTACATTTCACAAACAAAGTTAGATTTCACAGAGTCATCTTCCAGGTACCAGATAGTTACTTTGAACTGGTCCATGGAGAGAAGATTTTGCAACTTTAATTTCGATTGGATAAGATTCCAGTCAAATAGTGCTGCATACACAAAAGATTTCTTACCCAGTTCAGTTCTAGCAAAAGCAACTGACAGCGTATAGCAGTTTTGACATCCATTAGTCCGTTTACTGAGTAACAAGTCTGAGTCTAAACCGAATGGCCTACTTGCACTCAGGGTTGTGATGTACGAAATCCGGTAGAATAGTTTCCGTTCGGCTGAACAGTATCATCAAACGTTTGTTTCTCTCTCAATCTTATAGTAAAGTCGCAGTGTTGTTTGAAGCAATCAGTCGAGCCTTTTTCCAGATTGTTTATAAGAAGGTTTATAGGTGTTCTTATATACAGGTAGTCCCAGACCTTTGATGGCAAAGCTTTTCTATGACCCCATTGTAACTTGAAAAGGCCTAGGAGTCTTAAAGAATGCTGGTCAGTATAGGGTGATGTTCTGTAATTTAAGTACATGTTTGGCAAAACAGAGCAATTTACTTTACCATAATGTGTAAATTTGAAAGTTTACTAGTGGAGGGCGGAGCCGGAAAAAATGAGCGGTAAGAACCGTTTTTTTTCCGTCCACACAGAGACAGCGTTTTTTTTTTTCCGACAAAATGTAACTAGGGTTCATTTCAAATGGATTAAATGTTGCGTATGCGAAAGCACCCTAAATGCAACGCTAACATAAAGTAGTTTTTGGTCAATGTTCTCCCGACATTTTAACCGCAAACGGTGTTCTTGTGTGATTTATTTATTGAATTAAAAAAAAATAAAAATTTTTACTTTTTTTTTTTTTTTTTTTTGCATACCAGCAGGAAAGGTTTGGCTCTTGCTCACTGTGTTGATACAAATATTGCTTTGCTCCGGATAAACAAACAGTGCGTAATCATTACGGTTATATTTTTCACCTTGAGGGTTCTTAGGCTAATTAAGGAAATTGTGCGGCTGCGGCAGCCGCCGCCGTGCCAGCTGGCTGCCTTGTGCGCTCTCAACTGATGAATAAAGGCATAAATTGTTCATGGCGGGCGGACGGACGGCTCTCCAGCGACCCTTAAGCCTGGGGCATTGACGTGCTTCAACCATCAATCTCCGGCCCTTTTTATCGATACGCCCTTTGCTTCCGTCCTGTACCTCATTATAGATATTAACTCCAGTACATCATGTTAGAGAAGTATTTATTAAACAGAAAAAAAAGGATCACTCTGTCTTTCTTTTTTTTATTCCTCTTTTTTGAGTTCCGTCTCAGTCAGTTGATGTGTCTCTGAGCTTTGCCGTGTTTCTCTCTCACTCACACACAACTTAAATAGCCATGATTAAGCCCAGGTCCCTTCTGGTGTCTTCCATTAGTCCTCCTTTCTCCCAAGTGTCATGTTGGGATATAGGATTACACCCCCCCTGGGCCACTAGCTTCTCCTGCTCTGATGTGTACTTTGCTCCCAAATTGATTGGGCTCTTAGTCTCCAAACTGATGCTATCTGTTCTAAAGCACCTTTCTCTAGGGAGAGAGGACTATCCGTCAAGGCCTGGTTTAATAAGACAGGCAGCCATCATGGGAAAGTTCCTGCCAATTAAGGACAGAGCCAAGTACCGAGCTGACCATCTACCCCATTTCTCAAATGTTTTATGCATGCTGCAAGGACAGAGGCACCCGAGTGCAAAAGTTTGCATATAATCTTTAATTTTTTTTGTACGATCATGCCTTACTGGAAAGAGAGTCGCATCTTGTACGGTGGAGGAAATGATATCGCTTTAAAATGTCCAGTTCCTTTCTGAAATTTTCGTCACCTCTTAAGCTAAATCGATCCTCAGGATTGCTTTTTAATCCGTTTCTTTTTGATATTTTGCCCTCTGTCTGTAGTCTTTCTGACCCACATTCTTTGAAGCTCTGTTCACGGAAGCTATATATATTTAGCAAGGAATAAAACGCAACAGGTTGTGGTGTTCTAGCGAACGTTTTCAACAAAGAGGGTGTATGTGGTGTGGATTCAGAGACTTGTTTTGTAACACGCCAGCAGATGGCAGCACAAGGCTGCACGCACAGTCACAGGAAGCACCGACATTCAAAAGTCGCTGTGCTGAAAGAAGTCCTCCTGTAAACGTCGGGGGCTGTGCAACTGGTGCTATTCCGTCACCGAGCTCTTCTCAAATGTGAGTTTTTTCGCAGGAAACAACATGATCTCACTTCCACACCCATTCTAATCGCCAGATTAGGCTCTGCAGACTTCGCCCTATTTCCGAAGATGAAGATATAGCTCAAACGCCGCCTTTTGACACCATTGCAAACATCCGGTGCGAATCGCAGAAGGTGCTTGACATGCTTCGAAAATAAAGATTGTCAGGACACATTCCAGAAGTGGCAGGTACCCTGGTAGCGCTGTATTGCCATGCAAGGGGACTATTTTGAAGGCGATAAACGGACGCCACCCCAAACATGCTTTAAAAACTTTTGCAGGAATATAGCGAGATTGTGATGGTTAAATTTGTAGAAATGCAGTACACTGTATTACATTTATAGTGAGTACATGTACTGTACAGTATACAGTTCTGTAGTAGCATAGCAGTTTCTCTGCTTGTTTATTGGTTGAAGTGTCTTATGACGTCAAAAAATAGGCTGAGACAAATTAGTTATGCGGCAAACGCAATTCCGCGATAAACCTGGGGCGCCAGATTCGAACCACGGTAAAGCGGCGGATTACTGTACTTCAAAACTTTTTGATACTACCTCATACACCAAGATTTTCTTTTCCCGTCTGAAACAACCTAAACTCCCTCGGCCAGGCTGCAAAAACGAGCAAATCCTCTTGAAAGACCCCCTTTCTTTCTTAAGACTTTGCACTGTTTGCAAGCTTAGTAACATCTTTACCTTTGATTATAACAAGTCACTGACACTGGAGACTCCTTACATCTGTTCCTGAGCAGCATCTACACTACAACTCCTTGTTTTTATGTATAAAAAATTATCATAATATTAAAATGAGTGCCCTGATATAAACGTGTTTTAATTTTGATTATGGCCTCCATAATCCATTGCTTCTAGTGAAAGAAGCATTCTACATTTTCTCTGCAGCCTCACATGTTAATGAAGGGGTACCAGTATGTTATCCAGCTACCACCAAAACCACCCTACTACTCCAGATCCGTCTTCTGCCATTTCCACCCCTCCACACCTGCTACCACACAGGCAACCACTCCCTCCTCTTGATACCTACTACTACCCCACCACATCCACCTTTACACACCTTGCTTCCACTCCACAATATCCATTTCCCCATAACTGCTCCCAACTCTTAACTCCCTAACCCACCTCCCCCAAAACCCATCCTACCACTCCCTCCTCTCCATCCCTGCTAGTACTACCACATTCTACCACAGTACTACCACATTCACCCCTCCACACTTCCTACCACTCCTGCTCCTACTCCAGTATACCCATAACCCCAATCCCCTTTCTTCTATTCATTCCTCTTTTGTTTTAACCTCATAACCAATAACTTGTCCTTTTTATACCACAATTCTCTTTTTCTTATAAGCAAAAAAAAATAAAAAATTGTTATACATTTGAGGCATCAATAGTTACTTTTAATGTTGAACTATCTTCAGATGGTGTTTCCCCCTGAACAGCCTCCCATCTCCCTTCTCCCATCTTTATTTTATCCACACTCAATTCCACATTGGTAACAGGGTCAGCCCAGGGGTTACTTGCCCTTATGCATACACGAAACTCTCACTCAAGTCCTCTCATCATCTGCTGACCCCAATCAGCAGACTGCCCGGGAGCTCTAAAGAGTATAAATGAGAGATGGGGAGGAAAAGATTGCCCCGAAGTGCGAGATTAAAGCTAGACCGGCTTAAGCATTTCTACTTCCCTGAACGCACCAACACCCCTGCGAGTGCTTCTATCTGCCAGTACTTCACCGGAAGATGACGGAATGAGGGTCGGGAGCCTCAAATTGAACTCGTAAATTTCACATTATTTGTCTAGCATTTTCTTGTTTATGAGCCATGGAATCAGTTTGAAATGTAAACTGAAAGGCTACAATTTTGTCAATTGACTCTTGACGGGTTCTTCAGGGCCACCCTTATGGCATAGCTTCTTCTTAATTACCATGTTCCGGTCTTTAGTGTCAACTCCAGAAGCTCCTAATGAACCTAAGGAATCCCTGGAGAAGTGCAGTAATCCTCACAGAGATGAAAGAACCAAAGCAAACGAGGAAAAGATGCAGCTCCTTAAGCTTTTATGTTGCTTTTCTAAGGAACAGCGTCGAGTGACTAAGTCTTACAGGAGACCATCTAATTTATTTATTTTTTTTGGTGCTGCTTAGAGTTCAGACGTATTTTTTTATTATTTATTTTTTCAAACAATGGAAGTTTTCATAAAACTTCCACAGTAAACTTTCTGGGAATTGCTCCAGAAAAGTGAGTGGAGTTTATAGGCACAATTTTTACGTATTTATTTCCTTCAACTTATTTCCAGTTAGTGCTTTCACTTATGAGGTGAGAAACTTTACAGAATATTGCACAAAGTGTAAGTGTAACAAACCAGTACTGTTAGACCACTGGCTGTTCGATGCTGGCAAATTAGGACGAAGCAAGACTTGGCATTAGGTTTTGAAGCAAGTAGATTGGGATTTGCCCATTCGGTCACAAGAACATCGGTGAGATCAGGAAATCGACAGGAGAAGCCGGTATTCCAATTCATCCCAAAGGTGAAAACCATGTCTCCATGGATCTTGCTTTGCCTTGCAGGGACATGGTTATGCTGGACCCTGTTTGCTCCCTGTAATTCCAATAAAGGAAAATTGTAAACTTTCTGGCAGCAGAACTACATATCAGAGTGATATTTAGGGGCCTTCGTAAGGTACATGTTTTCAAACTGAACCGTTTCGGACTTTCGTTATGGTGGAAAAACCAAAGATGTTAAAACGTAATAGAGGAGTGTGGGTGTGCGTGAGAGAGAGAGAGAGACACACAGTGTAACTCCCCGTGTGTGTTGTCAGAGAAACTGTATAACTGTGTGTGCAAGACATTGTGTAACAGTGTGTGTGTGTGGATGCTTTTTATATGTACAAATGTGTGCTTGAATGTTTACTGCTTGTGTATGACACTGTCTTTGACAGTGTGTGTGTGTGTGTGTGTGTGTGTGTGTGTGTGTGTGTGTGTGTGTGTCTGACATTATCTGTGTGTGTGTGTGTGTGTGTGTTTGTGTGTGGGGTTGATGCTGCTTGTGTATGGTGCTATCTTTCTGTATAACATTGTGTGTGTGTGTGTGTCTGAGACAGAAAAACAGTGTAACTGTGTTTTATGAATGAAACAGTACGAGTGTGCGTATGTGTGTTTTAATACAGCTTGTGTATGACTGTGTGTGTGTGTGTGTGTGTGTGTGTGTGTGTGTGTGTGTGTGTGTGTGTGTGTGTGTGTGTGTGTGTGTGTGTGTGTGTGTGGGGTTGAACCTGCTTGGGTGGGACACTATCTGTGTGTATAACACTGTGTGTGAGTATTTGATACTGTGTGTGTGTGTGTGTATTTATATGTGTGTGGTTGAACCTGCTTGAGTGGGACACTGTATGTGTGTATGACTGTGTGTGTGTTTTATGAATGAAACTGTATAACTGTGTGTGAGTCCCTGTGTGTGTGTGCATGTGTGTATGTTTGAGACACAATCTGTGTGCCTCCGTGAGCAGGTCAGTGTGTTGGAAGTGTGCGATTGTGACTCGTCTCTCTGCCCATATCTCAGGAGAGCGGAGAGAATTAGTCTCCCGAATGTCAACCTATTTTTACCCTGAGCGTTTGAAATCAAACCCGGCCTCTGCCTCTTATTATCCAGCTTTCGGCTATCGCGGACTTTCCCAAGAGCTCGCTTATCAAACAGAATCCGCCATGCTCATCTTCATCTCTCTCACTCCTGTTCTTCTCTCTTTCTCTCACTTCTCTTCTTCTCCCTCTCTCCCACTCCTCTTCCTCTTCCTCTCTTTTACCAAGCTCCACCAAAAGCAGTAGTTTAATTGTATTGAACACAGATTTATTAAAGCTAACTGACCATCAGGTTCGAGTGGAATTGGTTACACTGTATAGGCAAAAGTTTGTGGACATCTGACCAAGATTCGAAGGTGCTTTTTGAACATCCCATTGCATATCTAGTTCCAATTTGCTGTTATAACAACCACCATTCTTCTAGGAAGTCATTCCACTAGACTTTGTAGTGGAGATTTGGGTTCATTTAGCTACAAGGGTGTTGGTAAGGTCTGGTACTGATGTAGGTGAGGAGGCTTGGAGTGCAGTCAGCGTTTCAGTTCATTCCAAAGGTTTTCAATAGGGTTGAAGTCAGAGCTCTATAGCAGGCTACTCAAGATCTTTCAGTCCAACTCATGTAAATTTCAAGGAGTGGAACGTTTTCGACATACTCTCCTGCTATATTTAGGCACGTATTCCTGCGTTTAACTAACAACCTGGAAAGATTTGGAATAAAAAGATTTGTCAGTAGGCCGGAACCGTCCTGGAACAGCCTGCTTCACTTCAGCATCAGAGAATCACCATGACAAAGATGGAAACTAACAGACCTACTGGCGTCTTTGTAGCATTCACACCGTTCAAATGTTTTACCGCGACCGAGCGTCTCATCACCATACCGCGCTTGAAGCATTCTGTAAAGAGCTGCGGGTTTGACGCCTTTGTTGCGAAGAAACTTCACGCTGTTCCATGCACTCACTAAAGCTGTCGTCTGCCATCTTATTCGAACTGACCGGAGACGTGTACTCAGCACTTACTATTACGTGTAGTACCGCCACCTTAGCATCTATTTTTATGCCTGTGACAATACAAGTCCCGGTTTGACTTAAACGCCCCCGGTATTTATGGAACTGCCTTTGTGTACAGGAACATTGTCAGTTCAAGTAAAGGGAAAATGTACTGCTAGTGCATTCAGATCAATGTGTGCAATTGTGTGCCTCTAATGTGGTGGTTAAAGTTTGGGAAAGAACCACATGTGACCGGAAATGTCTGGTGTCCCCATACTGTCGACTATGTAGGATATATTGCTGATTAATCAAAATAAAAATAAAAAAATTTATATATAATATTAATAATATTTTTATTTATTTATATTTTTTATTTAAAAGATTTTTTACACACACTGCCAGTTTTGGATTTTCTTACTGAACAAATCATAAAAAGTATCATAAAATCATAAAATTATTATTATTATTTTTTGTATATTAGCGTTAATATGCAACAGTTACACCCAATCGGTTTTCTGTCTTTTTCTTCATCTCTCCCTCGCATTTTCTTTTCATACATCTCGGCTTGTGATCCCCTTCCGTTCGAGGGACTGCGCTTCTTTCCATGTGAGCTACAGTACCGGCAGCTATTCACACCACGCACTAGAATGAATCGGGCCGTGTTTGGGATCTCTGCGCAGCCTCTGCTCCCCTGCGTTTCAGGCGAACTCGGAAGCTTCCCGCGCCGCTCATTCTGTGTTCTCGGAAGATGAATTGTCTGAAAGCGGAACGGAAGGGTTACGTGGTTGATCGCGCGAGTCAGCCTGATTGTTTTAGGGCTCGGCGTTAACGGAAAGTCGTTTCCTTTAATCACACACTCTGATGTTGAGGTAATTGAGCATCAGATCCGAAAAGCCCATTGAAGGACTGCATTTCTTTTTTCCTGAGAAGCCTTCAGAATCCTTTAATTATAGGTTTGGGAGAGTGTAGGGACTGCTCATACGAATGAGGTTGAGTTATTATGACCTGGCACAAAACTTCTAGGCTTTACTTCTACTGCACACACATCAATCCATGGATTATCCCACTTATACCAAGGGCATTTGCCAGTGCTGACAAGCCAAAGGTTTGATGTTCGTATGAATGCTATATTATACATTTGAATAATGTGATAGTTATATTTATTCGAATGTACAGTAATCCTTTGTTTATCAGGGTGGTAACGTTTCAAAACGGCCCGTGATAAATGAAAAAAATGCGATAAACGAACGCCACCCCAAAAATGCTTTAAAAAAAAACATTATTTACTGTTTAAGCCGTAAATTATCCTCCCACACACTTTAAACACACAGAAAACTTTTGCTAAAATGTAGCAAGATGAATTGTGTAAATTGGTAAAAATACAGAAATAATCATATTTATAGTAAGTACATGTACTGTCCAGTCTCACCGCATTCTTTACTTTTTTCGTACTGTATTAACATTTTACTTTATAATTCTTTTTTTATTGATTATTGTCATTATTTCAACACAAAACTCATAACAATTCCCCATAAGTTTTTTGGTCTGTCGTGCTATCCGCGAGAGACCGGGAAAAACCAATTAGTAATTTGGCAAATGCAATTCGATAAACCGTGGGCACGAGATTGGAACCGCAGTAAAGCGGAGATTACTGTATACAGACGAAACGAGATTTTGTGTGTGAATGTTATTCGATTAAATTAGATTTCTGTAGCGCTTTTTACAACGGACATTGTCTCTAAGCAGCTTTACAGAATGTCAGTGAACAAATCATTAATATGAATGTTCGTAGATAGCCGTTGAACACACTTTAAAGTGATTTTTTAATTACTGACTGATTTCTTAATTTACTGACCTTCCACTGTATTGCAAATTGCCTTATAGTCACAAGCAATTGAATCAACAAAGTAGCTAAAAACCATAGTTATGCGTGGCCAATTTTTAAAATCGTTCTCCCGTTCTTATAGTAAAAAATTGACGGGTGTGCTGATGTTGTTCTTAAGAAGTTTCGTCAGCATGCAATTCCACATGAGGTCTTTTACTGTTGAACTAGTAGTTAGAGGACATCCTTCTAAAATGCAGGTTATAAATGCTGGAGCTTCTGTGTACTGATTTTTGGGCCAATCTAAGCAAAATCTGTCATCAGAATTTTATAATAGAAAGTTATGCGTCATCCAATCTTTTTATTCTCTAACACACTCAGTTAACCGAGCCAATTGAGCTGTATCGTCTGGATTTGAGAAGCTATATAGCTGGATATCATTAGCATAGCAGTGGAAGCTAATCCCATGCCTTCTAATAATATTTACCAAGGGAAGCATGTATATTGTGAAAAGCAGGGGTCCTAGAACTGAACCTTGTGGCACCCCGTTATTTACTTGTATTAAGCTGGATAGTTCTCCATTTAAATGTACAAAATCGTAACGCTCAGACAGGTAGGATTTAAACAAGCTTAATGCCTGTCCCTGAATGGCGATGTAATTCTGTAAGCAATCCAGGAGGAAGTCATGATCTATAGTGTTGAATGCAGCACTAAGATCTAATACAACAGAGAGATGTAGCTTTGGTCTGAAGCTAAAAACATTTAATTTGTGATTTTAACTAGTGCAGTTTCTGTGCTGTGATGGGGCCTAAAACCTGACTGGGACTCTTCAAAGATGTTGTTTTCTTGTAAGAAGGAGCCTAACTGAGCAGACACAATCTCTTCTAAAATCTTAGACATAAACGGAAGATTTGAAATGGGTCTGTCATTTGATAGTTTCATTTTTGTCACAAAACTCTTTGTTTAATCAACTCAGTTTATGTGAAAAGACTCTGTCACTCTTGGCAACACCAATCTATTAATAAAATTATATTAATGAGTCAAACCCTGATTGATATCTATTCAAATGATCATTAACCCAAAACCTACTTTTGAACTACTTGAAAGAAAAAAATAAAATAAAATCACACAAATAAGGCAGTGGGTGTTGCTGAACTGTATGTTGGTGCTAAGTAGATGCCACCAAACGGCAATCAAAAAAAGTTTAAAACAGAGCGTGCTTAGCGACTTGCTGCATGTTTGACCAGTTACGTTTTTAGATTAGATTTAACTTTATTGTCATTGTGAAGGTACATGTACAGAGCCAATAAAATACAGTTAGCATCTAACTAGAAGTGCATAAGTTTACAATAAATAGCAGTATGATAAATAAGGGTATGGGGTACAGGGGTGAGAGTGTTTCATGTACAGAAGGTGCAGTAGGTAATAATATATGGTATATAGTAATAAGGATCTATACAGTAATATGCAGTATAACTGTGCAAAGTTCTATAAAATGATCCACTCATAAATAAAAAGATGTAACATGTATTCGAGTGAAAAGAAAGTTAGTTGACTTTGAAATGTAGTGAAGTTACAGTAGAAATCTCTCCAAATAGAAACACTTCAGTAAAGTACAGATACGTGAAAAAGCTGTCCACCACTGGTACTGCATATACACACACCACATCTGAGCCTGTCCACTGCTTATCACTCATGCAGACTAAAAGTGTGTGTGTGTGTGTGTGTGTGTGTTCTCCACCAAACCAGCTGCTTCATTATTGATTTTTAGGTTTTTTTTGAAGATCACAAATCTGGGCGCTTCCTTTCATCTCGGCCGTCAAAGGCGCTTTGTCGGACTTTGCCGACTACCACGCTCTTTCATTTCGTCAATGTTTTTCCCAACGGGCACCGCCGTACACTCCTCCATTTTCTAATCCCATTTGCATCTGCATTTTTTTTTCTGCCCGCAGCCAGACGTGTCCAACGTGCCAGATGGGCCCGTCCTGCAGATGCCTCTCTCCGAATATCCGCCTCCAGACCCCTCAGTGAAGAGCGTCCACCCCCCGGCTACCATCCTGCCCCTTTCTTCCTCATCTACCTCCTGCTCCACTGCTCGGGAACGCGACAGGAATCGAGAGCGAGACAAGAAAAAGAAAAAGCACAAAAGAAGGTCCCGGTCCAGGTCACGTTCCAAATCCAAAACCAAGCACTCGCTCCCGAGCGCGTACCGCAGCTACAAAAGGTCCAGGTATGAAATGAATATCCATCTTCTTTTTCTTTTTTTTTTCCCCATTACAGTTCATTACAGATCCCCAAAGGCATTTCTTACCGAAAGGTAACTTTATATGAGTTTTCTCCATCCATATGTTTGTTTACGACATGCCCTTTATAAAAAAAAAAAAAAGAAATGTGATTAATCGACGACATGCCTCACAAAGGTTCAGAGATAGAATCCCTCACACCTCTACCACATTTTCGGTCCTTTTTTTTTCTTTCTTTCTTTCAAAAAAAAGGTACTCCACTCTTGTCATTTCACTTCTCATGACTCGCCAATTTGTCCTTATCAGCTGCTGAAGTTGCAGTAATTACACTCGTCTCATCTTGGCATTTTGACATGCCTTGATATATTTTCTGCAGATTGAATCATTTCTGCCCCCGGCTTCAAATCACTTACAGTGCAAATTAAAGACCGGAATTGAGGTCTCTCTTTCTTTCTTTCTTTCTTTCTCACCTCCCCCTTTTTTTCGCCAATTTTTCTCTTTCTTTCTTTCCTCACTTTGTATGACCTTGGCGTTTTAAGAAACGCCTTCCAGTTCAATGAGCGTAAGAAAGCAAGGACTAAACCGGCTTCACCTAATACCCAGAGTATAAAAAAGAAAAGAAAAGAAAATGGTTTAATGGTTTTCAGCCAGCTCAATCCTCATCTCTATGGGACTAAAACGACGAGTTTTTGAGTGTTAATCTGCTTCAGTTGGTTCAGATTCACTCTGTGGATCTCTGAAATAGTCACTGATGGTATCCTCGTTTTCTTTTCCCCCCATGAAGGAGCAAAATTAAAATCCGGGCCCCCACTTGACCTTCTGATGCGAAGAGAATGGACACACAAGGCTTCACCTTTAGCTTATCTCCGCATGAGCATGTCTGCCTCTTGGATTTCGGCTGACAGGCTCAGTCAAAAGTGGAAACTACAATGAGCAAGCGAAAGAAAATGAGCTGGTTCCTGCAGTTAACACACAGCTGGTGCGAACATGCTCTAGTTTTCGATTCTCCAGGGTCCGGACCCTGCTTAAGTCGCTCCGTCCTCTTTCCAAAGCTGATACCAATTGGAAAAAAAGAAATTCTAGTTTCCATGGTGATTTTCTGAATTGTATAGTAGTATATTTAATGATGTAAGAATTACAGATGCATCAATGGCATTTATTTTATTCAACGTGAGTACAAGGACGTTTTTAGAGCGTGAGGATACAAAAAATATTAACTTATGTAATATAAAGGGACGAGAAAGTAATTGCAAGATATTTCAAGTTCTGTCTTTGATAGAGTATACAGCAAAGATTTCCAAATTCCCAGCCGGATTTGAGTTATATTGAGTAAAAAGAATCGCAATGGAATTTGGGGTATGTACCGTAATTTACGGACTACGCACCCAAATATAAGATGCACCCGCTGGATTTTACAAAGATTTTTATTTCAAACATAAAAACGCCTCACCTGTCTATAAGACGCAGGTGTCTACACTGAAACTAATGAACTTTACACAGGCTTTAATGAAAGTCAGTGTCTGTTACACGGCTTTTATCTAAACTGTAGCCCACCAAGAAAGTCATTGTTCACTGTCTTTCTTCTTCCTTTCACAACTATTTCTTTCGAGAGTTTATATTTTGGCATCATCGTGCGTTTAAAAATCACCATCGGTGAAGCTTTTCTCCCGATGCTGTGCAGCTCAGAACACATGTGAAGTGTGTTTTTTCATGCCCGGTTGTTTTCAGCGTGACGAATGATTCGCATTTCCTGTAGACAGTCCGAGTGAGCGGCAGGTCAAACTTCAGAGGAACATCATCCATATTTATGATGTGGTGCGGCCCGATTCAGTGGGAGCGCATCTGATTTAATATAAAGAGTTTCATTGGTTCACCAGAACCTGTTCGGCAATTTCATTGGTCTAATGTTATGGGGCTCAGTTTTTTGGCTTGAAGCTTGTGAAACCGGGAAAAATCCATAAATTAGCCTCTTCATTGTTTAAGCCGCGGGGTTCAAAGAGAGGGAAAAAAGTAGCGGCTTATAGTCCGGAAAATACGGTAATTACTTTTAAAAATATTATTAATTATAGAAATGAAAAGGACTGATTGCCCTTATTTCGTTATCTAGTTGTTGGCACAATAGCACTTCATTATAGTCCAATTGTATCACGTGATAAAGACTGATCCCCAGAACCCGGACCTGGAGAAAGAAAATCCGGTGATATATATTGGTAGATTCCTCCCCAAACACACCAGAGAGGCAGGTTATACAATGCTTCGGATTTGTTTGTTCTAGCTCACCAGCAGAGCCTTTTATTTCTGCGTAACTTTTCACCGCTTATCATTTTCGACAGAAAAGTTGACCCTACTCTAAAGCCAATCCTCGACTACTTCAGCTTCACCACACTGCATTTATCAACAGGCTAAGGCTAAGCATCTTTTTTGTTTTTCCAGTCATGTTCAACCACTTCAGAAAGAACACAGGGACAACAGAATGGGTCGTAACACCTCTTGGATAAGAGTGCGATTAAAAATAATAATAAAAGGCTATTCGCAGGCATGCTGACAAACATTTTCAAACATTTTGCTAAGGAGTTTAACATCGGAGTATGCTATATGAGCCATCACTCAAAAATTTGGCAAAAGAGCATTGTTCTATCACACAAATTAATGAAAACGGCATGTGAGCCAATCGATGGGTTGGTATGAAATGACTGACAGTTGCCTATATGCATTTTAAACTTCAACCCAGTAACTTATATCCAATCAAAGAGCACTCATGTGGATGCTTCCACATAAACCGGATAAAGAGTTCCTCTGGAAAGTTAAACTCAAGAACCATGAACATGGCTTCGGACTGTAATTGATATAAACACTTTGCTACAATGGCTTAGGGCTACAATTGTAATGAGCAGTTCTGCATTCAGGTGTCTGTCAGCGAACAGGTGATGACCTCAAAAATGTTGGAACTATAATATATGGACATCGTGTCACCCAGGTTTCTTTTTTTAGTCTGTTCTGTTTTTGGTTTTTTTTGGGACCATCTCAGAGTTTTTCCATGTAGCTACTGACTACATGATGAAAGCATAATTTATGACCCTACAATTTATATTTGCAATCTATTTAACTGTCTAAAGCTGCTTTGGGACAATGCTAAAAGTGCTAGACGAATCAAATCGAATTGAATTGAATTAAACATCCTGAAAGATCCAACTTGTGTCGATCTCACTTCCAAAATATACATCACTTTCTGTAATTAAATAGAGAATGAGAAAACGCATAAGTCAAACACTGCTAATGCAAATTAGAACGTGACAAACAGCGCGGCTCGGTTTCCAGTCAGTGGAGCTACGCTTCAACCCGCCGTAAATACTGAAAATGCTACCTATAAAACGTCGATTTATATCGAATTGTTTGAAGTTTACGCCATTTCGACCCCCCCCCCCACCCCCCTTTTCCCACTGTCTTTTTCATAGGATGAATATGATGGGGGCACAAGCCAGTGTAGTGCCGGTCCAAAGCCCGGGTAAATGGGGAGGGTTGCGTTAGGAAGGGCATCCAGCGTAAAACGTGCCAAATCAAATATGCGGATCACAAATGAGAATTTCATACCGGATCGGTCGAGGCCCGGGTTAACAACGACCGCCACAGGTATCGTTAGCCGACAGGGTACCGGTGGAAATTGGGCTACTGTTGGCCGAAGAAGGAGAAGGAGAGGAGGAAGGCGTCTACAGAGACGGCAGGAAAAGGAGCAGTGTAGGAGAGTAGAGGTTCGGGTTGGTACTTTAAATGTTGGTACTATGACGGGTAAAGGGAGAGAGATAGCTGATATGATGGAGAGGAGAAAGGTAGATGTGTTGTGTGTTCAGGAGACCAAGTGGAAAGGGAGTAAGGCCAGGAACATTGGAGGTGGGTTTAAACTGTTTTATCATGGTGTGGATGGGAAAAGAAATGGTGTAGGGGTGATTCTGAAGGAAGCGTACAGTAAGAGTGTAGTGGAGGTGAAGAGAGTTTCTGATAGGGTGATGATCGTGAAGGTGGAAGTTAAAGGGATGATGATAAATGTCATCAGTGCCTATGCTCCACAAGTTGGCTGTGAGATGAAGGAGAAAGAAAGATTCTGGAGTGAATTAGATGAAGTGGTAGATGGTGTACCTAGGAAAGAACGATTGGTGATTGGGGCAGACTTTAATGGGCATGTAGGTGAAGGGAACAGAGGTGATGAGGAGGTGATGGGTAGGTATGGTTTTAAGGAGAGGAATGTGGAAGGGCAGATGGTGGTAGATTTTGCTAAAAGGATGGAAATGGCAGTGGTGAACACGTATTTTAAGAAGAAGGAGGATCATAGGGTGACATATAAGAGTGGAGGAAGGTGCACACAGGTGGATTATCTTCTGTGTAGGAGATGCAACCTGAAGGAGATTGGAGACTGTAAGGTGTTGGCGGGGGACAGTGTAGCTAGACAGCATCGGATGGTGGTCTGTAGGATGGTTTTGGAGGCGAAGAAGAAGAGGAGGAAAGTAAGGTTTGAAAGAAGAATAAGATGGTGGAAACTGAAGGAGGAAGAGTGTAGTGTGAGGTTCAGGGAAGAGGTCAGACAGGGGCTCGGTGGTGGTGAAGAGGTGCCGGATGATTGGGCAACTACTGCAGGAGTGATGAGGAAGGCAGCTAGAAAAGTACTTGGTGTGACATCTGGAAATAGAACGCAAGACAAGGAGACGTGGTGGTGGAATGAGGAAGTGCAGGAGAGCATTAGGGGAAAGAGGTTGGCAAAACAGAAGTGGGATCGACAGAGTGATGAGAAAAGTAGGCAGGAGTACAAGGAGATGCGGCAGCAGGTTAAAAGGGATGTGGCGAAAGCCAAGGAAAAGGCATATGAGGAACTGTATAAGAGGTTGGACACTAAGGAAGGAGAAAAGGATTTATACCGATTGGCCAAGCAGAGGGACCGAGCTGGGAAGGATGTACTGCAAGTTAGAGCAATAAAGGATGGAGAGGGAAATGTGTTGACTAGTGAGGAGAGTGTGTTGAGAAGATGGAGGGAGTATTTTGAGCAGCTGATGAATGAGGAAAATCAGAGAGAGAGAAGGTTGGAGGATGTGGAGTTGGTGAAGCAGGATGTAGATAGGATTAGTAAGGAGGAAGTGAGAGCAGCGATTAAGAGGATGAAGAATGGAAAGTCGGTTGGACCAGATGACATACCGGTAGAAGCGTGGAGATGTTTAGGAGAGATGGCAGTGGAGTTTTTAACCAGATTGTTTAACAGGATTCTGGAAGGGGACAGGATGCCTAAGGAATGGAGAAGGAGTGTGCTGGTACCGATCTTTAAGCATAAGGGAGATGTGCAGACCTGCAGTAACTACAGGGGAATTAAGTTGATCAGACACACCATGAAGTTATGGGAAAGAGTAGTGGAAGCCAGGTTGAGAGAAGAGGTGACCATCTGTGAGCAACAGTATGGTTTCATGCCGAGGAAGAGCACCACAGATGCCTTATTTGCTTTAAGGATGTTGATGGAGAAGTATAGAGAAGGACAGAAGGAGCTGCATTGTGTATTTGTGGATTTAGAGAAAGCGTACGACAGGGTGCCGAGAGAGGAGTTGTGGTATTGTATGAGGAAGTCAGGTGTGTCAGAGAAGTATGTGAGGGTGGTGCAGGACATGTATGAGGACAGTGTGACGGCAGTAAAGTTTGCAGTAGGTACGACAGACTGGTTCAGGGTGAAGGTTGGACTGCATCAAGGATCGGCCCTGAGCCCTTTCCTGTTTGCAGTGGTGATGGACAGGTTGACGGACGAGGTCAGACAGAAGTCTCCCTGGACTATGATGTTTGCAGATGATATTGTGATTTGTGGTGGGAGTAGAGAGCAGGTTGAGAAGAGCCTGGAGAGGTGGAGATATGCGCTGGAGAGAAGGGGAATGAAAGTCAGTAGGAGTAAGACAGAGTACGTGTGTGTGAATGAGAGGGAGGGCAGTGGAGTGATGCGGTTGCAGGGAGAAGAGGTGGAGAAGGTGGAGGAGTTCAGGTACCTGGGGTCAACAGTGCAAAGTAATGGAGAGTGTGTTAGGGAAGTAAAGAAAAGAGTGCAGGCAGGGTGGAGTGGGTGGAGAAGAGTGACAGGAGTGATTTGTGATAGAAGAGTATCTGCAAGAATGAAAGGGAAAGTTTATAGGACTGTGGTGAGACCTGCGATGTTGTATGGATTAGAGACAGTGGCATTGAGTAAAAGACAGGAGGTGGAGCTGGAGGTAGCAGAGCTGAAGATGTTGAGGTTTTCATTGGGAGTGACGAGGATGGACAAGATTAGAAATGAGTTTATTAGAGGGACAGCACATGTAGGATGTTTTGGTGACAAGGTGAGGGAGGCGAGATTGAGATGGTTTGGACATGTGCAGAGAAGGGACATGAATTATATTGGTAGAAAAATGCTGAAGATGGAGCCACCAGGTAGGAGGAAAAGAGGAAGGCCAAGGAGGAGGTTCATGGATGTGGTGAGGGAAGACATGCAGGTAGTTGGTGTAAAAGAGGCAGATAAAGAGGACAGGGTGGTATGGAGACGGATGATCCGCTGTGGCGACCCCTAATGGGAGCAGCCGAAAGAAGAAGAAGAAGAAGAAGAAGAATATGATGAGCAAAGCCCAAGTTTGGTCGTGGCTCCAGTCTGAATTTGTGTTCGTCAACTAAAGTTTCCTGGAGTTAATCTCCAGAGTGGCTTAGAGACATTCAGCAGTTAAATTCCATTTGTCATTGTTTATTGCTTTATTTGGGAATAAATGACACCCTCGTCTCTCATGTATCCCTTTCTCTAAGTGTAATCTCATTGCGAGGAGGTTATAAATGGGCAATTGGGTGTGTGGGGGTGAGTGTGGATGTATACCTGACATTACTTCATTACTTTTGTGGCGTTTCTCCAAGTCCGTTGGCGGGAAAAAAAAAAACGAACATTTTAAGCTTTCCAGGAGTTATTTCGTACCGCGCTCAAATAAAAATTGGAACACATTTCGTATTATAATAAGGACGATTATTTGAGCCCGAGGCACGAAGGTACGGCAGCAGAAATCCTTCTCTCGCTCTCCCCCAGCTAGAGGACTAATAGGAAATGCGGCGTGTTCTTACACTGCTAAATCTGATCTATGCACTAAATGATGTGGACAGGCCATTCAGCGAAGCTGGATGTACTCTATTGTGGCCATCAATTTAAATGTGTGTGACCCCCTGGGAAAATTGTCACTATTACCCAAGCGAGATTAGCACTTTGCCACCGAGGCTAATGGAAAAGTTTAAATCATGCCTCGGCTTTTCCGATTTGGTCCGAAAGTGGCGGGTAACAGTTGTGATATGGTTTTATATTCTACGAGTTGAGGAATTTCGAGCACAACTCATTGTAAGAACTTGAATTAAAGATCAAGAGCTTTGTATTTTGCATCTACAAGGTTGTAACGTTGCCTTTTTCACCTTTTCACGAGCCTTTAACTATGGAAAAAGTGTTGTACGGTTAGTCAAAGAAAGTGATGGACTGAAGCGCAAATCAAAAAGGTTCCCTAAGGCCCTCCAAAGTCAGCATCATTTGGGTGGATTTAGGATACATACATATAATGTGCATTGGATGTTTGCCTTACCGTGAATCTGTGGCTAATTCTGTACTTGTTTGCACTTTTTTATTTGTATTTTATTTTTTTTAATTGTCAGATCCCAATCCCATTCTCCCAACAAGAGAGAGCGTCGACGTGATGAAAAAGAACGAGAGCGAGATCGCTACGGAGGCAGCAACTACCGCCACGCTAACAGTCCAGGCCAGGGCAGGAAGCGCTCAAGGTCCAGATCCAGGTGCGCATACATACATTTTACACTTTCAGAGTATTTTGTATTGCTGACAAGATTATTTAGACAAGGTATCATCTTTCTGTTGAAGACAGTTGCAGGAAAAACTAAAGAACTGTCGAACACCTGGAGTAGACAAAGTGACACATTTGGTTTAGGTTTTTTTTTTGTATTGTTTTATCAAGTTAAAGTGCTTTGATTTGTCTAAAGCCTATGAAAATACAACAGCATATTTACTACAATTATCCTAAGCAATCCAAGAATTGTAAAATCCATGTGGCTTAGCATATAGACACTTCCTATTAGTGGAAAGACAGCATATTTATGGTAACAATAGGAGTAAACTCTAGAGACACACAATTACTCAGATTTGTATTGTTATTAAGGATGCTTTAACACGTTGTAAAAGGTGTAATAATAGAACGGCTAAAAGCGCAGATATCTTCAGCTGTTTGTCTGAAAATGCAACGTTACATTAGATGTCTAGTTACAACTTATCTGCGAGGAGGTATCAAAAAGCTAGGTTCATTTACAAGAAAGTACTTTATTTATCTATGTTTCAAAATAGTCCCCTTGCATGGCCACTTCTGGACTATGTCCTGGAAGTACTTTTCAAAGCGTGTCGAGCACCTTCTGCGATTTCCGCAGTGGTGTCATAACGGTGACCTTTGAGCTGGAGGAGCCAAATCTGGTATGTATTTTAGATGTGGTCAAAACAGTACCAGTTGCGCAGCCCCCGATGCACACTGACACTTATGAAGGTCGGTGCTCCCTGTTACTGTGCGTGCAGCCTTGTGATGCCATCTGTTGACGTGATGCAAAACTAGTATCTTAACCTTTTTATAACACCTCGTACACTGCTCTCTGTGGATTACTGTGCTAAATCTGGCTTACCAATGGTTAACCAGTTAAAGAAAGCCTTCATGGCATTATGGTCTGCCATAACCACAGCCAAATCAACATCCTAAACATTTTTGCCGCCCTGTTTCGGTATGAAGAACACTTTCCCGGGTTCATTATAAGATCACGATTTGAGTACTGTATCACCACCAGATGGTCTGCTCCTCTAAATATTTCTGTATCCTCATGTCTCTGGGCATTAAAAGTCTGCAAATGTCTCAGTGATGTGGAGCTAGAGAGAGGCTGAAGGTTCTTTGAGGCATCTAAACTCAAGTGCCTGTCTTTAGGAGGCAAATGCAAAATGTAAATAAAAACAGAATGCAGTAATTTGCAAATCTCATAAACCCATATTTTATTCATAAAAGAACATAGAAAATTTCAAATCAGCATATTAAATTTTTTACACAACCCCTGGTGCTGAACTGCAAGGCCTGCAGTCACTAACAGCTGGAACCAAAGTCCCTGTGTGTGTCAACCAGTGGAGCACGAAATAAACAGCACATGTACTTGAGTAAAAGTAGCGCTACAGTAGATATAATATGACTCCAAAAAATGTCAAAGTGCTCCCTTTACACTTTCACTTGAGTAAAAGGCCAAAAGTATTTGCCTTCAAATGTATCAAAAGTATCCAAGTACTATGATTTATTATGGCTATAATGTCACCATAGTTATCACAGGATTCTTGCTTAATCAACTCAGTATATGGGAAAAGACTCTAATGTTACTGTGAGCACGCCGATCTATTAATACAATGATATTAATGAGTCAAACACTGATATGTGTTAAATTAGCATGAGCCCGGAACTCTCTTTCCAAATGTTTTGCTTGCTGTTGAACTGTAAGTCAGGGCTAAGTTGATACCACCGACGGCAATGGCGGTTCCAGCTTGAATGATGTCCTGGGTGAACCGCGCCATGACCCAACGTCTTCCCCATTGATTAGTTTCAGCTTTAAAAAGCTCCTCTATGCTTCAGCTACTGCCACTGGATGAGTAAGACAATTTATCAAACTCTCAGAACCAAGAACCAAACAACTCCTTGTCTAATTGTAGCCATAAGATAAATACAACATCTATATCCTTATGTCTTTTAAATTAGCCTTTTAAGGCCTTCTGCCCTACTGAACTCAATCACAGAAAGCCTTTATGACATCAACTCAATTAAAGGTAACCAATCAATAAGTGCTATTTTAATTACAATCCAACTAGACTAGTTTGGTTATAATTGTTTTGTTGCTACACACATTATGATAAGCTACACACTATAAATATAATGTTATTCAGCTGAAAGAAATATTGTCGCTCTCTGTGTATAACTACAGCAGGCAACATATCATTACCTAAGTGATATGTACAATTGTTAGCCTGTTTTATTAAATTCATTAGCCTTTACTATCCTCATAACGAGTGACAGAGGTCAATATCTTTTGATCGTTTACCCATTACTTCTTTTCTCCATTTTCTGCATTGGGCTCCTTAGACCTTTTTTTTTATTTTTTTTTTTAAACCTTTTTTTTTTTTTTTTGGATTCAGCTCTTCTTACTGGCGTCATGTCACTTCAGGTCTTGTCAGTTCTCCCACTGGAAACCCTGAAGGTTAAGGTCACCCAAACTCTTTCTGAGTGTATGAGTGAGGAAACTTCTTCGGGCGGTGGTGGCACACTCCGAGTCCTGACCAGGTTTCTTGACCGTGACATGATATAATCAAAAACGTTAGGTTTTTTTGCCGCCTCTGCCTAAATCCGCCACTGCCAAGCAGCAACAAGTTTAAAAAAGAACGCATGTTCTATCCTGATTGGTGGCTTGCTGCGTGTTTGACCCATTTTTATACCCTTGTAAATACAAAGGAACGAGTGATTTTGCTAAATGTAGTTGAGTATTAAGTAAAATATTTGACTTCAAAATGAAGTGAAGTTTAAAGTAAAAGTTTTTCAGATGCATGAAAAAAGCTAAGTACCGCAACGAATTACATTTACTTCGTTACTGTCCACCACTGGTGTCAACACACTTGATTCTGGTTCTGAGCAGCTAGAATCCTGTATTAAACACACATTCCTTTCCCAAAACTTCAGTAGCTGGTCTCCTCAGTTCCCAGATGCATACGGAGAGAAGACACGATGCGACACGATGTCGCTTTGTGTCTTCTCTCTGTATGCAACTGGAATATGGATTCATTTTTCTAACTAAGAAGGAACAAAATTCTTCAGCCCATGCTGCAAACTTCATCAGGACTGATATTGACAAGGTCCCGACAGCCCTGAGATCAGCGAAACTAAAGATTGTACGTTCAGCACTAGTGGTATATTTGCTAGCCAATGAACCAGCAGGTTTAGGGCTGTAAAACACTCTGAAGACAGCCGGTTTCATGAGCAGGCTTTACGACACCTTTAAGTGGTAGGCGAGGGCTGTTTAGGGCCCAGTACACCGAGTGAATGTACGGCACTCAAGTGACAGCTAGAGGCCTGAATGTGTGCCTGTCTATTTAGGGGTCACAAGAGGCTAAAAGAAGTTATGTAGGCGCTGAAACAATGACATAGACGACACAAACATGAACCGATCCATAGAGTCTATCAATCAAACAGTGGGAATGAAGAGAAAGTGGGACCCACTTGATTGACAGCCCCCTGATTAGCCTTAGAATTTCAGTGGGTGTGATTGTATGCTCTAATTCTATAGGCAGCTGTTATGGTATATTTCAAATGCAGCTCGCAATAAATGGATACTTTAAGAGTCGTCCAAACTATCATTTCACCATTCTCCCAAGATGACCTGGCAGTCATTTTAAATTATTAAAGAATAATTTCTCATTTTTACAGTAACTAAAGGTCATGGTAACATCCGAGAGGTAGCCCCCTTCTTTTTTGCCCCTGTTAATTATGCTTCACAATGAATTGTCCTAGAAACCTCCCCCTAAATTTCGTTTCTCATTCAAAGTTCTACTGGATGGACAGCCCAGAGTCCTCACTTTTGAAAAGTGTCATTAAACCCTCTGTTTCCTCTGCACCCAAGAATCTGTTTCTCAGCATGTGTAATGCAAGAGAAAAGGGCCAGGAATAGCAGCTGAGAGCATGACTCCTGCGGTGTTTGCCAGCATCCTGCACACAGCACTAAAACGTTTCTTATAACATCTATATCCCTAGATCGCATCACTTGTATGTCATTTTGGAGATTCGCCCCCGCAAAGTAATGTTGTTTGCAGCAGGTGAGCGGCGTTTTTAAAAATATAAAAGCTATATGTCATCATTGGGGTGGTCCTTCAGCCTCTTATGCTTTTAGAACCACTGTAACCATGGAGGAAAGATTTTGCCAGCATCCTGTACATTACATCCCCCCCAATTTCCTCCTTTTGACCGAATTGTGAACATTCCGGCCCACTCACAAAGTAACACTTCGAATCTTACCTCTTACTCTTGCTTGTAAAAACTGCCCGCTCAAAATATTTTGTTGAGTAGCGGAAAATCCCGGTCCTGCTAAACTATAGTGACCTTATCATCCACCAATATGAAGGCTATACTTTCCTGGACATCAATGGTTGGTCGTTCATGAGCAATTCGTTCATTTAATACATTTTAGAAGAACGAGTACCCTCAAACTAGACATGACTGAGCAAATTTCTGTAGGTTATGTACAGGAAACAGAATAGAGTAGTTTTCATGTGTCCTCTGGTTCAAGTCGTTTATTCTTTTATCATGTGACTCCCAGACTTCGCTCCCCTCGTGCATCAATGAGCCTCGGCCGCCCATGACCCTGTCGCCGGTTCACCACTGTTTCATTTTTTGGCCTACTTTTAATAGATACTGACCTCTGCAGCCCAGGAACATCCGACAAGAACTGCAGTTTTGGAGATGCTCTGACCCAGTAGACTAGCCATCACAATTTGGCCCTCGAGAAACTCACTCAAATCCTTACGCTTGCCCATTTTTCCTGCTTCTAACACATCAACTTTGAGAAATGAATCAAAGGAACGAAATGAATCAAATGACTCAAAAAATAATAATAAAACAATGTCACTAAAATGATCCGATCTTCACATCACTTCTAGAGACTAACCATATTCACTGTCTTCCATGTTTCATCCCCCAGTATCACAGGTTGTGCTGGAGCAACTTAAATTTTTCTTGAGTACACTAACAAGTGTGTGAACAAGGTGTCTAAGTTCATGCCAAGTGTTATTTGATAGAAACTCAATTATGGACTGCCTGAACTGCTGCCGCTTGGCGAACGACTTCTCTTCGTTTTCACAAAGCACACTTACGATCTGCCATTAAAAGGGCGAGAACGGGCCAAACTCATCCGCACAAGTCATATTCGTTTGCATCAAACTTGGAAATTAGTTAATTGACTGCACTGCACATCATTGCTCCAGAGCTTTTACAGCGAGTGCACCGTGGCACTGTGTTCCTTCCCGTTGATTAAACTGCTATGTAGTGTGTATTACACACTCCTGCTAACTCTTCATTCTGCTCAGAGCCACAGATTCTATGTAGAAAGAAAGTAGAAAAGTAATGCTTTTCCTAGTTCCATGGCTTTTTTTTTCTTTTCTTTTCTTTTCTTTTGCATTTGCCGCTGGTAATATTTTAAAAATAGATGCGAGCTTTTTGGCCACCTGCTGACTCGCTAATGGCTATCAAGCATCTGAGTTTGACGTTTTTGTGAAAAAACAAAACACTCCCATGCCAGTTTGGACTTACTGTTAAGAATATTAATAAAAGTCAGTCTTTAAGTTTCTTATTACATATAACAGCCTGAATTCCAGGGGGAAATTAAGCTGAAGAATTCCAGTCTAAATGACGACGTTCATTCAAGCAAAATTTGACCCGCGTTTGTTAATTGCTATAAGTTGTGTATGATTCCTGTGTCTGGTTCTATGCAGAAATAGAAATAGTCCTGGCAATTGGCAGCATGAACTGGCGGTTTATCGTTCATTTATCTTATATAAGTGCTTGTTCTTGGTTACTGTCAGAGCATTTCTGATAGAAATACCTCAACATTTTGAACAAAACAAGCCTCTTCAATCAGTTTGGTCCCCGTGTCTGTGTGTTAGAGAAGTAAAGAAAAGAGTGCAGGCAGGGTGAAGTGGGTGGAGAAGATGGCAGGAATGATTTGTGATAGAAGAGTATCTGCAAGCCTGAAAGGGAAAGTTTATAGAACTGTGGTCAGACCTGCGATGTTGTTTAGTTTAGAGACAGTGGCATTGAGTAAAAGACTGGAGCTGGAGGTAGCAGAGCTGAAGATGTTGAGGTTTTCGTTGGGAGTGATGAGGATGGACAGGATTAGAAACAAGTTTATTAGAGTGACGGCGCATGTAAGACGTTTTGGAGACAAGGTGAGGTGAAGGTGAGTCGCAATTGAGATGGTTTGGACATGTGCAGAGGAGGGACATGGGGTATATCGGTAGGAGAATGCTGAGGATGGAGCCATCAGGAAGGAGGAAAAGAGGAAGACCAAGGAGGAGTTTCATGACTGTGGTGCGGGAAGACATACACGTAGTTGGGTTGAAAGAGGCACATGTAGAGGACAGGGGGGTATGAAGACAGATGATCTGCTGTGGCGACCTCTAATAGGAGAAGACGAAAGGATTCGTCGTCTATCTGTAGCCTAAACTACAGCCGGTTGAAGGCTCACTAACAATACATTTTCAAAAAGTTACTTCTTTTCTCTCTCCAAATGTTCTTATTCTCTTTCAAAAATTAGCATCATATTTAACCAATGAAACATGTATGGCTTGTTTAAGAACTTAAATGTCTGGCGTTTTTTGAGGGTCGGTCGATTTATTTTTTCACATCGTTGGCTCTAGTTGGACGGCGTCAGCTGTATTTCAGCCGATTTTCCAAACTTGTATGCTGATTTGTACCTAGCTGGAAATGAATGAGTGTCATTGTTAGAAGTTATTGCATCTACTAGCTTCTGAATTATTCTTAGTCGTTTTGAACCTGTATGTAAATGTGTTTCAGATCACCTCGGGAAAGGAGAAAGAAGAAGTCGTCAAAGTCTGTCCATCATTCAAAGACTTCCTCCAAGTCGCCAGATAGGGGAAGAGCAAACAGGAAAGTCTCCGCCCACACTGCGAACTCCTCCCCAACATCTAGCCCTACCTCTAGCTTACGAAGCTCCAGGTAACGTAATCTCATGCTAGGGACTTTTTTTGAAAACTGAGGTGTATTTATATGGCTATGCTTCTTTTTTATGCCCCCCCCTCTCCTGACTCACAGCAGTGTCCCACAGTGTTCTTAGTGAATCTCACATTACCATCACAAGAAAAGTAGTCACTTTCCTTTGCGAGTTTCCTGCAGTTTTGGCGTGATTTGACATCTAGACTAATGACCTGTTGAATGAAACATGAAAGCGTTGAGTCACAGAGCGATTTCCGATTTCCTGTCTTTTTTTTTTCCCCTCTTTTTTTTTTGTGACACACAAGGAGAAAGGAATGAAGAGAACACACTGTGTTTGTTATTGTTGTTCCTTCCCCATTATTGATTGTTTTATTCAAATCACCACAGGGGACATCTGGGTATGAAAGTAGTCTGTCAGAATTTCTCAGGTTCCGTAAAAAAAGGAAAAAGGAAGAAAAGAAAAGAAAGTTAAACCCGTAGGGTGATTTGTGACGCTCCTGTCTCAGTTCTTCTGCGGCTGGATGAATATTTCATACATTTCATTGTATAGTTCTTTATTTTACCTGTCAGAGATCTGGACTTCCTTGTTTTCCCAAGTCTGTCCTTGCAGCTTTTAATACAGGCCAGTTTTTTTTTTTTTTTTTTTACTTTTACAAATGCTGTATTAGTCCCTGTCGATTGGTGATGCATATCTTATGTTTTTTTGCCTTTTGCTTTTACAGGGACGCATCGCAGGAAAAAGACAAGCAGGTCTCGTCGACCATCATTTCTTCCGTTCAAAACAAAATCACTCAGGTATGTGGGCAAATTTGACGAACTGTACTCAGGAAATGTCATGAGGCTTAAAATTGTGCAGTGAAAGCAGGATGTATGTGTATGTTATTGGAGTACAAATACCATATATTGTATATTTTTCAGCCACACGTGGTTCTTCCCCAAACTTAGTCTCCACTAAGTTGGAGGTATATAATTGTATTAGATGAACTTGGATGTGGTAACAAAATTTTCCTGTCACTTGAACTAAGATTCAAACGTGTTCAGGCATGTTAATGCCACTGTGCACAAAGGAAGCTCCATGATAGGGTTTACAAGATCTTGTGAGTTTATGTATCTGTGGTCGACTGTGCAAAGTAGTTAAGCGTGTGTTAGAGCAGTGAAGAAGTTCATGGAGAAAAATGATAACAGGAGTGATATGTGATCATTTGTGATAGAGGAGTATCTGCAAGAGTGTAAGGGAAAGTTTAGGACTGTGGTGAGACCTGAGATGTTGTATGGTTTAGAGACAGTGGCATTGAGTAAAAGACAGGAGGTGGAGCAGGAGGTAGCAGAGGTGAAGATGTTGAGGTTTTCGTTGGGAGTAAAGAGGATGGACAGGATTAGAAACGAGGGACAGTGCATGTAGGACGTTTTGGAGAAGAGGTGAGGCGAGATCGAGATGGTTTGGACATTAAAATGGTTTGGACATGTGCAGAGGAGGGACATGGGGTATGTCGGTGGAAGAATGCTGAGGAAGGAGGTTTGTGGATGTGGTGAGGAAAGACTTGGAAGTGGTTGGATTGAAAGAGGCAGATGTAGAGGACAGAGTGGTATGGAGCAAGTGGAAGAAAAAGAAGGAGTGGAAGATCTTGAATGGCCTGACCTCACCCCTACTGAACACCTTAGGGATGATTTGGAACGCTGACTGCACCCCAGGCCTCCTGACCTACATCTGTACCTGCCCTTCGTAATGGTGGCTGATGAACACAAATATCCATTAACACTCCAAAATCTAGTAGAACATCTTCTCAGAGGAGTGGATGGAATTATATGTGCAAATTGAGACTAAATGTGGAATGCAATGCTCAAAAACCACATACCGTACTTTTGACCAGGTGACCCAATACTTTTGGCGATATAGTGTACCTGAGTTTACTAACACCCTTGTGGCTAAACCCAAATCTCCACAAGCACACTCCAAATTCTAACAGCAAAACTAAAAGCACATACCAACCTTATGGTCCAGTGTCCACAATCTATTGCCTATTTAATGTGTGTTTATAAGCGAGAAGACAAAGTGTGTCATTTCAGCACGCATCTGTCCCCCTCAACAGCTTTCGACTGATCCCTGCCCTCATAATGCTACGTACGTGTTCGGTTATCCTCTGGGGCGGATGTAACGGCTCACCGAAACCTCATAATTCCAGCGTGGCGCTTGTTGCTTAGCTGCCAGTTCTTGTACAAGTGTCACCCGGATCGCACACAGAAGGCAAATTCGCTCTGCTAAGCACGCTTTTATTCTGGCTTGAAGCAATATCCTGTTGTCGATCGAGCCGCAGAGCTTTGGAGTTTTTTTTTTTTTCCGTTACGTAGCGATGCTGACACCAATGAACCCGGATCTTTGAGCGAAGGGACGCTCGCTGTTAAAACCAGCAGCTACTGACAGAACGTAGTGCTGCTGCTGATAACGCACACGAATACTTGTACACGCAGGAGGCTTGAAATAGGCACATTGTTGGAGTGTGTGCTTGTGTGAAAGAATGAGTGTCTGAATCTCTTTCCACCTAAAAAGCACTTATCAATGCTAAGAAGCAAGTGTTTTTACGCGATTCTCTGCATGTCGGACTGGATTTTAAAATGTATTTGGATTTCATTCCGGCTTATTTCACGTGCAGGGAGATCGGGGCACGGCGAGGGACTGATGGTGTGATTAGATGGAGATAATCAGCAAGTGTTTAAGGATGACCGAAGGGTCTCGTTTATTCGCCATTAGTGTAACAGAATGAGGGAGCATTAAGAAGGTGTGCGAGGTACAGATTAGAGGTCGACCAATATTTTTTTTTTTCAGGGCAGTTGATATATGATGACTATTTTCTTTTTTTTTTTGTCTGATATGTTTGGCTGATTTTCTTTTTTATTTCCTTTCATCTCATAAAATATATCAGTTAGATAATAAGAAGTGAAACAGAAAATACGGATATGGCAGGTATGAACGCTGCTTGCTTTATATATTCTATATGTTCTAGGTCTTCCCATTTTTGGATGGGAATACAGGCTACTGCCACCTGCTGGCATGGGACAGTTATGTTCTCTCACACAAGCGCAAGAACGTACATGCTAGTTGGCTGTCGGATGTAATCTGTTCTAGTGCAACTTTTTTTGCCCCGGCGATGAGAGGAGATGCCAGCAACAGCTTTCCTCAGAGCCGCCTTCCAAATAATCAACCTAATTTGCAGCATAATTAGTCGATCCATTGGCCGACCTCTAGTATAGATAGACAAGTGAGTGTAAGATACTTTATTTATGATCTACAGGTTCATGCAGGGGATCAGGAAATTTAGGAACCTTAGAGTCGCAAATTATTTGAAACCAGTGCGATCTTGTTTCGGACTTCTTGCCATAAGTTACAGCGGAGTAGTGCAGTGGTGCACAACTTGTTTGCTGTTTTATAAAAATGGTTATAGTGAATGCTGCAGAAAGGGAATTTTGGCATCCAATCAAAATCGCCCAACTCCTAGTTCTGAACGTTTCTTGAGGAATGTCTTGCACAACAGATACAACCTATCAGAAAGCCATTTAACTGAAGGGGAACGGACAGGGAATGCATTTTTTTTTTTTTTTTTATGGTGACCTCAGAGGTTATAGGTCTGAGCCGATAGGAGCTTGCGATTGTCTTCAGCCAGGAAATGAGCCTTTAAGTGCACTCAATAGGGACAAGGTCACACTTTTCGGAAAGACTATGCCGTACAGATCGCACCAGTAAATCCTAATTATACGCCGTTGTGTGATACAAAGTTCACAGGGTGCACAAATGAAATGATCTTAGCGAGGCTTCAGTCATCCTTTTTGCTTTTAAAGGGGACGTCAGCCCCTGGCGAGCCACGCCTCCAACACAGCCGGTGTGTTTGCGCAAGTGTCACATCATAGCACAAACTAAATTTCACCTGATATCGATCTCCGTCCGCAAAAAAGCTTGCATCACGCCTGCAATGCATATCAATGGGTTTTCTGAAGGTTCGGCACGACGACACGAGCAAACAAAGGCATTTCACAAGCCAAAGGGCATAAAGCCGTCTGTTTTTATTTTATTTTTTTAGACAGGTTTCACATTTGCGATCGTGGATTTGAATAAGACGTGTAAACACTCAAGAACTCCTTAAAGTGGTGTAGAAAATGCATGTTTGTTTTTTTTTTTTTTAAATAAATGTCATTCCCCCCCCCCCTGTGAAACTTCAACACTAATTATTTTGACCAGATTTACATGCGCTAGCATGGCACAAAACTTTGCGATTGTTCAGCGAGATCATTTGTACGGGTTTTTTACTTTCAGCTTGCGTAAAACAATCTGCTGTAACAGTTATGTTGTGCTCAAATGCGAGTGTGTGAAAAGAAACAAACTGGAGTGTCTCCGGAGCATTTACATGAACAAATCTCCGTCCTCCTTCTCTTCTATCGCACCCACACAACATGCGATGCAAAACAAAGTAATTAGCAAGGTGATAACTTGAACACAAGACACGGTGTAGATTCCTGAACGATTGAAACTACTTTTGGGAAGTAGGGTAAAACAATTGCTGAGAAAAAAAACAAAGGAAATAAAAAAAAAAACACGGTCATGAGGCCTTGTGTGAATCAAGGCTGTTAGCAGGAAAGTGGGCGGTATTTTGAAGACCGCTTTCCCCAAACACCGCTTGTGTCTGGTGATTTCGACTAACTAGCACATAACGCGATATATACGAAAATGCGCTTGGGTGGAAAGAGACCCAAATTCCACCCTGGTGGAATCCTGTGGAGTTTTTGTGGCTCGGATAAACAGTGGAGCAAATGAATTTCCATTAGCAGAGTAAATATAATATAGACCGGAACCAGGATTGTTCACGGCCGAGTGTGCAATCCTGGAGTGAAGCAAAGTGTGTGTGAGAACTCTTTCTTCCAGACAGCTGCAGCATCCATGTGCGGAGCTGAATATTTTAGGGTTTATTTTTTCTTCCCTGTGACCACTTTGAGCTCTCCGAGCCATGCAGCTGTGTTTATTCGACGCGCTTTAATGACACTGAAGATTTCGGCGCAATCCAGTTAGTCGTAATGACTCGCTGTATCACGCGAAGCTCTTTATCTCAGCTTATTGAGGGATCTAGGTGCTGTAGAACATCATGCTGAGATTCCCAGCTTGCCGATGCAATGTTCCACACCATGTCTCATATACACTATATGGATAAAAGTTTGTGGACACCTGATGATAAAAATCAGACATGCTTTCTAAACATTTCGTTACACATTGAGGCCCTATTTGCTCTTATAGTAACCTCTATTCTTTTGGGAAGATGCTGAACATGATTTTGGAGTGTGCTTGTGGAGATTTAAGCTCAGTGACTATGGTGTAGCGTGTAAATGCCTGGGGTTATGATTCATCCCAAAGCGGTTCATTGGGGTGGAGCTCAGAGCTCTATAACAGGAGATCTTCCACGCCAACCCCTGAAGATGTAGTTTTCAGGGGTTGGAGATCTTCCACTCCAACCCCTGAAAACTACATCTTCATGGAGCTGGCTTAGGGGTATTGTCATGCTGGTACAGGTTCTACTGTCTTAGAACAAGTGAAGTAAAGATTTGATGCTAAATCATGCAAAGACACGCTATACAATTTAGTGGTAACAGTTTGGGGAACTACACTACATATGTTTGGAGAAATCAAGTGTTCCAGTACTTGTGTCTGAATAGTGTATGAGTCTTTTATAAGAACATTTGCAAATGAATCCCATCAAAAAAATATATAAAAATTTAACAGGCCACTGATTTTATTTTTATGATTTTTACATCAACCCAGCATAACATTGTAGCATTATGAGCGGTGAAGTGAATAACACTGATTATCTCTTCTTCATGGCACTTGTTAGTATGTGGGAAATATTAGGCAGCAAGTGAACATTTTGTCCTAAAAGTGACGTGTTAAAAGCAGGAAAAATGGGCAAGCGTAAGGATTTGAGCGAGTTTGAAAAGGGCCGAATTGCGATGGCTAGACGACTGGGTCAGAGCTTCTCCAAAACTGAAGCTCTTGTGGGATGTTCCTGGTCTGCAGTGGTCAGTATCTATTAAAAGTGCTCCAAGGAAGGAACAGTGATGAAAAGGCTGATTATGCACTTGAGGAGCGAAGACCGGCCCGTGTCCGTCGAACAGACAAGCTCCTGTAGCTCAAACTGTTGAAGAACTGTTAACTGATGGCTGTAACGTTATGCCTGGTCAGTGTATGGCGCAGCTTTAAAATCCCAGCAGTGGAATCGTGGTGGTCAGAAGCTGGGATCAGCAGTCCAGATGTCCTGAAGAATTGACAAACTTCCCAAAAGTCCAAGATTTTAAACACTTTTTACCACTGATCAATCTATTAAATCGTAATATATATATATATATATAGTGTCTAACAGCTGAAAATTGTATTTCAATGGTTAAGACCTTGGACTTTTGATTCGGAGGTTGGTTTCTGAGTTTGGACTTTTGAGCAAGGCTTTAACCCTCAACTGTTAAAATGGAAAGAATAAATAATTGTAAGTTGTTTTTGATAAGCACTTTTGGAACGTTGAATAAACAAGTGAAGAAATCACCATAAGGTTCATGTTTGTGAATAATGCTGTGAGTGATTTTTACCTCAGGTAATGAGGCGGACTAATGTGGATGAAACTGGTGGTCTAATTACGGTAGTATTAAAACTTCTTGGTTGGGATTTTTCATCATTGTCTTTGCTATATTTATTTCAATTGCTGTATAGCTTTAGAAGTAGTTAATGTACAGCATTGTACGTTTTGCTGACCGATGCTGTCATTTGAATACGTGGTAAAAAAAAAAATCAAGCTTGAGACAAAAAGCGGTCAGAAGAGCCTTTTCACTGTCTGCTCCTGTGCTTTTATGCTTTCCTTTTGCACGTGAGCTAGCATGTTATACTGTACTGCTAGTGTTCGGTATTATTCGGCGCTCGGGCCGCCTGCCCCCGCAGCAGCGAGTGCTCTATTTATCCGCCTCCGTGCGCGAGCGTGCTGACGAGCATGTTTGCATTCGTTCATTGGTCGGATTGTTTTATGATTATTTTCGGTGGGCTTTTTATTGGAAATTTTCTGAATCGATATCTCAGCCGTGGCAGGCGAGGCGAGGCGAGGGGATTCGAGGCAAGGGCCGGGGCGATAGCTCATCTTGGTCGACCTCCTACGAAAATGTCTCCTGCTCTGAGAGATTGATTATCTTCGTGACACGTGACGCATACCTTCCAGGTTGGACTGCGTCCATGCTGAGCAGTTCAGCAGAAAGGTGCTGAAGGCGGCACGCTCGTAAATAAGCACGGCGCATTAAGCTGTCACCGGTGAAACATTAGCTTGATCAGATCGCGAGCGGAAAGCGCTCGGCGCGTATATCTTCGATCAGCACCAGACGCAGCAGCTGACATTTCAGTACGCCTCGTCTCCTGGTACGGTACCATGTAAAGCCGGAACGTGTGCGATCTCCTGACACAGAACTCTTCTCAGCATTAATAAATGTAATGCACAAGTGAATAGGCAGAGCTGTAGAAGAAGCACAGGAGTGTGCAGTGCGCTGGATTTAAACTGCATTAGTGACAGCAGGCTTAGATGTGCTGAAAAGACTCTGTGACCCTGTCAGCCACACGGGCATGTCCAGAGGCGTAAAAAAAAAAAACACACAGTGACTATTATACACAGTATACACACTCCTCTGCTGTGGACTCCTAATTAGAAATGTTCTCTTATCTACAGGAATGTAGCATCCTTATCTATTTTCTGTCTGTGGCCTTAAGCTTTATCCTTTGTATTACATTTCTGTATTATACAAATGAAATATAATTGCTCTGTTATAAATTCTGTCAATTTTTATATTTAAGTTTACATCATTTCAAGTGCAGTTTTTGATGTCTAGTTGGCTACAGAAACCTAAGTAAGATAAATGCTTCTTCTCAATGATAAAGCCCCAGATCTGTAGGATGTTCCAGTGATGGTAAAGATGACCATCGACTTTTCAGTCACATCTCTTACCAAGGTCTTTCTCCCTAGCATGAGTCCTGGTTATTCCAAACCTCTTCCATTTAAGCATCATGGAGGTGAAAATGCACAACGCAGATCTGTTTCTCAACACAATTCTATTCAATTCAGTTTCATTCATTTTTATTTGTATAGCGCTTTTAACAATGGATATTTTCTCAAAGCAGCTTCACTCTGATCATGTGGTAAAAAAGAATATATAAGACTGTTTGTTATGAGTGTAATTTTGTCCCTAACGAGCAAGCTGGTGGCGACTGTGGGAAGGAAAACCTCTCTGAGATAAGGAAGTATAAGAAAGCAACCTTAAGAGGAACCAGACTCGAGAGAAAACCCATCCTCATCGGAATCTCCATTTTCTTACAGCTAAACGATGTTGAGGTGTTCAGTGATGATCAGATGCAAACTGTACTTAATGTCAACAGTCTGTTACACTGACCCAGGAATAGAGTCCAATCTCCATTCTCCTGTGTTACTCCGTAATATAATGGATCCTTATTGTTGTATAAAAGTTCAGGACACTGTGAAGTTGGGGACTCCGGCAAGACTTGCTATGGCAGCATAACTAAAAGGGAGATCCAGAAGGTAACACAGACATCTCTGAGATAAGAGATGCCTTCACACCACCGTCAACACCCTAAATGAACGTGTGAGAGTGAGGGGATGACAACATACAAATATCCCAGTTCACCGAACACTCAATACCCATGATTCCTTCAGAGCTGCTCTTTTACCTAAGAAAAACCTACTGATAAAAGACTTGGGTCCCAAACACTGATTGGAAGGATGATCCATAACTGTGGGGCTTTATAAGAGAAAGATCTGCCCCCAGCTGTAGTTTTCTTTATTTGAGGTACCAACAAATAGCCTGCACCTTTTGATCTAAGTAGGTGTGGGGGGTTATATTGGTACAGAAGTTCACTCAGATACAGTAGGAGTATTTTATAATCAATGTGAGATTTGATGGGGAGTGTAGACTGATTAAAACAGTGGTCATATTTTCTAGATCTAGTGAGGACTCTTGCTGCTGCATTCTGGACTAACTGAAGCTTATTTATGCACTTACTCGAACACCCAAACAGTAAAGCATTACACTAGTCTCATCTAACAGAAGCATGAAATAGTTTTTCTGCATCCAGTAACATCATATTTCTAATTTTAACAATATTTCTAAGGGTGAAAGGAGGCGATTCTGGTATATGTTATTCACATGAGACTCAAAGGAAAGACTAGGGTCACTTATCACACTGTACTTCCGTCTGATCCGAGTTGAGCAGAAAGAAGTAATCAAACATCCACTGACTAATTTCCTTTACACACTATTGAACATTGTTAAGCTGATCTCTCTAATCTGGCTTTGCTGAAATATACAACTGTGTATCATCAGCACAGCAATGGAAGCTAATACCATGTTTAAGTATAATACAGAAGCAGCATATATAAAGGGAAAAGTTAGTGGGCCTAATACAGATCCTTGTGGAGACAGTTCTGTCTCTGAGCTCTACACTCGCCTCATTTACCTAATTGCTAGGGGTTTGTCTTGTCTGAAATGGTGGTGAAATCTTCTTTTTCTTATATTTGGGGGTAAAGCATGATTTGAAACGCTATACCTTTTACTTGCGATCGAGATGCATGCACAAGGGAGGAAAAAATATAAAAATGTATTTCACTCCGGGAGATCTTTTCGTTTTTTGTTTTTTTTTGTCAGAAAATGTCCTTGCGTGAAAACCTTTCCCCAGGCGAATATTCAAGCAAAGAGACACAATTCTCATGCATTTGTGTGCATTCTGCATGTGCAAGTCGAGAAGGAAGCTTATGTGACATATGCAGATGAGGTGGCATAAGAAGTCAAAACGAGGCCAGCTGTATTGTATTGTGTGTTGTGAAAATCGGCAGCTACTTCCATGCGATCTGTGACCTCATTAGCGATTTGGTGCAGAAACTTTCGTCCTGGTAATGTGTTTACTTTACTGCAGCAAAGAGAAGAGCCTCTGAAGTATGTCATGGCCATCTCCATTCAGTCTCCTTACATTCATGTATTTACACGGAGCTCTTCGCTGTCAGGACTCTCCTTGGGTTGATAAAAAAAGAAAAAAAAGGAAAAAATGCAAATCATTCCGACATAAATAAATGAAAGAAGTAGAACAGTCAATGGTCTTCAAGATGCTTTTCTGCTTACCGCGGTTGTAAAGAGTGCTTTTTTGAGCCAACCAGAGCATTTTTGTTCATCTCTGACCCCCTTCAGCAAAGAGGCAGATCCACTTGCACGACCACCATTTATTGGATGTTTTTTGTTGGGGGGTTTTCTAACCATTGTGTAAAATTTGACTGTTGTTGTGTGCTAGGAGATCAGCAGTGTTTTAAATTAGTTTGAAGCAGGGCTTCTATGAGCACCGATAACCCTTTTTTCTTATTTTGATGTTTAATGTGAATATTGGTTGAGGCTCTTGATGTTTTTATGGATTATGCTGCTATATGGTTGTTTGGATGGATTTTTTTTTGTTTTGTTTATTGGTTTAGTTGGTTGGTGGGTTACTTGGTTGGTTGTATTTCGGTTGGTTGGTTGGTTGGTTGGTTAGTGTGGTTACTTGGTTGGTTATATTTTGGTTGGTTGGTTGGTTGGTGGGGTTACTTGGTTGGTTATATTTTGTTTGGTAAGCTGGTTGATTTATTTAACTGGTTAGTGGGTTTGTTTAGTTAGTTATTTTTTTATTGGTTGGTTAATTTGGTTGGTTAAAGTGGTTTTTTTTTTGTTTGGTATTATTTAGTCAGTGTATTTATTTGGTTAGTTGGTTGGTTTATTTGGGTAGTTAGTTGTTTGGTTGGTTGTTGGTAGGTTGATTCTTAAATATATTTAGTCGGTTGGTGAGTTGGTTTGTTTATTTGGTTTATTTATATGTTTTCGGGTTTGGTTGCTTTTGCTTGCTTGGTGTGTTGATTGAGTTGAGTTATTTTGATTGGTTGGTTGGTTAGTAGATTAGTAGGTTAACCTGTTTAGTTTTTTTTGTATAAATCTTTTCTGTCGTCTGGTTTACTTAAAAAAATTTTTTTACTGACCATCTTACTGATGTTCTCATTCCATCGCCCCTAAGACTCCAATGTGTAACTTGCCTCTTCTTTTTTCTTTCCCTAATACAGGACCTCATGGCTAAAGTACGAGCAATGTTGGCCAAAGGCCTGCAGCCCAACCCGTCCTGAGACATGTAAAAAGGAGCAGACCGACGATTGAACCAGCCACCAAACTTTAACCTGCAGGACCGCAGTGCAGCGCTGTACCGATACGCTTTTTTCCCTTTACGTATACTCCTCTGGATCTTTTCAATTAAGCATCACCAGTGATTCCCTTTAATGTAACGAAGCTCAAGCTTTGTGATGAGCCAGGCAGCATGTAGGGTTTACTGATTCTGTGGGCTTAAGGTTTTCCCAGTGTTTTTTTTTTTCCTTTCCCCAGGAGGTTCTATTGCAAAAGAAAGTGTAAAAGTCTGAAAACGTAAACATGTTTATTTTACTAACGAATTAGACCATTTGACTAACTTTATAACAGGACCCCATCTTGTGTGATTAGGCTTCTACCACGGGGCAGTGTTAAATCCTTCTGTGAAGGATTACAATATTTCCTGTTCTTCCGTCTCGGTTCTTTTTTTTTTTTTTTTTTTTCTTTTTTTTTTTTATCATTTCCAGGCAGGTTTGTTTTCCTAAAGCCTTCGGCTGCTCAAGATTGTTTTTTTTTTGTTTGTTTTTTTTAAACTAATGTGGCCTTCATGCTGTAAGTTTGCATCTGCTTTGTAAAACTGAACAGTCAATAAAATTTGATTCACAAACTGTGATCATGAGTGTGTCTATGAATTATGTCGAAGTGTGTGTGTGTCTGTGTGTCTAGATATAGTGTCCATGGGTTGGCGTTAAAGATCTTGAGTGGCCTGCTATAGAGTTTGGGATGAATGTGAACACTGGCTGCACCCCAGGTCTCCTCACCTCACCTACATCAGTACCTGACTTTACTAACACACTTGTAGCTGAATGACCACAAATCTTCACAAACACACAAAAAAATCTAGTGGAACATCATCTCAGAAGAGTGGATGGTATTATAAGTGCAAACGGGGATTAAATGTGGAATTAGATGTTATAAAAACACATACGGATCTTACAGTCAGGTGTCCACAAACTGTCCTCTGTATAATGTGTATGTAAAGTGGTTATGGGGAAACTAAATTACATTTGCACATGATCATTTTATTGTCAATAGTGTACAGGAACAGTCTCCATGGCAACATGCTAACACCGATTAATGGGTTTTTCAGTAGACAATTACTGAGAAATTGCTCTAATATTCATTAATTGAATTTTTATATTCACTCCTAAGTGAAAATCAAAAAGCATTTATTAATTCTATATATTTTATTTGCTTAAAAAAAAAAAACGTTTTCCTTATTTGACAAAAGTGAGGATTAAATAAAAAATATATATAATTTTTTTTTTATGTGTTGCATAATAAAGCACCTCTTTCAGTCCTTTTTATGACATTCATTATTATGATTTTTTTTAATTAATATGCCACAGACTATTGATGAAGTTGAGGTTGTACCATAAGCTTTTATTAAATTAGCACTTTTCTTGAAAAAAGAAAAACCTTTAAAGAGATTTTAGACTAATGGTTTTCTTAGTCGGTGTCCTAATGATTCAGCATTCAATAGTAAAAAAAAAAAATATTTTACAAAATTAAATTAGAGCAGAATATACCTTTACAGAATCTCCCAGACGTTGTTAAATATTTAAATCCCTGCTGCCAAGATGCTCCTGAAAAGAAATGGAAAGTGAAACTTAAACCTGTCACAGGGGGTTTGGATTTATTCACAGTTAGACGTTAAAAAGAATCATGAAAAGCTTCTTTCTTTTTACATTTTTATTTAAATCATTAGCATTATAAACTGTATTTTAACTTAACTTTTATTGGGAGAAAACTGGTAGTTTTATGTGAAATCAGACTTTGCGGACCCCCATATAATTCAATTTTTTAATACCCAAAAAAAAATTCAGTGGCATGAGGATGGGGATGTGTGCAAACTTATACAGTCACATTTGTTAGTTTTTTTCCCCAGCTGCATTGATTTCCCCATTGCTTCAGCATTATGGGTTAATGTGTGTAGGTTCATGACATGTATAATCCCAATTAAACCACATATAGCACACAATCCCTTTGTATACATAATCTGCCGAAATCCATAGCTAATCGTGTTTAGGTTAAATAATCCTGATCCCAAGCTGGTCTGACTCGCCGGACTTTCTCAGCTCGGCGGCTTCAAAGAACAGAAAAATCCAGCCTCGCGTCCAATTGTCAACAATCCGATCCAGATAATCCGCATTTGAAGAATAGGGCTCAGCTTTTTTCCGCGCCCTTGAGAAAGCTTTTTTTTTTGCACCTTTAAACCGGGCTTGAGGATTGACCTCGGTGTCACAACCAGCTTTCTTTCAGCTGTCTTCCTTAAACATTTCTGAGTTTATAAAGAAGACCTTGAACACTAAGGGCATGATGGAATCTCGACTACGCATGGCTGAACCAAAAATCCCTGCTGTCAGGTTCGGAAGGATAGCATTCCTCTTTCCCTTATCAAACCCTGGAGTGTGTACACACAAAAAGCAGATTGCCCTCTCCAAGTGCTTTTAGATGTTTTCGAAAGATGCCATTGCTGCTTTTGTGTGTACCAGAGGGACCCTGTGTTGGCCATCACCATTTCCAGAGTGGTAGATGTTAGATGATGGCTGGTGGATGGATTTACCTGGCAGGTATCCCAATTATATCTATAAGTGCAGTAATTTCTAATTTCCAACACACTTAACCACTGAAATTCTGACTTCCCAGAATCCCTGCACTGTTTAAAAGCATTCTGTGTGTTGCTAAAGGCATTGCGTCATTGTATTGTATGTCTAAACAGCCCAAAAACCCTACGATCTTTGAGTAAATCGGTGTGCCGAAAGTGACTGAGTTAGTCTGGTTTGCCAAACTGTACAACGGTGCTTGAAGGCATTTCCTTAATCAGGGGTTAATGATTTGTTTACGCAGACTCTTTAGCTCGCGTGCTGCCAATATTCAATTACACAAAGAGATGCCTCTCCTCTGCATTTCAAACCACAGGCGATGAATGGAACGTTAATTATGCTTTTACGTTTGAATGCCGAGTCCTCAGTGGCGCATGCCTTCTGAATGCCTGAAATGGAATTGCCACGTTCGTGATGCCTATTGATTTCAAAGAAATATGAAATCTAATCCTATTATATAAATTGCGGTTAATTTTATATCGCCGGTTTGGTCGGACGAGGAGAAAAAATATGGAGCAGTTTCCCAATGCTCGTTTTTTTTAATTATTATTATTTTTCTACCCACACTACCCATACCAGAGCTTATATCACTCTAATAGGACTAAAAGCAAACCAGGAGTCTTTTTAACTGGTCAAAAAATCCACAAAGTGCTTCAGTATATCTTCATTTCAAGACAAGGAACCAACTATTTAAATACTAGACGTTATTAAAACATTAACCATAATATTTTGGTTATTTATAGAACCAGTAATCACTGTTTGGTCTGTGTTTTTTTCCCAATCTATCCAATTCAATTTCGCTGACCTTTGGCTTTCCTTCACACACCAAATTTTGAGACCTGGTCTCAGAAATATTCTCAAGAACCTTAAGTAGTTCCCAGAAAACACAGACGTGAGAGTTCCTGCCGAGGGGGCTTGCTTAAATGTATTACAAAAAGCAAAAAGCATACTGCAAATTGTCTTCTGTAATTTGTTAGATTAAATGCTAATGACTGCGAAAGAATTTTTTTTTTTTATGTTTTGGCAGTAATACATTTATTTTGCAGCATGGTAGCCATAAATAATTAGAATTTTATGGGTATTGCTAATTAAGTTATTAATTTGGATTAAATGCTTTTCGTGGGACCGAGGCAGGCAGTCTCCTGAAGACTATTTAGCTGCTTGTGAATCATCGTTGCCCTGTTGTCATAAATGTTTGCCTTAAAGGCATTTTGCGATAATCAGTAATACTGAAAAGATACCTGGAGAAAAAAAGGTTAATTAGTGTTTGGTTTGGAAGAATTCTTTGGGTGCAATATATAACAATTTACACTGAAATAAATGGCCCTCTTTACTTCAGCACTGATTACATTTCACGTAGCTGCCCAGAGTATTAAACTTCATTCCCCCACGCTAGCAAGACGAGAGAACGCAATATGTCCGTGTCCATTCAGAATGTAAATGAATAAGAATAATCCAGATTGATTATATGTGTTCTAAATTAAGAAAAATACAGCAATAAACATGAGGTGCATTATTCGATTTTGTTTACATTTCAGAAATAGCTTGCAAATTTCAATATGTAAGGCTTAAATTCTGTGGGTATTAATTCTTAAAAAAAAAAAACATGATCTGAAATTTTTGTAGGAGTTGAACAGTGGTGTGCATGCATTTACAGTCATTTACAGTCTCTTTAACACGCAGACATTCTCCTATTGCCAATCCTTAAATTTTATCTTAAAACAGAAATCGTTCTGCACAGATGTTTTATGGTTTAGAGACAGTGGCATTGAGTAAAAGACAGGAGGTGGAGCTGGAGGTAGCAGAGCTGAAGATGTTGAGGTTTTTGTTGGGAGTGATGACGATGGACAGGATTTGAAATGAGTTTATAAGAGGGACAGAGCATGTACGACATTTTGGAGACAAGGTGAGGGAGGCGAGATTGAGATGGTTTGGACATGTGCAGAGGAGGGACATGGGGTATATCAGTAGGATAATGCTGAGGATGGAGCCACCAGGAAGGAGGAAAAGAGGAAGGCCAAAGAGGAGGTTTATGGATGTGGTGATGGAAGACATGCAGGTGGTTAGTTTAAAAGAGGAAGATGTAGAAGACAGGGGTGGTATGGAGACGGATGATCCAATGTGGCGACCCATTCTGGGAGAACCTGAAAGAAGAAGAAAACAGATAGTGTATCTACGATGTACTTACACATTCTCTTCTCTTTCCAAAGACTCTGTTTTTACAGATAAACTGGGTTTTTCTATGTTATTTTGTTTCAGCCATGACCCAGGCAACCTTGCTTAGGTAAAGGCTACAATCATTAACAAATAGAAAGCAGGCTATTTATTAGTCTATCATCAATGTTATGCTTTATCAGCCCTGACCTAAACCCTGGCTTTCTGAACACCCAAAATGTACGTATTTTTGCCATATGTTTAAGCAAACGATTTATTTTTTTTACAGCCCACACAGATCACAGACTGCACAAATCCTGAAAAAACCCTGCTGATTCATCATTTGTATTAACCGAAGAATAATATCTATGTGCGCCAGCAATGATGCACACTGTCGACACAGTTGTATGTGCCGAAAAGCCTTGGGAAGAACTCTGGGTGGTTCGAGACTAGCACGCGATTGCGCTCTGTTGTGGGTTCTCTCCGTCCTCGCTGTATTCTTACAGCTGTAGGAACTAAACCAGGCAATAAGCTGCAAAATGGCAGCACCACAGGCTTTAAATCTGCCAGGGCTTCGAGAGAAAATTAAAGGGCTCGTGATGTGTCATCGAAAACCAACTCCTGATGTGGTTCATAGATGCGGAGTTTTTCTGACTGCTTTCAAATACCGGCCAAACCATTTCAGGCATTTAGGTTTCCCACAAGGGAGGGGACTCTCACCCAGAACTGCTGCTGATTTTACTCTCTTCAGCTGTACTAAGTTCCATTATGTAATAATATTTGCGTAGATGTCTGTGTTCATTAGCATTTCCAAAGCATGGAGTTGATTTAGGGTCATCTGGTGTATTTCACCCCTCGTCGCTGTGCTTAAGTTTGGCGGTTCGAGGCGGTCGGTAAATCATTTTCCTCTGTTTTTAATTGCACCGTTTTTATTTCCTAACCAGCAAACCCCTGATGTAATCACTTCGCAAAATTGCAACCTTGCGATTTATGGGGCACATTTGATAAATGAAACTACCAATAAATTACTAGAGGGAGTTTATTTACCCACCACTGCTTCACATCTGGAATGGTTTGAAAATGAGCAAGACTTATCAGGAGATAATTCATTTGTCCATCCATCTAAAGTAAAAGCTTTTTCTTCCTGCTCTGGATATGGATCCCATCCCAGAACATTGTGCACAAGGTATGTACATCATGAATGAGTGGATGCCAGACCCTTACATGCCACCAGGCACTCATGCTTAGGGGCATTTTGATTAGCCAGTGTCATGTTGTTGGGAGAGTGTGAGAAAACAAGAACCTGGAGTAAATTTTCTGGGGTACGGAAAACATAACAAACTGCCCAAAAATAGAAATTAGTTCAGGATCGATCCAGGAAACTATGATTTCAAATCCTGGAAATAATTCCAAAGCCTCTCCTTTCATCTGATGGATGGGAAGAATGTATTTATTCTCTGCTTATGTATACATAAAGCTAAGAGGGCTGTTGGTTCTCAGCTCCAAGCACAAATCAAATATAATATGATTTTTCATCAATACCTTTTTGCTATTAGCAGATGCTAATAGCTAGTTTAAGTGTCTTGATGACCTTGATGTTTGGCCTCCCAGACTTAGCTAGAAAAAGTGTGTTATGCTTGTCACATGTACCTTTACAGCACTGTGAAATCCTTTCTTTGCATATCCCAGCAATGTTAGATAACTAGAATTAGAGTGCAGGGTCAGTCATGATACAGCAAACCCGCCCTAGAGCACAGAGGGTTAAGGGCCTTACTCAAGGGCCCCAAGAGTGACAGCTTAGTTATACCAGGGCTTGTACCCGTGACCTTCTGATCAGTAGCCCAGAGCCTTATCCACTAAGCTACTGGACCACCTCCCCAACTTCATATACCCCAGCTTGTCAGGGTCAGCCATGGTATGGCACCCCTGGAGCAAATAGGGTTAAGCACCTTGCTCAAGAGCCCAACAGCACCAGTTTGGCATTGCTGTGGCTTGAACCCCTGACCTTATAATCAGTAACCCAAAACCATAACCACTGAACCACCACTGCCCCTATGTAGTGTTTTAAATGTTCTTGTATCCTCTAGGTTCTCAAGTTTCTTCTCACCTCTCAGAAAACTTTCCAAGGTGTCTCGGTTACTTGCCGATGGATATGAACAAGTGTGAAAGACTTACCATCCAGCTCAGACATAGTATGTTCTGCCTTACACATGGTGGTTCTGGGATGAATATTGCACTGATACACTGGTGTTACTTCCACATTATTAGTGTTTCAGCCACACTCAATGTTCTGGAGCTAGGCTTTGTTCTTATTGTGAACACAAATGATAGAATAATTACCGAAAACCACATTTCAGGTCAGGTTCAAGCTACCCGAATGTATTCCTTTCTGGCAGTCTCCTTTCAAGGATATTTTCTTCATCGTGTTAGTTTGGCTTGTGCGGTTTATTGGCTACCAATTTGGGCTGTCAAGAAAACTCAGTGTAAGAATATTTCATCCATATATTCCACAAGGCTTGCTCAGTGACCATTTGAAAGTCTAATTTGGAATGGGATGTTGTGCGAGCAACTGGCATTATGTTTAATGGCACTTGTCTGAACCTTTGTCGCTCCTTTCTTATCATTCTATACTTCACATTGACTCTGGTATGATGGCCTTGTCAGATTGATCAGATTAGACGTGCAGGAATAAACAAAGGAATAAAGAGAAATGGAGGGAGAATCGCATTTTACATGTTCCCAGAGATGAAGTGAGTGCACTGGCTTATCTCTGAAGACCGGTCGGCTTAGAAAAGACGGAGTCAATAGGAATGACTTCATCACTCCCGCACAAATTTGGTTGACTCTGGATTGTGACGCCTGAAAGGTTTTAATTTCCAGCGCGAGATGAAGAACTTTCCCTGAGGCAGCGTGTTTGGTTAGTGTGTCCCCTTTTCCTCGCTTAATTCACCTTCACAATTATTTATCATTGATTGAAATGTTTTTTGTCGGTGTGTTTATTGCAGCGAAAAGAAACAGAGCTGTTTTTCTGATTTGCAACGAGGACCAAAAGTTACTTTTGGAGATTGAGACGGATCAAGCAGTGCGAATTACCTTTAGGCTCGCTCCCTCATCTCACTTTAGCGTGGCATTGCTGACACTGTGACGAGGCTTGAGGCAGAACCTGGTTGCTCTTGTTACGTTTCTGCCTGACAGACATCACACAGGGACCAGCCACCACTTGAAGGTTAATGATGGCCACCAGCGCTGTGCCCCACTCACTTGTACAGACTGACAAACAACCGTTTGACGGCTGTCTCTCATATCACTTTCCACATTCCCTGTGTGCTCATAAATTCTTTTGGCGGTACTTACTTCTGACTCGCTGGAAAAGAAATAAAAGAAGAGAAGAGACTGTGGGTCTGCAATCAAGTCTGGAAATATCATTATTTAAATACCATGGAATTCTGAATCAGACACACTGAATCAGACACACTTGATTGAAAGAGTTAAGGTCCATCTACATTGTAATTGTTCTCATTTAAATCTGTTCGGTAGTGTAAATCAGTTTTTAAAATAAAAAAATGATCTTTGTAATAGTTTTTGAATAATTTCAAAGTCTTTCTTTTTTTATTAAGTGCGCTATTAAGTGTGCTATACACGTTGAAATGCAAAAACGGATTTATTTATTTGATATTTATGGTTTCTAATATCTGCCAATGGTGGACATTAAGGAAGCATCTTTCACTGTATCAGAATATTTACGTTTTTTTTTTTTTGCTGTAGTGTTATAACATTAATATTACAGAAAAATCATTGATTGCTCATCATCATTTTATATTTATTAAAATTAATGAAACTTCCAGAATGGCCTGAAAGTTTTCCAGCAATAATTTGATAGCTAGTGACATGATAGCTATGTTTTTAAATATCTGACATTGTTGGACAGTGAGGAAGCATTTTTACTTTGTTACTGTATTAAGTATATTTTTTTAAGTTTGTTCTTTGTCAGATGCTTTTTATGCTTTATGAATAATATCTTAAGTTTTACTCCACTACATTATAGAACATGTTCCTTTCTACTTTTTTTTTTGTAAAATGGAAATTTTGTAAAATGAATGTGTCTTGACCACAACATTACAGTTTTTCTCGATTGCTAAGACACATTTCTTGAAAGCTGCTCTCCTTTTCTCTAAACTGTGAACACAAAACCCAATTCTCAAGCTACATTCACAAAACCTCAGACTCTTCTTGCAAAACCAAACTTTCACCTCAAAACAGTTCAATCTGTGCTCAAAACTGAACTATGTTGTCAAATCATGCCCCGAGTCAATCAAAATTAAAATCACTACGGAACAGTCACTAAACACTATGTAGAAAAATAGAAAACACAATGCTCAGGACATGAAGCTGGAGAAATAAATGTTTATTGTTCACTGTAGGCTAAATGCATGTTGCAAAACAAAAAAAACCTGTGCATTTTGCACTTGTACAAAAAGACAAAACAGAAATCTTATGAGTTTGCCACTTGTGTACAGTAAGCCCATGTAAAAATATATACAAATAAGTGCATTACTCAGCCCAGCATCATGTCTCCATACTGGGTCATGCCACAGGGCTTCATCCACATCACAGGGCACATTTTGTCTGGCCAGGCAACGGGGGAAAAAACCCTGGCATGCCGTATCCAGGCTTGGCATGCCTCCACACCTATGTCATCACAGGCAAGTCCCATGGCTTGCAGAAGATTTACTCTGGTGTAGGGTTGGCGTTCATATACCTTCCATCGCCATGAGGAGAAGAATTCCTCAATGGGGTTTAGGAAAGGGGAGTACGGTGGAAGGCAAAGATTGATAAAACCTTGGTTCATATTGAACCACTCTCTAACCTGGAGGGCTCTGTGAAAACTCACATTGTCCCAAACAACAACATAAATGGGATGCTCATCCTGCTGCCCTACAGAGCATCTCGCTTGTGATTGAGTGAGATTTGGTAAGATTAAACCCAGCTTCATTCATGTACACGTATTCATGGGGTCTTTCCATTGCATCCAGTTGAAGAACCCTCTATAGAAATAGATATAGTTTTGTAAGTGATACGGAAAAAGTGATTTAGGCCACTACAGTAAATCACTACTTAGAGTAATCAACATCGAATGTGTCTGGATATTTGCCAACCTGTACATACTGGAATCGTTGCTCTCTGACTCTGTCTGAGTTGCGATCAAAGGGCACTTTGTATAGCTGTTTCATGCGCAGTCTGTTGCGTTTGAGGACACGATCAACAGTAGAGAGGCTGACACTGATAAAACCCTCAAAATGTACATGGTCCTCAATGATCTTCTGCTGAATTTCACTCAGTTTAATGGCATTGTTCTCACGGACCATATTTCTTGGTGGGGGGAGAACATACCTGTCCTCCCACCCCCATGTGGCAGTCTTTCAATTCTACAAAAAGAGAACATGGAGTTACAAAAAATATACATGGAATACTAGGCCTACAAACAGTTAGACCAACTCTCCATGACAATACTACAGTACATTGGTACAGTGATGGTCTGAAACATATATTTACTTACAGTATACTGTGGTACAGTATATAGTATGTCATAGAGTAATTGCTGTCAACATTTACATACTGTACTATAATGTCAAAAAAGGTAATTACCTGTTCTCTTCTCTAAATCTTCGGATTATGGTGGACACAGTGAATCTATTGATGTTTGGTTGTACCCTTTGTCCAGCCTCCCTCATGCTTATACCATGGACAAGAACATGGTCAATCACAGTAGCTCTGATTTTATCAGATATTACTGTTCTTTGTCTTCGCTGACCACCTTGACCTCCTCTCACACGAACCAACACTACAGATTCGTGTGTGAATCCACTCTCAGATTTCTATCCATTGTAGGGTCTCACAAACCAGTGCTCTCTGAACTGGCTTACTTTATATGTTCCCTCACATCATTAGCCACAAGTGTGATCCATTTTGAGTTGTAGTGTTCAAGTGGTGAAACTTGTGCTTTAATTGTGTTTGACTTTTGTCACCTGTGCTCACCATTATGCAGCACGGGTGCATCACAATGAAAATGTGTTGGCAAGTTGTGCCTAAACAGGTGAAAAGTGCTTATGGTTTTGCCAAAAGAGTGATTGATTCAATCAGTGGGTTCAGGCAACTGAGCATTTGGTTCAGACAATAGGGTTTAGTGTTTTAGCAATTGAGAAAAACTGTAACACCACGGTTCTTTTGAGAGTGTTGCAGCCATTAAAGACAATTCATTTAGTTTGTTATTTATGTATTAAAAAAAAAAAAAAAAAAAAAAGGAGTTAATATTTAGTGTAATTAATGCATTTGGTATTTTAAAAAAATAAATCGCATCTCCCCTAATGGGATAATCGGGTCATGGAAAAATATGGGTTCAAAACAAATATTGGTTAAAACCAGAGTTGGGTGATGTTCCATTCTCCTGTGCTTCCTAATTTTTATGGCCAGTTTTTTTTATTGTCATAGACATACAGCAAGAGAACCGTTACTCCAAACACTCTCTGTTTCGGCTTTTCAATAAGGCCTGGAAACTTGGTAGTGGGTTAGTTTGGTACACGCTTCACATAATGTTTTTTTTTGTTGTAAAACTTTTCTTCGGAGCGAAATTCGTTTTTGTGTTCATTTTAGTTGAACTTTAGTCAATGTACCAGTCACCCTTCCACTGCCTTATTGGAAGGCTGAGACAGAAAGTGTGTATGGAGTAAATGTTCTCTCACTGTGTGTCTGTGACAATAAAAAATCTGTCCATAAAAAAAGGTATGAAGCACAGGAGAATGGAACAGAAAATGAACAGTAGCTCCCATAAATCTGTACTTTTACTTTTAATACTTGAGTGCATTCAAAAGCAAATACTGTACTTTTGTATTTTTTTACTCTAAGGAGTATTTTTATTTTTAATAGAGTGATATTTAAGAAGAAGATGTAAACTTTAATAAAGTACAAGAGCGATGTATTTCATCCACAACAATCAGAATGCAAGACCCCCCAATCCAATTGCATCCATAGGTCTTTTGGTCTCCTGCACTAGCACTATTGGTACACAGTAATAAAAAAAAAAGGAGAGGAAAAAATCCAAACGAATAAATGGTGCATTTGATGCCATCTCTGTGGCATATCTGTGGATATTTCGTCTGATCTCACAGGCAGGCAAGCTACCGGAGATGTTTTCCTTCCACTAAGACAACTATGTGCAATCTGTCGCTGCCTTCACTTCGCCTTAGTCACAGACAGGAGCGAGTGACCCCCGGAGCCCATTTCGGATGGCAATAACAGCCTCCATTTACCACGCAGGCCAGTGGAGAGAAATGGAGGAAGGTTGCGCAGGAGCTCAGCTGTGAGTGATGGATGTAATAATTGTGGAATCTAACCTCCATGTGCAAGTCTCTCTGAGGAACTGCCTCTCAGCATAATGCAATGGTGGAAAACAAATGCATTTGTTTATTTTATCCCATCGCCTTAGCATAGCTGCTGCGATATAGCCCTGTATGGATAAAACAAGGTTATGACCTAATTATCACAAATCTTTTAGATGCTTTGAGTTGGGCTGGCCCTCAGAGCGATAAAGAGGCAAAAGGGATTGAGCGAAGAGCAGTATCCGTGGAATATTAGCCAGGTATAAAGGAAAACACAATGAAGCATCAGTGTCAAGGTGGTGTGATACACTTATCGTTATGAAACATCCATAACCTGTTAATACATACATAATAACAGCCATAAAATAGTGTTGTTCCCTTACCAGTATATCATTTGTCTTTCTGTTTTCAAAGCAATATCATAAGAAAATGGCATCTTACAGAGAAAGTGGAAAGAAAGTCCTCTGGTGGAAAACTTTCAGCTACAGCTTTACTTCTGAGCGTTCCAACCCGCTGACATTGGAGACTCATTATGTAAAATGCTACTTACAAACAATGTCTCTATATGTTAGCAAGTTCATATTGTTTAATTGGTTATGGAGCATCTATTATACAAGGGCTTGTGCATTTTGTTATAAATATATAAAAATATAATTCAGAATGAGTGCATTACATTTAGCGATGGATGGATGGATGGATGGATGGATGGACGGACGGACGGACGGACGGATAAGAGGGGAACTGGAAGCTTTGTGGTTAAGCCATTGTACTTTAGATAAGAAGATAAATTCCAGACTTCCTTAGCAAGCAAGCAAGCAAGAAAGGAAGAAAGAAAGGACAGACAGACAGACAGACAGACAGACAGACAGACAGACAGACAGACAGACAGACAGACAGACAGACAGACAGACAGACAGACAGACAGACAGACAGACAGGAAGGAAAGAAGGCAGGCAGGCAGGCAGGCAGGCAGGCAGGCAGGCAGACAGACAGACAGACAGACAGACAGACAGACAGACAGACAGACAGACAGAGACAGACAGACAGACAGACAGTCTCCTAGTTCAAGTGAATGGAAAAATTCTAGTGCATCTAAAGACCTTTGTTACTATTGTGTGCCTCTATCTTTGTGCTATAAATGTTTGGGGAAGAACTACATATGGCTGGGTGTCCCAATACTTTTGTTCATAATGTGTATGTTTACATTGGGCTCATGTTTCATTAAAAAGAGACTTCTTCACCTTTACTGCCTCACTTCTATTTTCTAGATATTGTTTGTTTTTTATATAAACCATTAACCCATTTCAGTTGATTGAGGGAAATGCTACAGAAATGAGACAGTGCCAGACGTTCAGTACCACACCCCCTTAACCCTGCCTCAAATTAAATGCCTGTGTGCCAAGCACTGTCCAACAAAAAAACGTTGGCTGAACTGGTATGTTACAGGAAAAAAGAAAAGACCCCGATCTAGGACTGAGAAAAGTGGTCATTCAGCAACATGCCACAGAGAGTTGCAATCTTAGCGAGCCGTGACTGCGGCATGATTACCGAACGGCGTGAGGCATAATTTACCTGCAAAGTGTGCCATTGTGTTCGGCCCATGCCACACACCTTTCTTTTATCAAGGTGAAGAATGGCCTCATCAACTGCAGCCAGTGCTGAGAACCGAGTTAGCAGCTCCAAAATGTCAGGAATCGTTTTAACCCCTCTGTGTTCCCTCTACGCACAGAAAAGGTGAAACAGGGACAAAAGAGCCCTGGCTGGCCACGCCACAAGGAGGACTCGCGTGGCATGTTCGGCGCACAAATAAAGTCACCACATTTTCCTGACATCTTCAGATGTTTCGGTTATTATAAAAAAAAAAGTAAATTTGATGCAAACAGTATCTATCTATCTGTCCGTCCATACCACCTTAATTAAAAATGTTAAATGGAAATAAAACCAGAATGCAATTATTTGCAAATCTCATAGTGTCCCAACTCTTTTGGAATTGTGGCTGTAGATCTTTACTGTAATGTATATTTAGCTTGTTCTGCTAAGGATTGCCGTATCCAATGTACCGCACTTCCAGAATGAGCTAATCCCCTTCACATAATTGCCCATTGTGGTTCTGTTTGGAATTGGCAACCTGAGGACAAATCCCCACAGCTGGAACCCTTCATTTTACATTTCTGATTGCCTGGAGGATTTCATTCATTTGCTCTCATTTTTAATTGAGGTTTTGTTGGATGGACAGAGATTCAAATAGGTGGGTGGTGTCTAGGGGTTAGGTTGACGTTTGTCCAAACTCATCTCTACAGCTGTTGTATTAAAAGATGAAGCTAGATTGCATAGAAGAATGTTGAATATATGCTAAGGTGTTAACATTGCAACACAAAACTTATAATAGGCAGAAGGGGAAAAAAAATGACCACTTTTAGCAGTGTTGTTACGTTTTTGCTAAATAAACAGATAACAGCATGTAAAGAGCACATAATACTTTGTGATTTTACCACCCGGGGGTCATAACTCTGCACACTTGCTTTATATTGTTTTGGTGCCCTGGTATCCCTCACCAGAAACTAATATATATGCTTTTCAATCAACATCTTGTCTTTTCTTCATAAGTGGATTTCCTTTCAGCTGTACTAAATGTTGCTGCAAATATCTGTCATTATTTTTATATTACATTGTTATTTGCAGCTCTGCATCTACTGCATTGTATTGCATGCATCATACTGTTACCTCTACTTCAACCCACTGCAACACAATTCTTATTTATTTTCACCATACGCTTCACCTTTACACGTACAGGGTTGCACTACTGGCTGAATCCATTCCATTGTACTTGTAATGTGACAGTGTAATAAAGTTGAACCTAATCTAACACTATCCCACGAGGTGGTATCAAAAAGGTTTCGAGACTGTTAGAGAAAACTTGAAATTCTGCATGAAACTGGCCAAATCTGTCACCGAGATGCTGCAACGAGTCGTTGGGTTAGGGTTAGGGTTAGGGTTAGGGTTAGGGTTAGGGTTAGGGTTACCTAACCCTAACCCTAACCCCGTTAAGTGGCATGCTGAGAAGTACATCACTGGAAGATGACGAGAATTCAGGAAGACTTTCAACAAAACCGTTCGGCAACTTGTGCATAAAGATTGTTGGAGAACAGTCTACAGGATCTCACTTTCGCACCCATCCTACTCGCTGGATTTGACTCTTGCAGACTTCGCCCTCAGGTCACCATTTTGACACTACTGCGGAGATCCGGCATGAACTGCAGAAGGTGCTTGACAGGTTAAAAAAAAGACTTCCAGGACATAGTCCAGAAGTAGCAGGAATGCAGGGAGCGATGTATTGCTGTGCAAGGGAACTATTTTGAAGATGATCGTGTGTAAATTTAGATAAATAAAGCACTTGTTTTTGTAAACAGAGCGAGTCTCGAAACTTTTTGATACCACCTCTTGTTTAATCTTGGTCTGATTAGCATTTGCTGCCTTATTGCTGTTAAATCTTAATTTTATTCCAATGTTGTACAAGATGTAAGAATATTCGATTTTTTATTTAAGTGGGATGTGAAATACCAATCTGGATAGGCAAATACACATACCTAAATACCTATCTTATTGTGACATCTTGGAGCATTTGATCGCTACAGCTTGCTATTTCGAGTAAAATGCTTTTTGTACACAGTATAACATCTAGACCACCCATCAGACATGATACCGACTCTTCAACATTCAGCGTTGAATTACTGGTATTGCAAATTTATCACATGTTCTAAAAATCAATCTTTGCCAATACCAGAGGGAGTGAAAATATGTAACTGTAGAGCTAATTCATTGATGCTGATACATCTAGAACTGAACAATATTAATGTTTTCCGTCTGTGTTATTCAGTATGTTAGACAATCTGTATTGTTTTAGTACTGTACAGTACATAGTTCCTGGCGCATGCAGGATAAAAAGACTTTAGCATATAGAAACTCTAAGAGTAACTGCTCATAACTGAACTGTAGGTGTGCTACACATGCCTGATTAATGCTGTATTATTGTTAGCCCTCGAAATATATGCAGTCTATTATTGAGCAGGGTTACAATTCTTTATGATGGAGGTCTTGTTTTGCTAGTACAATATCTCAACGTTGAAAGAGTGGAGTGGAAAATCAAGTGTGAAGTATTGTGACAATTTTTTCCCAGACCGTGCTCTGCATTTTTTGTTTCACGACAACTATTTGATGGAACATGGCAACATAAAATACAACAGTCAGATTTCTATTGTAATAAGGAAAACAGTAACGATGTAATGTCTGTATTCAGATTTATATGAGATATGAACCACATCAGAAACATTAGGGTAAAAAAAATGCCAGAGGTAGAAACACCAGTGGTGTCAACACAGTGTGTGAAATCTGTAGCAGTTTCTCAACCTCAGCTTCATCACTCAAGTTCATGCCTCATCTCATTTCATCTTACAAACACATGGCAGCATATGGTATATATTCTTCACAATGGATTAGTTTATTACATTATAAATTTGGATGCTTTTTTTTCTTACATGTTTCTCAAGAGCCAAATATGATATTAAGCATTCTTCCAGCACTCAGCAATCAAACATCCAGCTTATAACACACACAGATCTATCAATTTCTTTCCTCAATTAGAGAGAAGTAGCCTAATTTTCTTGTTTCACCACTTAGTACTTAGACTGTACTGAGCATGCCTTAAAAACCAATTTTAATGTTTGATCCGATGTCAGGGAACCAACCCCAGCCATTAGGGTTGCACAAGCCAGTGCACTCTTAGTGCCGGTCCCAAGCTGGGATAAATGGGGAGGGTTGCGTTAGGAAGGGCATCCAGCGTAAAAACATGTGCCAAATCAAACATGCGGATCATGAATACGGATGATCCGCTGTGGCGACCCCTAGTGGGAGAAGCCGAAAGAAAGTTTTTTAATTTGGTCAACTTTTTTGGCATTTTTCCTTCTCCCAGTCCTAATGTACATTCCCAATCTGGTCTTAACCAGATGCAAGCTGGAATAAAGCACCTCTACTCTTATTGACAATATTAACTTTTTGTTCCTTGTGTATAATGTATTTGTATTTGGTTCCATCCACAATTAACATTCAAAATGGCTCTCTGGGCCTGTTCTTTTGAGCTGATTTTTATCCCCTATAACATTCTGATCATATTATTATTAGACTTGCTCCTGGTGTACATCTGGAGGTATGAGACTTGCAGTGTGTCGGTGGTGGGTTTTCTGAAATCCATCCACTTCACCCCACATCCCTGGGTTCAAACGAACTTTGCAGAAGTAATTATAGTAGCAAAGGAAGTCTGTAGACATGCTGTTTAATAAGTGTGACATTACTTAAGCCCCCCAGATGGTAGTAGAAGCCAAATGTAATATTTCCTGAGAGGACCAGATGAAGGGATTTGTACAAAGAGATACACCTAGCCTTGAATAAAAGAGACACAAAATCCCGGCACACATAAATGGATTACACCGCTTTAGTACGAGGGAATCTAATTTTAATGCTACAAGAAAGGGGTCATGATCGGGTAAGTTTTAAAAACAAGAGTGCAGCCCGGCTTGTTATGTGGAGATTTTTTTACTTTGACATTATGAGTGTTGAGGGAGTTTGAAACCACCATGTATTATTGGAGGAGGACTTCTGCCAACCTTTAGTATTGGCTCTCTGCTCTTGTGTGCCTTGAGCGGTACGCTCATCTAAGACACTGTGTGTCTGTCTACACACTAAGGAAGATTTTGTAGCAGGATTTCAATCTCTTACTGTCAATCAGGCGGTGTACTAGGATCTGCTCAACTTTACCATTTTCTCTCTCAGGTTTTTGTCCTGCTTTAAAACAAAAGATCAAAAGTCAAGACCTTTTAAAGCACTTACTGGATTTCCTGTTAATCCATGAATCTTATCAAGAATGCACAATACTACAGTATGAAATTGAAGCAGCTCACTTCTAGAGCACTAAATAACTTTATAAGATGTGTACATGAGTACTGTTGTTCATCACAGATGTAGATTTTTGTTTAATTTATGAAGATTTATGAAGGTAGCAAAGAAGATAAATGTCAGTGTGGCTGAATTCTAGAAATCCAACAAATAATGGTGTTTTTTAATCAAATGAGTATTTGCACCAGTTGCACTGACCTACATTTACAACATAAATTCTGATATTTGTTCGATTAAATTGTATTACTTTATTCCCAACAGTTTATTCTCTTCATTTCGTAGTGTTTCTCTTGGCTGCACTGCTTTCAGTACGTGTATGTGGATGTTACATTTTTGTCCAATCAGATTTCAGGCTCTATGTGCTGCCATGTCAATCTAATCTGCCCAGGGCCTTCAAAGTCAGTACCGCTGGCTCTTTTACCTTAGTCTCTATTAGCAATGGGTCTGTTTCTTCAACCAATTAGATTTCATATACGCCTCACAGGGCAGCTAGCTGGCCCAAAATAGCGTCAGCATTTTCCCATCCTTTGATTTGTTGGTCAGATGGAAGCTGTTGCAGCCAAGTTTTACTGGCAAACACATGTGTGTAGCTCTGCACACATGAATACATCTGAGTTAGACTTTTTTATGCCTATGGAGAAAGAGAAATTGATTTGGTCTCGGACATACTTAAAAATAAATTTTTAAGAAAAGCTAGACATTGTGAGGAGAGCTTGGCCAAACCTGAAGCTAGCTAGCTTGTCTCAGCCCGGGAAAGGGTTTGTTCACCACTTCCAGACCAGTGAATACGAGCGTACCACTAGATTACATCCTCTGAGGAGCGGTGCACATTATGAGTCCTCATCTCTAGTGAGTAGGTTGTATTTGATTTAATTTTTCATGTTTTTGTCATGTTATTAGACAAATATTAATTCTAAACTGCTCCAGATGATGTAGGTGGCACAGTTGTGGTTGTAGTGTAGAGGTTGGAGTCTTAAATGGGTTTCTTGCTTTAGTAAAATGGTATTCACCCTCCATATGTGAGATGCCTATTGCTCTGTGATGCCATGCGTTGTTATAATGCATTTTTGTATAGTATTGATGGGTTCTATAATTGCATCGTGATTAGTGGTGGTATAAAGAAGTGAATTAAGTCGGGTAAGTCCCCACTGAAGGCCCAGGTACCAAATGCATGGCCTGCCACTGATTTGCACAAGTACAAACATAGACACATTTTCACTTTTTGTAGTCAAAAATGATATATCCACCTGAGGTAATGCAGCATTAGATTCAGCAGGAGCCTTAAGTATTTCTAACAATATTTGCTGTTGTATAAATCAGTCTAAAAAAGAAATCAATCATAGCAAGTGAACATCAACCATCTGTGCTTTCTAAACATCCAATTCCACATGTACACCCTTTTTGATGTAAAACATCAAACGTGAAAAAAATGTTAATCAGTAAAATACAAATTGAAGGTTAGGCAAGACTATTTGCACATTTGCTATTCAAGCTAACACAGACTGAAAGACATTTTATGGACAACCAGACTTCAGTAGTCTATTTAGCCAGTATATTCTCCCTGTGTCCTTCAGGAATGGCTCATATTCCATAATGGCCATGCTTTAGGATTTTATTGCATGTTTGTGTCCTGACCTGCCCTAAGCCATTCTGCTTGTGCTGTGAAGGTGAATTGACATGTTTGTCTGTGTTTGCAGAAGTTCATGTTACACACATGTCAAAGATGCATGAATGACAGTCCCACCTGTCTATTGTACCAACAAAGGCAACCAGATAACAAAATGAAAGGTATGGTGGGTAGAGGCAAAGTGCATCCTAACAAAGCATTTGTATTGCAACTTTCTTCACGTCTCCAAAACAAAACAGTTAACTATAACTATAATATTATTACATATAAAATAAGAAATAAAATGAATAAAATAACAGAAATTCCAACTCCAAAGAGCAGTTTTAATGATTTTACAGATCTTAATTTGTGCTGTTTTACTATCTTAAAAGTGGATGTTTCTTTTCCTGTGTTAAGCTGTTGCTCCAATGGGAGTGACTTGCTATAGAGCTCTGGCCTCAACCCTATTGTACGCTTTGAATGAATTTGAGTGCTGACTGCACCCCAGGCCTCCTCACCTCACCTACAGCAGTACCTGGCTTTACTAACACCCTTGTGTCTGAATTAGCACAAATCTCCAAAGCACAAATTCTGGTGGTGCATCTTCCCAGGAGAGTAGAGGTCAGAATAAAAGCAAAATTGAGACTAACTGTGGAATGGGATGTAAAAAAAAAAAAAAAGCAAAAAAGCACCTATGAAATTTTTTGGTCAGGTGTCCACAAACTTCTGTTTACACTGTATAGTGTAGTTTTAAAGAAATCTGCTTAGTAGTACTACTGCCTAGCTTTGACTCTGTTGTGTTACTTTTCACTTCATCATTTATTGCTCATTAAAAAAAACAATTACATTCAATTTCTTAATTGCATGTAATTGCAGCAGAGGTGCACTCTCCAGACAAATCATTCTTTTTTTGAGAGTTCCAAATGCTAATTTGTGGGTCGTTAGCACACAGATACATTGTAGATGATTAAAAACATTTTGTTTGGTAATTCTGCCATAACGACAGACTTAATTTGGTCAATTCTCACTCTCACCCACACAGACATCCATTACTGACTCTCTGTAAGTGACAGAGGTGAAAGTACGTCATGCACGAGAGTCGGGTTTAAATCCTGCCCTTTTCTGTTGTACCTCATGGACGCAGCAGCCATATTTAAGATGTCAAATGAAAGAGTTCCACAGTTTATTCAATGATATTTTATCAACTACTAGCTGCTTTGAGAAGAAACAGGGCTAAGTAATGAGAATTTGTCCTGAGAATAACCTGACCGCTGATGAAGTACTGAATGATTATGCAGGATGACAAAAAAAGAAGGTTATGGCTTATTAGAAGCTGATGCTGGATCTGTGATGATCACAAATGTTGAGCTCAGTAGCTCCTACTTTTATACCAAAGACTGTTGAAAGAACATTTACTTATAATCTTATACTCCAGTAATCATGTTAGTTCTCTCTCTCTCCAGTGTTCTGTATTGTTGAAAGATTTATGATCAAACTCTTGATGTCACCCAAATGAGGATGGGTTCCCCTTTTGAGTCTGGTTCCTCTCAAGGTTTCTTCCGCATAACATCTAAGGGAGTTTTTCCTTGCCACAGTCGCCACGGCTACTCATCAGGGATAAATACACACCATTCACCTTGACTGTTGATTTCTGTAAAGCTGCTTTGAGACAATGTCTGTTGTGAAAAGCGCTACAGAAATAAACTTGACTTGACTTGACTTGACTTATTTTATTTTAAGGTACAATGTCATTTCCAATGTACTGAGCGTTCTTTCTTTTTATTATAATAGTATTTTTGACAAAATATTAACACAAAATGGATGCAATGAGGAACACTGCCATTATAGTTCACATTCTTGTCATTTCACACATGGACTATTGCAATGCCTTTTTTTAAGCTCATACACAAGTTACGATTGGTGTGGAATTCAGCTACTTGAATAATCACTAGATCTCCTATGATAGACCCCGTATCATCCAGTTCTTTGGCTGCAATGGCTTTCTGTTAAACAGCGCATTGAATTTAAAATCCAAATTTTTGTAAATAAGGCATTACATTATTTCATTTACCTGACCGCCTTTTATCTTATACCCCTTCTCCAACTCTAAGATCAATGTCCTCGTTGTCTTTAGCTATTCCTTGTATGCATTTGGCATCTATGGGATCTCAAGTTTTTTAGCTGCGCTGCTTCTTATTTGTAACATCTATTTCCTCATGATATTTGCAACAGTGACTCTACTTTCAAATCTCGTTTGAAATTGCATCCTCTCAGGAAGTCATATCAATGCAGTGATACTGTATGCATGCTTCTATAGTGCTGAATTAATGTTTTGTGTTTTAATTGTATGTAAGATATCCTTTATGTGTCATATAAGGTGCCATAAATAAAATGTATTATTATCATTATTACTACTACTATTATTATTATTATTATTATTATTATTAAGATTTCTTGTTCATTGTTTGTGAAAAACTGCTTCATAATGTTGTTTATTGTCTATTAAATGCACTACAGAAATACAGAATGAAAGTGAATTAAATTCAATTGAGCATATTTCCCCATACTCTCAGTTTCCAAAAATGAATTCCTGAAACAACAGTGAAGTGAACAGAAGGTTTTTTTTTTTTTTTTTTTTTTTTTTTTTTTTTTTTTTTTTTAAATGTTCTTTTGTACAGCAAGGTTTGAGGACAAGAGGCTCTCAGTGGGCTAGCTAGGCCATTTCTGGGGCTTTTGTTTGCATCATGAAGCAAGAGCAGTCGGATTTCTGTTAGGCTGAGAAATGGAGCTGTTTTTGTTTCCGTACTAACGTAAGCCCCGTGAGATACGCTGTACGTTTTGCTGACTATTGTTTAAAGGCTTTTACATAGCAGCTGGTTTTGAATGTCTGCTGTTCGGCCATTTAGAAATGTAGACACTCCATCATATTGCTGCACCATGCCTACCACAGCCAGGTAAATGACCCACTTGTATACCTTTCAGGTTGAGAACGTATGTTTGGATGACAGTAATTCAAAGTGAAAGCAAGGTTTCTCCTAAGTTTTTTAAGGTCAAAGTTAAAGTAAAATGGTGCACAATGCGTCTACTGGCATGAGATTTTTTTTGTCTCTCTTTTGTTTCTCTACACATAATTTGACCTAATTTTAACAGTCAAGATAATGCTGCTGGTTTTTTATCGCTTCCTATCTTCCACAACAAAGGCTCTTGTTTTGTTTGATTTTTTTTTTTTTACAATATAATCATACAGTATAAATATATTTACTTGTTAATTATTAAACAGGAAAAATGATTCACTGTTGGAAATGTGTGGGTTACAATTGACAATGAAAGCCTTCCAGCACTGCATTTATTCCTGTGTTTTTTGTTATAATGAACTAGTAAAAGATTAAAGATAAAACATGTGAACAAGATTGGAAAACAGATTAAGCTGTTGCAGATCATCACTTAGGATGTACTCACTTTTGTATGCTGTGCGTCGGTTAACCATGCAAAGTCATGTCCTGTGCATTATGTTCATGTTTTTGTCTGTTGACAGGACTAGACAAATTCTCTTATACTGACCCCTGGATGTTCAACATGGCACCTCATTTTAAAGAACTCTCTGAGGATTTAAGAATAAGAATTGTTGCTCTTGGCAAGGGCTATAAGAAGTTCGGTAAAACCCTAAAACTGGGTAACAGTACAGTGGCCAGTGTCATACAGAGGTTTTCCAAGGCGGGTTTCATTCGGAACAGGCCTCGCAAGGGTTCATTAAAGAAATTGAGTGCTTGTGCTGTGCGTCAGATGCAGAAGCTGCTTCAAAAAACAGACAAAGTGCTGCCAGCATTGCTTTAGAAATTGCAGAAGAGGAAAGTCTGCTTTTCAGTGCTCAGACCATACGCTGCACACTGCAACAAGTCGGTTGGCATGGCCATCTTCCCGGAAGCAAGGGCTTACAAAAAGCCCACAAACAGTTTGCTGAAGACAACATGTCCAAAAGCATGAATTACTGGAAACATGTGGTCTAATGAGACTAAGATAAAGCTATTTGGCTCAGATGGTGTCCAATATGTGAGGTGACACCTTAGAGAGGAGTACCAAGAAATTTTATCTTTCTTACAGTCAAGCATGGTGGTGGTAGCATCATGGTCTGGGGCTGGTGAAGATGATGGAGTGGCCAAGTATTCTATATTCTTCGTACCTGAACCCTATTAAGCAGCTGTGGGGCATCCTCAAGCAGAAGGTTGATTAGCGCCATGTGTCTAACATCCAGCAGCTCCATGATGTCACTGCAGTTACTTCAGGTCTGCACAGCTCCCTTATTCTTAAAAACCGGTACCAGCACACTCCTTCTCCATTCCTCAGGCATCCTCTCACCTTTCAGAATCTGGTTAAAAACTCCACTGCCATCTCTCTTAAACATCTCCATGCTTCTACTGGTATGTCATCTGGTCCAACCGAGTTTCCACTCTTCATCCTCATAATAGCTGCTCTCACGTCCTCCTTACTAATCCTATTCACTTCCTGCTTCACCATCTCCACACCATCCAACCTTCCAACCTTCCACACCATCCAACCTCTCTTATTTTCCTTATTCATCAGCTGCTCAAAAAGACTCCATCTTCTCAACACACGCTCCTCACTAGTCAATGTACTTCCATCTCCACCTTTTATTGCTCTAATTCCTTGTTATTATGTGACAATAATAAGTGATAACTTATTTACGTAAGTCACCAAAAAAATAAATAAATCCTAAATCTCAGCTTCCAACATACAAAGAAATCCTGAGATTTCTGATCAGTAAAAGATGCAGGCGATGAAAAGAGTAAAGTGTTGCACAGTTACCGCTCACAGAATGGCCCAATTATTGCTTCCCATGGGGCTGCAATCTCGAAATACACTTCCCGTTGGAATCAGTTTGATCTTCTCGAGAGACAAATAAATATGTCATTTGAATTTCGCACCAAGTCTGTCTGGTCTGATCATGCATCAAACCTGAAATGGCTTTTTTCATTTTTTTTTACTTTTATTCTTGAAATCACAGGCGCTTGGAATGACACAAAAATGTACCATTTATTACTTCGCTATCAGAGCACAAAGGCTAGAACTGTCTAATGGGATTCGACCCACGCTCTATTTGTGACCGAATATTGGAGGCTTTTGTGAATTGTTGGAGAATGTTAGGGGAGGGGGGGGGGTGTGAGCACGTTCTTGCATTAACATAATGGCTCTGAGGGTCGTTATCCAGAATTTGATGTTTTGGCAGACAGAAATATTTGAACCATTTGTGAATATGACCAAAAATGTATAATATGCAAAGAAATTATGCGCTTAAATAGTGTTGAAATGTGCTTTTAAAAGTATTGGCACCCTCCAGATAGGTTGTGTCTATGGTGATACCTACCTTAGGAATAATAACATAACTGACCCTTTGAATATAATGCCTAACAAAATTGGAAGCACTAGTAAAAGGATCTATGACCTTCATCTAGACACATTTTAAGATCCGTTGTATGTTATTTTTTCAGATTTGCATATTTTGAATGCCCTGTACGATTTAGACTGTTGCTCTGTTATGTTTAATATTCAAAATAGATTACTTGTAACACACATTGACGGTTGTAAGTCTAATGCTGTATTTTACAAGTTGTGCCTACTATATAACTTATTAAAACGTATAATCATAAGTTTTTTAATAGGTTTTTTTACTTCACAAATCCCACAAATCAGTCAGATTTTAACAGGTCAAGATGTTTTATTAGTTTTTTTAACATATGCTTCAATTATTCCTAATGGCTTTTTAAAATACTGATTACTAATTTATGCAAGTTGACACGATAGACACAATTCTATATGATGTCTTTGGAAGTGGAAGCATAATATTTTCCCTTCATTTAAACTCTGAAACTTCAAACTGTTTCAGCATGACAATGCTCCTGTATACAAAGTGAGCTCAATATAAAATTGGTTTACATGGGTTGAAATGGTAAATCTTGACTGGCTTGCCATACAATTTAGCCTCATCCCCATTTAAAAACTTTGGGATGAATCAGAATGCTGAGCACACCCTCATGCCTCCACACCTCACCTAGATCAGGACCTGATTTTACTAACGCCCTTGCAACTGAAAGTGACACAAATCTCCATAATCACACTTCAAAACCTAATCTCAGAAGAGTGGAGGTTAGCATAACAGCTAATGGGGAATAAATGTGGAATACCATGTCCAAAAAAACAAATCCAAAGGACAAACCAAGGTCTCGAGTGGCCTGCTTTAGAGCTCTGACCTCAAACCTATTAAACACCTTTGGGATGCAAGGTTCCAGATCCACTTTGACCCTGACTAGAGAAAAACATTGTATGATATATTTTCCCAATTTTTAATTAGGACATACCAAATTTCTTTATGATTACCACAAGTTACTGTAGCCAAATTCCACAATGCTATCATTGTTAATACTGGAAAATGTAAGCCGAGAGCACACTTTTATGTAAGATTGTGTGTCATGGATTGATTCTTTAGATACGTGAGAAACATCAATCGAAATCTGGTTTGCAATATTTGAAATATGGCTAAAATACATCTCAAACCTCTAACAGTAGCGGTTTCACAAACAAGCATATTGTATAAAGCAGCCGAATGGGTGTAATTAGTGTCGGAATACAACTAGTGGTTATTACTGCTTTGTAAACCACAACACATGAGATAAAATCAGTTCATGTCAGTACACATTCATTCATTTCTGTTTTCCTCAAAACTGTGGCAGACCCTAACAGCATTGAGAGGGTAAAAGAAAGACATGTGAGAGGTGAGAGAAAGAAAGGAAGAAAGGCAGCTAATGAAATTCTCGACTGTTCTCACAGCATGGACCACGTTTTAAAATAAGCTCAGACGATCGTATATAAAAAGCCCCCGAATGAAAGTGATTATGTGCTGTTGTCACACATTGCATTGGAGCACCGTTATTGCATCTAGTGTCACTGTGTAGCGAGTCCAAGTTCTATAAAAATGTTTTTTGTTTGAAATGCTAATGCAATCAAACGATAATGAAAAGAAGCAGAGACTCAAAATGAGCCAGTTACATTTATTTATTTGTATTTTTTGCATTTTTTTCCTAGAGCACAAAGTTTACAACTACAACTACAGAACTGCACAACTACACTCCCAGAAAACTGGAAACTGTTATAATAGTTAATGGTGACTAAATGTGAAACAGGTTGTTTTAAAAGGACAAATAAATCTTATAATCAGGTGTCCACAAACTTCTGTTCTGTCACGGGGTGATAAAGGGGGCAGAAACCGAAGTACCATGAACGAGGTTTAATAGTCTTTCAGAGAACAAACACAAGCCAGGAAGTAACAGTACCAGAAACCTGGTATAGTCCTTAGTAGTACCAGAAAACGGGTACAGTCCTTTGTACGGGTAGTCCAGGAATGATCTCCAGAGTAAACTATAAAACGGACGGTGAGTGAGTGTGAACGGGGGGTTTAAAGACGGGGGAGAGATTATGGGAAACAGGTGAAGGTGGTTAGTGAGTGGGCGAGACGCTGCGAGCGTGCTGTGTGCTGAGAGAAGGTGTAGCTGGTGGCTCCCTGATATGTCCATAGCGTAGGTTAGGATTTTCTTCTTAGCATTATTGGTGCCTCCACATCATGGAGAGGGAAATTGGATTGCACATTGAATCAAGACACTGTGACCCTGATTTGAAATTAATTTAAACCAAACCATGAAGCATAATTCAGATTAAAAAAAAAAGCAAGCTGTACCTTGTTATAAAGAAATGGCAAGTCCATTATTCTTTTTTTTCTAATCTCTGCTTAATTGCATTGATGGTTATAATTGTTATAATAAATGCCCAAAGGCACCAAATTCTGTTCCCAATTCCACTTATGCTGCACCTCGACTATAATTGAATAGATCAATCCTTTGTGGACCATGTCAGTCTTTTCAGTGCACCCCATCATTCTGAGTGCACCTTATTGTTGGGTGATGGACTGTAACAACTTTTTTTTCTTTCTTTCTTTTTTTTTTCTTTGCATAATAACCTCAAGGACTCATTTTCTCTCGCCAAACAGCTCTTCAAAGCTGAGCAGGCTAATGTCTGGGATCACTCAAGTGCATTGGCCTTTTTTTTGATGACCGCCGTTGAAGCATGTTTATCCACAAATCCACAATAGAGGCTCGCTCTAGTTACAGGTTGAGTACAGCTTCGGATGCAGTTGACATTCAGTTCTGATTGTTGCGAAACTCGAGACAAGCTTAGAATAAGCCTGGCAATAGGAGGTATGTGGGCCTGTAACTACATTTCAAGCATTTTTGATTCAGTAAACATAGGCATTGTTTTTGATAGTTGCACAGAATTCTCTAAACTCTTTTAGAGAAAATTAAAAATTGGTTTCTAAACTCTTTCTATGCTCTTATTAACTCAGTGTAAAAAATTCTGCAAGGACTTATTTTTCAATGCAAAACATCAAAAAAAATTATTCAAACCAATTTCAACAAACAAAGAAATAAAGCAAGAGCAGAAAGTGTCTCAATAGTGCACAAAATCGTTTTTTGTTTGTGCTACAAACAATACAGGTATAAGACTTAAACTAATCTTTATTGATTCCATGAATTTCTGTACCTGAAATTCTGTTAGAATGCTATGCAAAACATCTTTATCTACTTATCATCTTATTTCAATTGGTTAACAATATACTCACCTATTTATACTCTTAAATAATTGCACAAATTGACATTTTATTACGAAAAAATATATATGTTCTGATGCCTTCTGATTTGTTAACGCTGCTTTTTTTTTTAATTTGTAGAATTTTGAAATGCACACAAACTATGGAACCTGTCCAAGGACTGAGAATAACACAGCATACATGCGTGTCTTTAACGATGTATAAACTGTCAGGCTTGTTTTAGGCATGTTGTTTTAAATATTTTTAAATGGTTGGTCTGGAACTGTTGTTGAAACCAAAAGAGGTTGGGTGTAATTTTCTCATCCTGAGGCTCAACCCAACCACATTTCTCTTCAAGTCCCCAATTAATTATTTCCTTGCATATCAGCTCAATTATACATGTCTGTCACTTGTTTGTTTTCTGGTCTCTTTCACTTGCTTCTCATTGTAGGTTTAGTGTCGTTTTAATTAGCCGGCTGCTCAAGAAAGCAGGATTTTGCTACATTCGCATCAACGTTGTCATCAAAGCCATCTGTTTTCATCTCGTTTCCAATTGATGGAAATGCACTAATCAGAGTTCAGCTGGTGACAAAGCTGGAATGAAGGACTCACTTTGGTGGCTGCGCCGGGGGCTCCCGTGAACCGCCGTTTCCACGTGTTTCTCAAGGTGCTGAAGTAAACAGATCGATAGATATGAGCCATTCAGAGCTAGCAATTGCAGCTTACTGAATATGAGAACACATAAGCAAGGCCACTGTGAAACATGGGAATGGTTTGCTGTGCTGAGAGGCTTGTGTAACACTCAGTTCCACACTCATCGCCTTATTTAAATGCTTTTATTACATTTTATCTAAACACTATAATTCATTCTGGTTTGCCAATGACACCAGGATGATGTGCTCGATTTCATGGTACCGCTTTCCAAAATTTAACATGGTCTGGGCAATAATAAATAAATTGTTCTGCAGTAGGTTTTCCTCAAAATGATGAAGGAAACGTTAGCTAAACAACAATGACTGTAAACTGCCTTTTAGCATATGTATTGCATTATATAGTACACCTAGCACCATTTACAAGAAGGCTATTTTAAACACATCTATTGTTCTCCGTGATTAGAGGATCGGTGGCATTGTTTCCCCTTCAGCCAATAATGAGATCATACCAATCACTGGCATAAGAAGTTTTGCATTCAGGCCTTAGTCACACTTCAATCTTAAAGAACTTGGGCTAAAATCTACATTTTCCCTCAACCTTATTCCTTTATCAGTCTCAATCCCTTCTGGCTCATTCAGTTTATTGTTGGAGCCAGCTGGCATGCTAATCTGCATCTCTACTCCTTTCATGTGGAAAATTACATGCCACCTCAAAGGAAAGTGTCCAGCATGCTGCACAGCCATGAGTCTGGGATAGAACCAAAACCCATATGTTTTATTCAGGGATCCATGTGTCTGCAGCTACAGTAGGTGCCGCTTATTAGCGTGAGGAGACAACGGCACCAGACAACTCCTGCAAGGCACGTGAGGAACAGAGAATATTATGAAACAAAGCATGTCCAGAAGCTTCTCTCATGCTTTCTGAAGGCTAAGCCTCAGTAATCAAGGGAAAAGCTTCCCAGTCAGCCTCCTGTGCTGATCCAGTAGCTAATTAATGGAGTGCTTTGAAAGGGTTATGAGGCCTATCCATTGGGATCCATAAATCAAGCCTCATTCACTTGTCTGCTTCCCTGTAGAGGCGGCATCTGGACGGCCATGGTGAGTCAGACATGCACTGGACCCTGTCAGTCATCCATATGGGGCGACTGTGGTGCGTCGGAGCCTGGGACATAGTTATTAGCCAAATGGATTAGATAGTAGAGATGAGGACAAAAGGGCATAAGATAGAGGAGGGGTGAAGAGGCAGAGAGTACACTAATGTTTCCTCAGACTTGTGTTACTTAGCTAAGGGAAGCGGGGTGTTTTGGGCCCCTTGTGGGGAGAAAAATACCGGATAATTTGGTCAAATGTACGGCAGGATTGTCGCAGAAACTCACTGAGGCATATAAGAAAGATCATCCAGATAGAATGAGAAATGCGAACGTCAATGGATCCCCATTTATCTGCATTTATCCATCCGAAGATTAATGCACACTAATGGCTAAAGTGATTACAACTGATATTCTTGCTGCTCCAGTAAGTTTCCAGATGCATTTGAATTATTGACAGTTTTGTTGCTTTGCAACTTCAACCGGTTTTCATGTAAAAATACAGAAGGGGCTGTGAACTCACACTGTGCAATGTATAGATATACTGTATTTCAGGAGCAAAGCGATGTCCCTAGGGTGTCTGCCAAAGTAGCAGACTGTCTCAGTCATGGAGTATGGCCTTCATCAGATTTTACTCAGATACAAGAGGTGAGGGACGGCTGAAGGCACCTAACCATGACAAATACCCTCAGCATGTCAACACGACAGCTGACTTATAGTATAGACTGCACCCACGTCAAGTACTCAAGCCTCTTTCTGCTCACAGTAAAGAGAAATGGTGACATTATACAATAGGGATAGAATTTAACAACCTCAGATTGTGTCACTTACCTCTGTGTGCTCTTTGGGAGAAGGCACTGCAAATTTTAGCGGTTTAAATTGTGCCATCGGGGGTGATTAAAAACACTGGTCTGATTCGCAGGGTTATTTATTCGTCCTGTCCCGCTCGGTCGAGATGCCGCAAAGCTCTAAAAGCTGAGGTTGGAGAGTTGGTTGTAAATCTGTCCAGCTCACATTTTGGCCTGCCGCAGGGCATCATTCTAATTATAAAAGTGCAGAGCGGTACCGTCGTTGTATCAGGGAACGTGTAAAGTTTTAACAACACAGCCGTCTTATGAATTATTTCGGTAAACATATGACTTGCTGAGGAATAAAAAAAACTCCAATAAAAGGGAAGTCATCCCATTCTGTTCAATTTATCTACTCTACTCTACACTAACTCTTATTTCTTTACTTCTTTACTATAAGCTCAACCACACATAGTGTAACACATCTCCCTTTATTTCTACACTTTGTAGTTCAACATATGACAGATATTATCATCCCAAAAACAGATAGATTGAACCTAAAAACTGCTGAACCTAAAACTTACCTCTGGATGGAGATCTCTTCATTGAATTAAACCACATTGAAACCTGTATTGAATTGTCATTATGACTACCATAATGACAATTTATTACAGGTTTCAATGTGGTTTAATTCATTGGAGAGAACTCCATCCAAAGGTAGGGCATCAAGATGAATTGGGAGAGAATGAGGAGAGAACACTGGCCACTTGTACATCAGATAAAGAAGGAGAGTAGAGGGGTGACAGGGAGAGAGAAAAAGGATTGGGAAGCATTCTCATTGTTTCATACATTTTTCTGAATTTATGAAACAATATTCTCATATTGAACATATTTTTTGCATAATTGGTACTGTTTGTCTTTACAGCATAGGTGTAAAGACTAACTAAAAATCACACTAGAGAAAGTAACGATACCTTTCTGCTAAACTTACTCCATTACAAGGCAAAAGTCACGTATTCCAAAAGTCTGCCTGATTTGAACAGTACTTGAGTATTTGACTCATATTGTATGTGGGTTTATCGATGCACTAGTCCTCAACACCAAGACACATGTTAGTGAAAAGCCAAAAACAGTTGATTTATCAGGTTTTATTTCCTAAAATACAAATCAAATTGAACACCTCAATAATGCATTAACCATCAACACAGCAGCCTCTTTAACATGCCAGGATGAAACAAAGGTCAAACAAGTTGGTCAAAAAAAATACAAAGTAGTAAAACAATCTTTTAAAAAGGTATCTTTGATTAACAAACAAAATTACAGTATAATGTCGCAACGTAAAATATCCATTAGTATTCAACAGACCAAAAATATGGCCTGTTCTGCAGAATAAATAAGTCATGCAGCATAGGGTAATTGGTAACGTTCATTGTTAATTAAAACATAATGAAGTAAAAAGCACATATATTGAATGTAGTTGACTCACTCAAATATATTACGCCACTGATTTACAGTATACGGTTGTAGAACAGTAATGATTCATATACGTTTATGCGTTATCTGAAGGTTGCTCAACAAGCCTCACCACTTGTTGCTTTGCTCAGTGGGAAACTAAATTTAATCCAGATTTCTTAAAGAAGCTTTGTAACAAGGTTTATCCAAATTGTGTAATATAAATAAAACGGAAATGATTGAACAGTATTTTTCATAAAACATTTACCACAGGAAATATTACATTGGTTTTCAAATCTTACAAAGTGGATTTGTGTCATTGTGGTTTGCCAATGCCTTAAAAAGGCATCATTCCAACATCATCACATCATCTTTTGTCTTTTTTGTTGTGCAAAATTAAAAGAGCTGGCCCAGTAAACAAATCTCCCAGTCCAATCCCGGCTGTGACAGTTGAGTAAAGACACTAGTTTATGTAGAATTCCTCTCAAACTGATTAGAGTGAACTGGTGTATTGATTTTCTTCCCCCTTTTCCCTCCCTTCTGCCATTCCTTATCAGCCTTTCCCCTCTGGAGAGCCAGACAGAGCTAGAGATGGAGTAATGCTTTGTGTTTATTCAAAGAAATGGCACGTCCAAATAAATGGTCCTCTCACTATAAGACACCACATGGCTTTTATTTGATGGAATCCAAAGGTCATGAGGTGATTAAAGGCAGAAAGTAAGAAATGTGTTATCCAGCATGGAAAGTTCACTTCTAATTACACAACAGTGTACTCCTTGTCACATTTGTTGCATTACAACAGAGTGCCGGCTACATTTGAAGCGAAGGCTTGTATATTCCTTGTGTAATTAAGTCCAAGTTAAGAATAAACCTGTGGACCGTTGCATGTTTATACTCATCGATCATCTGCGAGACATCGCGGACCGAGTTATGACATCATTCGAACAATGTGAGATGGTGGCCCAGATTTCACTGGCGGAATTTCCATCTCCTTCACATGTGCCAGAGAGCTTTTCACACCTCTAACGTGATTCGCTGTCCGCTATGCCAGGAACACCTCCAAAGCCATCGGTTCGGTAACCCTCAAATTGTGACCAACAAACCATCCATGTGTAGAGTGGAATGTCAGAGTCTCAGGAAGTCTGAGGTAGAGGTTTTTGATTTGTTTGTGACACCATATTAGATGTTCAAAAGCAGAATGCCAGAATGGGATCACTGCAGGGCGGATGGTCTTATTATCAGTCCAACAGCATATGCATGCAAACCTGTACAATTTTGAGAAGCTTCTGATTATATGGCCAGTTGCCACCAGGTCAGAGAACAACAAAGTATTTATGCTTCTGATCTTTAAGAAGCAAAAGGCTCATTAGTATTCTTAACAGTGAGTGGCCAAGGCATGACTACATCTCTTTTACACTGGGTTTTCAGCTGCTTTTTAAAATTATTATTATTATTATTATTTGTCACACTATAGAAGATGACTGCAATAAAATCTGCCCTGAATAACAAACAAATGGGACGATTTGTTTAACACATCAAATCATACAATTATGTGTGTCAAATAAAAGACCTCTGATTAGCAGAAATATTTATTAATGAACAATCAGCACAATCGATACATGATCTTAAGGTAATACGATTCTTTTTGTCCATTAGCATGTCTGGTTTATGCTTTACCATTTCCACTCCCATATCTGTAGCCCTCTCATTTGTTTTGCATAATCCTGTACCGTCATCCTCTCGATGGCTTTTGACAAATGTCATATCAGCCGATAAAACGGCCGCTCCTGAGAATGTCACATTATGCATTCTGACACAGTCTTCGAAAGGACAGTAAATTAGTCTGACCACACGAGGACGATGAACTGTCTCATGTCCCACTTTGTCCCTTCTAGGCTTTTATAGAGATCATTGAAAAAAGATGAAGTATTGTATCTGTATATTAAAGGTCAATTCAGAAGATATTGTATGATACGTAAGTCCTATTTGAGGTGTGATTTATTTTATTATGCTATTTTTTACCCAACTAGCTGCTGTCCATACTGACATTCAAACTCATTTGATTATTCAAAAGTTAGGTTTATTAATATGGATGCAACAAAGTGCTACTATTTATTATAATTTTTTATTTGTACCTATATATACACTCAAATACGATTAGGCATGTGTAGAACTGTTTTCAATCCTACTTACACAGACATTACATTCAGGTTCATTACATCCTTATTTGACACGAATGTAAATCTGTGTAATTTGCGCTGTGGAGAGAAATGGCTCAGAGGAATGACTGAAAGTTTACAGTTTGGCTAACTTTTAGACTTGATGTATGAAAATGCTTGGTAAGGATTATTTCTTGCTAACAACTGTAAAAAAAAAAGAGTCTCAAACTCATTATAGCCTGTATTCATTACATAGTCTGTGATTCGGATCAGCACGAACTGCCCATGTAAAACTAAGAAAGTTTAAATGATCGCAGAACAAATGAGGGATTGTGGATTCCTATTGAGATTCATTAACAGTTTGCTCCAAGGATTCTGGATAGTGCTGTAACACCTTCCACAAATCATCAGCTAATTATCACAGGATTGTTTTAAAGTAGCACAGAATAGAGCTTGTGAATCCTTGTGCAATATAAACTATTTTGTAAAGAAATAAAACTTGACTAAATTATTGAAAGCTGCTTTCATCAAGGACCTGGGATTTAAAGAAACCGTGTGTTGCTTGTTGCTCTGAGATTACAGTAAATATTTTAATAAACTTTTAATAAGATTGTGTAATTAATACTCATAGGTCTTATGGCCATTTGATGTATTTGGTCACTATATCAGTAGCATCAGATCCTTTTTATTCTGTTTAAGGAGTGGAGACCAGGAAAACCTTTACCAGATGGCCTTGATTAGATGTTTTGTTTTTTGTTGTTTTGTTGTTTTGTTTTTTTGCAATCCGTCTGATTAATTCAGCTGGGAAACTTTGATTTAATTAAAGCCATTTAGCATCGCAGCTTTAATTAGATGGTCAGAATGAGCAGTGATCTAAAACTACAATTCAGCCACTAGCTCATTAGAGCAAATAATTGTCATTTGCAGAGAGACGCAGCCTGCTAGAAGAGTATCGAAAGCGAATGAGGCCACCAAAGAAATGAAAAGACCATGTGAGATTGTATGGAACAGGCAGCATGGCGGGAAAAGGAAATAAAATCCCTGAATAGGCCTTAGGAGATTCTCAGCGGTGCCCACAAACCTGTCGCCATCGTCCCTGGTGGTGAATAAACTCCTTTAACACAGGTAACAGCTTTCTTTTTCTTTTTTGGTTTCTCACAGGTTTCATCAGGGCTGACTGGTATAAATGGGCCAAGATGGCTAAGACTTCCTTGTTCTCAATAAAAAATATGTAGAATAAGTCGGACGGACGGACGGACGGACGGACGGACGGACGGACGGACGGACGGACGGACAGACGGACGGACGGACAGACAGACAGACAGACAGACAGATAGATAGATAGATAGATAGATAACTAATTGGAACATAATGAATATAGTATATTAAACACTTGTGGACACCTGACCATTGGTTCCCATTAATTTTGTCTCCATTTGCTTACACTCTTCTGGAAAGATATCCCACTACATTGAGAGTCAATAACAGCTGGAACCAAATTCCTTGTGCGTGTCAACACACTATGCTAATAAACCTGATTCTGATTCTGATTCTGATTAGATTGGGAAAGTGGAGTGTGCTGTGGTTGTGGCCACTCAAGTTCCACTACAACTAAAGTAAAGCACTTTTTTTATTTTGTGCACACGGGCATTTAAATGCTGGTAAAGGTTTGGGTCTTCAAGTGCAAATGAAGTGAAGTAAAAATGTTAAGTTACTACATCCAATGGCATCCTATATTATTGTGTGCCTCCAACTATGTAGTAACTGTTTTGGTAAGAATCACATATAGCTGGAAAAGAGTTTATAAAGCTGTCCAGTTTCTACAGGGTGATAAAATATAAAATCAAATGTAAAAAATCGTCAAAAACCTAAAACTAAATCTATAAGATTAAGGGGTAGTGGTGAAAAACCATATATTAATTTCAGGGGCACAACACCATTACATGTAATAAGGATATTATTATAGAATAATAAAATGTAAAAAATCTTACCTGGTTTATGCATATGATCACGTCAATCTACGTCTAGAGGAAAAACTAAATAGACTATAGCAATATTTTTCCAATTACAAATCCCTTTTGTGCAGTTTAAACAAAAAGAGTTGCCACTTAACGACATAATACCATTAATTAATGGTGTCTCTAAATGTGTATGTGTAATAATTGTCTGCTATTAATGAGGTTCAACCATAAGCTCTTTATTAGTAGAGATGTAGTTTGTATTATTTAATCCAGCTGTCACTGTTTTTCTTCTTCTTCTTCTTCTTCTTCTTCTTTCGGCTGCTCCCATTAGGGGTCGCCACAGCGGATCATCCGTCTCCATACCACCCTGTCCTCTACATCTGCCTCTTTTACACCAACTACCTGCATGTCTTCCCTCACCACATCCATGAACCTCCTCCTTGGCCTTCCTCTTTTCCTCCTACCTGGTGGCTCCATCTTCAGCATTTTTCTACCAATATAATTCATGTCCCTTCTCTGCACATGTCCAAACCATCTCAATCTCGCCTCCCTCACCTTGTCACCACAACATCCTACATGTGCTGTCCCTCTAATAAACTCATTTCTAATCTTGTCCATCCTCGTCACTCCCAACGAAAACCTCAACATCTTCAGCTCTGCTACCTCCAGCTCCACCTCCTGTCTTTTACTCAATGCCACTGTCTCTAATCCATACAACATCGCAGGTCTCACCACAGTCCTATAAACTTTCCCTTTCATTCTTGCAGATACTCTTCTATCACAAATCACTCCTGTCACTCTTCTCCACCCACTCCACCCTGCCTGCACTCTTTTCTTTACTTCCCTAACACACTCTCCATTACTTTGCACTGTTGACCCCAGGTACCTGAACTCCTCCACCTTCTTCACCTCTTCACCCTGCAACCGCATCACTCCACTGCCCTCCCTCTCATTCACACACATGTACTCTGTCTTACTCCTACTGACTTTCATTCCCCTTCTCTCCAGCGCATATCTCCACCTCTCCAGGCTCTTCTCAACCTGCTCTCTACTCTCACCACAAATCACAATATCATCTGCAAACATCATAGTCCAGGGAGACTCCTGTCTGACCTCGTCCGTCAACCTGTCCATCACCACTGCAAACAGGAAAGGGCTCAGGGCCGATCCTTGATGTAGTCCAACCTTCACCCTGAACCAGTCTGTCGTACCTACTGCACACTTTACTGCCGTCACACTGTCCTCATACATGTCCTGCACCACCCTCAAATACTTCTCTGACACACCTGACTTCCTCATACAATACCACAACTCCTCTCTCGGCACCCTGTCGTACGCTTTCTCTAAATCCACAAATACACAATGCAGCTCCTTCTGTCCTTCTCTATACTTCTCCATCAACATCCTCAAAGCAAATAAGGCATCTGTGGTGCTCTTCCTCGGCATGAAACCATACTGTTGCTCACAGATGGTCACCTCTTCTCTCAGCCTGGCTTCCACTACTCTTTCCCATAACTTCATGGTGTGACCGATCAACTTAATTCCCCTGTAGTTACTGCAGGTTTGCACATCTCCCTTATGCTTAAAGATCGGTACCAGCACACTCCTTCTCCATTCCTCAGGCATCCTCTCCCCTTCCAGAATCCTGTTAAACAATCTGGTTAAAAACTCCACTGCCATCTCTCCTAAACATCTCCACGCTTCTACCGGTATGTCATCTGGTCCAACAGACTTTCCACTCTTTATACTTTTAATCGCTGCTCTCACTTCCTCCTTACTAATCCTATCTACATCCTGCTTCACCAACTCCACATCCTCCAACCTTCTCTCTCTCTGATTTTCCTCATTCATCAGCTGCTCAAAATACTCCCTCCATCTTCTCAACACACTCTCCTCACTAGTCAACACATTTCCCTCTCCATCCTTTATTGCTCTAACTTGCAGTACATCCTTCCCAGCTCGGTCCCTCTGCTTGGCCAATCGGTATAAATCCTTTTCTCCTTCCTTAGTGTCCAACCTCTTATACAGTTCCTCATATGCCTTTTCCTTGGCTTTCGCCACATCCCTTTTAACCTGCTGCCGCATCTCCTTGTACTCCTGCCTACTTTTCTCATCACTCTGTCGATCCCACTTCTGTTTTGCCAATCTCTTTCCCCTAATGCTCTCCTGCACTTCCTCATTCCACCACCACGTCTCCTTGTCTTGCTTTCTATTTCCAGATGTCACACCAAGTACTTTTCTAGCTGCCTCCCTCATCACTCCTGCAGTAGTTGCCCAATCATCCGGCACCTCTTCACCACCACCAAGCCCCTGTCTGACCTCTTCCCTGAACCTCACACTACACTCTTCCTCCTTCAGTTTCCACCATCTTATTCTTCTTTCAAACCTTACTTTCCTCCTCTTCTTCTTCGCCTCCAAAACCATCCTACAGACCACCATTCGATGCTGTCTAGCTACACTGTCCCCCGCCAACACCTTACAGTCTCCAATCTCCTTCAGGTTGCATCTCCTACACAGAAGATAATCCACCTGTGTGCACCTTCCTCCACTCTTATATGTCACCCTATGATCCTCCTTCTTCTTAAAATACGTGTTCACCACTGCCATTTCCATCCTTTTAGCAAAATCTACCACCATCTGCCCTTCCACATTCCTCTCCTTAAAACCATACCTACCCATCACCTCCTCATCACCTCTGTTCCCTTCACCTACATGCCCATTAAAGTCTGCCCCAATCACCAATCGTTCTTTCCTAGGTACACTATCTACCACTTCATCTAATTCACTCCAGAATCTTTCCTTCTCCTCCATCTCACAGCCAACTTGTGGAGCATAGGCACTGATGACATTTATCATCATCCCTTCAACTTCCACCTTCACGATCATCACCCTATCAGAAACTCTCTTCACCTCCACTACACTCTTACTGTACTCTTCCTTCAGAATCACCCCTACACCATTTCTCTTCCCATCCACACCATGATAAAACAGTTTAAACCCACCTCCAATGTTCCTGGCCTTACTCCCTTTCCACTTGGTCTCCTGAACACACAACACATCTACCTTTCTCCTCTCCATCATATCAGCTATCTCTCTCCCTTTACCCGTCATAGTACCAACATTTAAAGTACCAACCCTGAACCTCTACTCTCCTACACTGCTCCTTTTCCTGCCGTCTCTGTAGACGCCTTCCTCCTCTCCTTCTCCTCCTTCGGCCAACAGTAGCCCAATTTCCACCGGTACCCTGTCGGCTAACGATACCTGTGGCGGTCGTTGTTAACCCGGGCCTCGACCGATCCGGTATGAAATTCTCATTTGTGATCCGCATATTTGATTTGGCACATGTTTTACGCTGGATGCCCTTCCTAACGCAACCCTCCCCATTTACCCGGGCTTGGGACCGGCACTAAGAGTACACTGGCTTGTGCCCCCCTAATAGCTGGGTTCCAGCTGTCACTGTTTTTAATGATGAGATTTCAAAACACACATGCATGCAATAAAAAAACCTTTATGAATAATGGTGCAAAGGAGCAGAATCTCCCTGCTATCCAGTTCTCCAGTCGGTGCCAAAAAATCCAGTGTGCTGACATAATTAGGCTTCTTTTTTAAGAATACCTCAGGCCCGAGAACTGTTCAGCTCTAAGGAGGTTATACGCTGGTAATTAGCCGAAAAACTACAAAGCTATTAACCTCGCAAGCTTTTTCTTCTTCTTTTTTTTTTCTTTCAATGATGAACCCTAATATTAGCCTGACTTAATTGGAGCACTCAATGGCCTCGTTCCAAACTTGAGCCGGGATATTAGCAAATCTTTGGCTTTGACCGAGCTCGTTGTAAATAACAGGCTGTCAATATGGCGCGGATCAGAATTTATTTACTCTCATGAGCAGACGGCAAACAGAATTCTGAGGACCAGACATGACAGGCCGCCCCTTCTTTTCATTTTGGATATTTTGTTATTTGTTTAGCTTTGTTTTTTCGATCGATCCACTATTCCTTCTGAGATAAAAGCAAAGCTCGGGGTGTAACAAAGATTTAGCTTGTCTGTGTCTTCAAATATACATGCGTGAGATTGATTCTCATTTATAAAGCCTTTGTGGGAATGCGTGGCTATAAATTTGTTTGTATTTTCTTTGTTTTTTGGTTTTCTTAACTGTTTGTCCTGCAGTGCTTTTAAAGCCTGATAATGATAGTAGGATCCTGCAGGAGGAACTAAGGGAGGGTGGGGGCTTTGCCATTAATTCCCAAGACACATTCGATTCTACCAACCCTTGCTGTGGGGCTGTTTGTTATCTAGAAAGCCACTCACATCATTTTTTTTTCTTTTTGCTACACAACCCAAATAACGTCAAACAGCAGATATACTGTAGGTGAGCCTACAAATAAAATAAACTCTCCATACATTAAACGGATGGAGTCAGCACTCTGTACAAGAATAGACATCATTTTGGCCATGTTCATGAGGAATAACGGTGCTCACACAGCATGATTAGATTTCAAGCGATAGATTCAGATGGGCGTCACACCCAAGCAGGAACATCAACCTGTTAGGAGCAAGATCTGTCTGGAATATTGGACTGGCAAATGGAAAAGGCCATCTTGTAAAACATCTGAATCTCTGTAGCATCACAACAACCTTTTTTTTTTTTTTTTTTTTTTAATCTCCCAAGACCACATCACCATCAAATTGATAAAACAACAGTGGCAAATCATCAGCACCATAAAAATTTAATCTGCCTCCACAAAGCACTGATGTTATCTCAGCTCAGTGCAGGCAATCTATCAGATTTCATTATGCAAACTCCTCTCAAAAGAATCGCGATGGCGATTTCATCAGTCAACAAATCATTTTGCTCAAGACTCGAAGCAAGGAGCTCATCCGTTACATACACGTTTTCCCTCATGTGATAGAACGAGCCATAGGTCAAAGAATTATTCATGAAACCGTATAGAATATGTGAAAATATAAATTGTCAGAGAAATCATGTGTCTCAACAAATAAATCGCCTTGTCCTGTTTGTGGAAAAGGTTGCCAATGGTTGATGATTTAATCATTTATTAATGAAAGCAAAAAAAAAAAAAAAAGACACATTTGGCCTGTGTTGGGAAATTACGTTTATAAATTTTAAATGTGAATTTTACATGTCAGATTTTCTATAATGACAACCATCAATGTGGATTTTTTGGGTTTTTTTTGCAAAAAAAAAAGGAAATGTTTGGTATAGAATAAAAAATTGAGCAAACCCAAAAATAAATTGCTTGTCACAATGTGTTGTCATGGATTTCATCATTATAAATCTGCACCATGCAATAAATTCGCCTAAATCCTAATTATATTAATTAGAGTATTAATCAAAGGAAAATCAGTGTTAGTTTTTGTTCATTTATTCAGATCTTTTCCTGATTATTTTTCTATTTCCGCTGCCTTTTCTAAATAAAAAAAAAAAAAACTTTTGTTGTTTGGGCTTTACCTGGGGTGTGTTAATCATAAAAGACTGCTGTAAAGATGCAATTTTTTTTTATTTTTTTATTTATTTTGTGGTGTACAGACTTGAATACAATTTTAACATCCTGTTTTCTTATTGCACATACAAGTGTGTATATGCGTGTACAAGTGTGTGTAATTCCAGTCATTCTGTGGGCAGCGTCCGAATAAACAAAGCAAGAAATAAACAGTAAAAGGAAATGGCTTGTACACTGTACGATTTGTGTCTGGATGTTGCTGCTGGAAATAATTCTTTTGGTCTTGAGATTTGCAGTCTCAGAATCTCAGAGTGGAACTCATGCTATGACACACACCTTAACTCAGGTTTATTCAATACCATTTCAGCTACCTTTTAAAATGATTACTTGTCATGATGTATAATATAATCCCAATAAAACCTTTGCTGGATTCTGTAACAGTATGGTCAGTAATGAATCCTCCAGATCAGATTATATAATCCTCATATAAGAAAGAATATCTACTTCCCGTTCAGGTCATCTGTCTAAATCTGTCAGGTTGTATAAACTAAAACATTTAAAAAATTTAGTATGTGGGCTTTTTGTTGGTGACAACAAAATCAGGCTGAAAACTCTAGACTACACTATAAATCCTTAAATGCCTATCAATGGGAAGACACTATGAGAATACACAAAACTCAAAGGACAACTATAAAGGCAAAACAAAACAATCATACTTGCTAATGGACAGAAACGCAGAAACTTGCAGTTTCGTAACATCATTTTCCATATGCTTACTTCAATACGAGGTATCAAAAAGTTAAAGACTAATGGTGTTGTGCTATTCTGACCACGTGCGTTACCACGTCTGCGATTTTATCATGGAAAGCAAATTAGAACAAAGAGCATACGTGAAATTCTGCATGAAACTGGACAAATCTGCCACAGAGACGTTTGACACGACATACATTTTACATACGCCGATGCTGCAATGAGTTTTTCGAGGTATTTTGAGTGGCACACGCGCTTGAAGAGCTGGAGAACATTACTGGAAGACGAATAGAGATCAGGAAGACCGTCAATGAGCTCAATCCCCGAAAATGATGAAACCATTCGGCAACTTGTGCATGATGATCGTCGGAGAACAATCCACAAGATCTCACCTCTGCTTCCACACTACTTGCCAGATTTGTCTCCTGCAGATTTCGCCCGCTTCCCAAAGATGAAGATCCAGCTGAAAGGTCACCGTTTAGACACCATTGCAGAGATCTAGCACGAATCGAAGAAGGTGCTCGACATGCTTCCAGGACACATTCCAGAAGTGGAGAGAACGCCAGGATGCTGAGTGTTGTGCAAGAGGACTATTTTGAAGGTGAAGTAGAAAGTAGATAAATAAAGTTTTTTTTGTAAACAGTGCTAGTCTTGAAAACCACTTTTTAATACCACCTTGTAAGTGATTATGGCCTAATGTAGCTTTTACATGTCCATATAACGGACATAATTCATGTAACAGTACAATAAATAAATGCCAATTCCTAGCTGTCACTATGAACTTCTAACATTGTTGTCATAGACTACACTTGATACATTCCACAGTGCTTTCAGTCATCAACTCACTGATTGCGTACCCCTGGTACACCAAAAGCCACACTTTAAAACGGTGCGAAGTTTACGCTCACTTGTATGTTTGAATCTATCATTGCCAAGTCTTCTTATCAGTGTTTACCTTGCGATTTTTTTCGGACCTTGTTTTTTTTCAAATCTTCGATTCCGTCCTGACTAGCTATATTGTGTTCGCCAATTGTCTGACCATTAACTGTTGGCGGATTCTGTCCTTGCGTTTTGATTTGATTTAGTTTAACTTTCTTTTTAATAACCCGCCTGGAAATTTTGCTCTTAATTGAAACGTGTTGATTTATAGACGTGAGCTCCGTTACATTTTCGTTTATACTTTGGAAACAAGTTCACTGTGGTGGTGCGCACGCATTTCTTATTTGCAGTATCAGTGATTCGTGCCTGGTTTGGCCATGATCCACTCTGTAATCGCATTTTCCTCTTCCAGACTTTGCAATTTATCTTATAGCAGAAAAGGCTCTGTATACTGAAGATACCCTGCCTGCACTTACACTTTTTCTTTCCTTTGCTTGTAATTCAAATCACATTCTTTGTTAGATCTAAGATTTTATAATTTTTTGTTTCTCAGTGCATGAACCTGATTCGGTTGAACGATGACACAATTGTAATGTATCCATTTTTGTTAATCATAGGTCTATCGTTAGAAAAGAAGCATCTTCAGTCAACTCTTGCAGTGTGTGAGAAGCAATAATCTATAAAGATGGTCTAACCTCTGGCTTAGGCTGCCGACTAAATGTTCTACAAGGACTTGATGTCAGTTTGAAATCTCCTGATGTCTCAGGTCAAATATTACCTGAGACGTATTTGCGTCATCTCAGAAAGAAATCCTAATTCTGTTCACGTATTGATTGGGCAGTCAATTTTAGAAGCAGCTCTATTGTGATGAATCCACTGTGTGAGGCCACTCTGGTTTCATTCCTGCTTCTCTAACACTAGCTGCTTGGTGAATTATCAGAGACAGGCTATGGGGTGACATTGATGGAGAATGTGGGAGGTGTATACTGCAGTCATGAATCAGGTTGAGTGCAGACAAAGCACCTTTCCAGGCCTCACTTTCTATGGATTCACATCTGGCTCAGCCTGCATGCTAATATGTAGAAGTTTTTTAATTATGTTCTGCAATGTACACAATAATAATGTGGGAAGAACGTGGTGATTCTTTGATCAGTGTATTCTTTGATCAGTGTAATCGTTCAACAATAAAATTATTTTTTACATAATTTTTTCTAAAAATTCCTGAATTCTTACTTGATAATTTGGGTAATAAATTGTTATGGAAGGATATTCCAGAAAATATTTAAAAGGCATTGCAAATTGTTTTTGCAGTTGAGTTTTCGAAATGTGGATGCATAAATTGTGATATAATCCAAACGCATTTTGTGCGTTTTTTTTTTCGATTTTGCAAATGCACAGTGACTGGAAAATTTCAAGTCCATTTGCAACTGTATTTCCCGTGTTTTTCGGGTTATGACCATGTCATGCTGTATTTAAATAGAAATATTAATTACCATATTTTCTTTTTCTTTTTCTCAGTGTCGTGTATGTAGCCTGCCAAAACAACAATAGAATCGCAATTCCTTTTGTATTTGAATTTCCAAAGCCTTGCATGGTTTGCGTTTGCATTTCCGATGCCTTGCACTGAAAGCTGTCAATCAAATGTCAGGGGTGGGATTATATTTTATGGCATTTTTGTATTTGTAATTGACTTTACTCACAGTCTACAGCTAACAGGGAAAATGCCAGTAATCGACGATTTAGCTGAAATGTTTTAACAATGAGGGTAGCCGGCAAAATTGTGGAGGACATTCTGATGCTTGTGCAGCAAGTTGATGACAGTTTATACTTTACATTAATTAATGTTTATATAGTTTTTATCTTCCCAAAAGAGTGGAGGTTTTTAAAACATCAAAAGGCATCTAACTGTGAAATGGGCAGTGTTGGACAAAGTAACTTGAGTTAAAGTAGCGATACGGTCGGTAAAATGATACTCGAGTAAAAGTAAAAGTGCTTAATTGAAATTCTTTTTGTACTTTTTACTAAATATTTGCCTTCGAATGTACTTAGATACTATGATTTATTATGGCAATAATGTTTCTTTTATCATTTTTGCCACGAGATTTTCGACTGATCAACTTAGTTTATGTGAAAAGACTATAATGACTCTAATAATACTTTTAGAAAACCAATCTATTAATAGAATGATATTAATGAGTCAAACACATTGATATCTAATAAACAAATATTTTAACTATAAAAAAAAAAAAAACGAAATAAGGAAATGTAATTAAGTAAAAATTAAGATATTTGACTTTGAAATAAAGAAATAAAGTTAAAGAAAAAGTTACCTGAATGGAAATACTTCAGTAAAGTACAGATACATGAAAAAGCTTCTTAAGTGCATTTAATTCATCACCATCCACCACTGGAAATGGGACGTTCCAAAAGTACATACCAATTGTAAGGTAAGGTGTCCAGAAATGTTTTCCATATAGAGTATAAATCAGCTGACAATAATTGTTTTAACACCGAAATCTTCAATAATCATTATTAGCGATCTTTAAAAAGTCACATCACACAAATTAATTAGAACAATAAAACTCATGGCTATATTTAATAGTAAAAGTAAAAGCATTAACACACAAAGCAACAGAAACCTAGTAAAAGCTAGTAAGGCGAACTGAAAAAACTGATTTGCTATGGAGCAGAGATTTGTGAAGATTGGGCTGCAGAACAATGAATGAAGAACATGATCTGATGAGTCCAGATTACCCTAGAAAAAATGGAATGAAGCAATGCACACATCCTCCATAGTTCCTAATGTACAAGTCTCTGGGGAAAGTGTTACAATATGAGGTAGCTTCAGTTGGTCAGGTTTCAGCTCAGCATCATTACACAGCGATATAATGAAGTCGAGAGTACCCCAATGTATTAAATGGCCAAGTTATCCTATTAATGGATTTTTGTTCTTCTCTGACGGCAGAGCGAAATTTCAGGATGTCAACGCCAGGATTCATCAAGCTCATATTGTGAATGAGTCTGTTCAAGAACACATCATTTCCAAACATTAACTGGCCATCACAGAGTCCTGACCTTCACCTCATTGAAAGTTTTTAAAATGTTTGGGAGAAGACTTTCACAAAGCACCTAGACTCTCCTGTCCTTAGTACAAGATCCTGGCTAAAATGAATGCAGCTCTGGATGGAAATGTGGAGTTGTCAAGGTCGTCAGAACAATGCACTTAAAGGCAGTGTAATAAAATTAAAATTGTTCAACTTTGGCCAGACAGAGTCCAATCCTTTACATTGTGAACCTTTTTATGTTGTAATCAGATGTTTATTCAACACTTGGAGAATCTTGCTCCAAGTTTTGCACTATTAAAAAGTCTTCGGTACAGATGACTTCCTGTTTTGCTATTTCTTGGTAACTTGACAAGCTGTGATTATTTTTTTTTTTGTTTAGGGTCACATATACATTACAGCGCAGTGAAATACTTTTCTTCGCATACCCCTGCTTGTTAGGAAGCTGGGGTCAGAGCACAGGGTCAGCCATAATACAGTGCCCCAGGATCACAAAGGGCTAAGGGCCCAAGACTGGCAGCTTGGCTTTAACCCCCGACCTTCCTATCAGTAACCCAGCGCCTGATCTAAAGTCCAATGTGTTGTTCATTGATAAATGAAAAAAGGCTCATCAATGATGATAAGTTGCCATGGTTGCGTGGGACATGCTGTTACAGGAAAGTAGCAACATCTGTCACGGATCATTTGCTCACAACTGCATGGTATGTCGTATTTTTATTCCTCTACTATAAACATTTTTGGCAGATACTATATGGTAGAATGAAATCCATTCTTCTGTGCTTTTGATAATGGCTAGATATTATACTTCCACACTTGTCCAAAAGACACCCTCCTGCTGCCTTCACACTCCTACTTCCCTTCATTTTTGGAAAGGTTTGGATAAACGAAATGGAAAGTCTGACAGCTTGGTAACAATAGCCTTCTTTCAATCTGCTATAGTACATATAAAAAAAACACACATCCAAACCAGAGCTTGAGAGCTAGTTGTTGTTTTAAGATAAAGTGTCTTTTTTTTCAGCACTACATAGGACTGAATGTAAATAGAGGCTATTATGAATGAAAGAAGAAACATACACAGAGAGGTATGCGTTTACTGCATATAGAGTAGCAGCTGCAGATACATGTTTGGTACAGCCTTTATTTAGCTGCTTTACATTTAAGTGGTTAATATTAGCCAAGGTCAGGGTTGCCAGGTCTCAGCAAAAGTTTTGCTCAGCTAGATATTGATGGTGACTTTGCATTTTTCTAGTTTATGGAAACAAGTAGACTGTGGTGTGCACACATTTCTGATTTGCTGTATCATTGGTTCTTGCTTGGTTTGGCCATCATTGGCTCTAAAATATCATGTATCCCAAGCAAACAATAAAATCATACAATAGATATGTTTCTCTACATTTTATGCATTTACACTTTTTACATTTGATGTTTAGATTTTATCCTAGTGGTATTATGCAAGCCAACAGGTTACAGTAACCAGCCCAAAAAGCATTTCATTAAGAATTCCATTTGTAAATTGATTTATTAATTACCTATTTATAATTTTGACCATATTTAGTTATGTTTAACTGTGAGAACTGCTCTTGTTATTAAATATTATACTATTGTCTGTCTGAACACTAAATGGCTGTATGGTGTGAGTTCGAACTTTTAAATCCACAGGTAGTTTAATCACTGTTCTAAATTAATTTGCTGTCTATAAACAACTGTATCCATAGTAACAGACAGTTGCAGAATAAGACAGCTGACATGCACATAGACTGAAATAACTCACAGACACACAATCTTTCTCTCTCTCTCTTGCTCTCCTACATTCTTTCTTTTTATTATTGTTTATTACAGTAATTCAAATAATTGTAATCCTTACACTTATTTTCCATGTGGATGATTTTGAGCGGGCAGAAGTCTAAATCCAACAAGTCAACGATCCGTATATCAAACAAGTAATGAAAGTTATTTTATATACTGTGATTTTTTATGCACTCGTGCGTTTTGCACTACATTTACAGCATTTGGCAGATGCCTTGATCCACACAATTATCTTATATATACACAGAGCAGTCTAGGCTATAATAGGGCTTTAGTAAGGGCTATACTCACCTGTACCTGGATTTGAACACACAACCTTCCGGTCCAAATTCCGAAACCTTAAAGTGGACATAACACCACAGCTTAAGCCAATCTCATGTTAATCTTAAGTACCTATAGCATAGTATTGCATCCTTGCATCCAACAAGATGAACAAGGTTCTCCTTCCCTCACATTCAAGAACATACTTGTTGGAAAATTCTTCTTGAGCAAGTCCTGTTCACCTCATGAAGATTGTGGACCTCTAAAGAAGTAGATGCCGACCCCGCAAACATCCCGAACCACTCAGAGACGTACCAGCGCCATTTGGATCCCACTTCATGTGGGATTTAGACATTGGACCTCTTTGAGTGTTTAAAGGCTCCGGCATGGAAAAGCTGGTGTTGGATCTGTGATTATCGCAAATGTTGAGCTATTTTATGAGTTGCTCAGTTGCTCCTGGTTCCATAATCTCATATGACTGTATAGGACTGTAGGAAGGACATTTTACTCATAATCACACACTTCAGTGCTCATGAAATTAGTTCTCACTCTCCAGTGTTTCGTATTGTTTAAAGACTATAATCACACTCTTGATATCACCCAAATGAGGATGGGCTCCCTTTTGAGTCTGGTTCCTCTCAAGGTTTCTTCCATATAACATCTAAGGGAGTTTTCCCTTGCCACAGTCACCATGGCTGCTCATCAGGGGTAAATACACATCATTCACCTTTAACTGGTAAATTCTGTAAAGCTGCTTTGAGCCAATGTCTGTTGTGAAAAGCGCTATAGAAATAAACTTGACTTGACTTCAGCACTGCTGAAGACCTCCGTAACTAGATGAAGCACAATGGGTGTGCTCTTGCTGTTGATATGGTTGCACACTGCTTTTCTGGGAGAAGTGTCCATACAAGGAATATAACAAGTTGCTTCTGAAGTGAAGTTAATTCCTTGCCAGCTAATGAAAAACAAATGCAGTTTCATAAACTTTATGGTACATTTTATCATTTATCCACCTATTATTCTCTAAACACAATGATTTTAATGATATAAATGCGAGTGGAAATATATTTGAGTAATTGATGTTAATTGTTTTAGTTTGTTTTAGTTTTTCTAAACAGGAGCACAGTACTGATTGAGGCTTTTCATAATAGTTTCTGGTGCATATGTGCAGGGTTTACTACTGGTCAAAACCAGGACCTGTGAATATGTCTGAAACGATTGAGCTTATTAAAAAAACATTAGAACGGGACAGCGCATGCCGCCATTAGGTTACAAAATTGGGAAGAAACTTAGGTTTGGTGAACAGATAAGGGTGGCTAATGAAAGAACAGATATCCATATAAAACAGTGGGTGTCAAGGAAGAGATAAGGGTTTATAAGGTCATGCTCAGACTGTGACTTTGTTTCTTTTTAATAAAGTCAATCTTTTGGCATCACAACCATGGATTTTGCAATTCAAAATAAGTCTGAAGCAAAAAAAGTCCTATCCTGTGAATTCAATGTAAAACACTGGAGACTCTTTGGAGTGCTCACCATACGCACCTCTGTGAAATCAAAATTAAAACGTTTCACCAGTCAGATTGGAGAATTCAGTAGTGCTGTTATTGCTGTAGGGGATCATCAGTTTTTCTTATTTTTGCTGCTACTACTATTTTGGAAGGAGAAATTGCATTGTAAACTAAATATTAGACACTTGTGGATCACTGAGATGTTGCATTGAGAGAAAAAGTCTTTAATTTTTTAGAGGATGAGTGCTTAATCAGATTGAACACAAGCTAGAAGGTTTATTTCCAGACACAGTTTGTGCCTCCACAGAGATGGTGAGGCAGGTTTGATTTGTTGATTTGCGTCATTGACTCGCTCTCGGGTAAATATAAACCTCCCCGACTAATCAATTTACCGTGATGGTGATTAATTTCTGAGCGTCACATGTCTATTTTCAATTATATATGACATTAGATTAGACTGAAGGCTAGACAGTAGCTTTCGCCTTTAGACATCGCTTTCTGTCGTGCTTTTTTGTGTTTCTGCCAAATCAGTGAAAATTACAAATAATCTTTCCTGCCTATATACTGGCCAATGGCTAAGAAACCTAGCCAAAAAAAGGATCTAAACTTCAGTGCATTCAAGCTACCTGTCCACACAGTGCATTTGAGAAAAGGATGAACAACGGATTTGTGTCGGAGGTGTACAATGGTTAGTAGAGGTATAGGGAAAGGAGGTGGTAGTTTAGTGGTTAAGGCATTGGAGTGTGGATCAGAAGGTCACAAGTTCAAAATTCCAGCAGCACTAGCAAGGACCTCAACCTCTCAACTGCTTAGTTATGAGTTTCTCTGAATAATCTCTGAATAATTCTAGAAAATAATTAAAAGAATAATTCTAGAAAAACATGGGCATCTTGAATCTAGCATTCAGATTAACAATGTTCTAGGTTACAGCGTTCTTAACTTCAAAACATAACACCTTCTTCACTAGCATCAACTCCTTAGTTCCTCTATATTCTAATGTATTTATTGATGGTATAGTTGGATTATGCTGTTCTTGTTGATGATGTTCTGATCTTCTGGTTGTTCTTGGTGTTTTTTTTCTTGAGAACGCTGTTGATTTCTTTATGTTCTATGTGCATTTTGGCATTTTTTCTGATGTTTTTTTGTGAATTTCTAATGTTCCATTGAATAATATTTTTTGGTGGGTTTTGAGGAATGTGATTTTGCTGTACTTGTTGATGTTCTTCAAGGATTCTAATTTTTATTTATTTATTTTTTTTTTTTTAGCTTATATTGTTTAATTTGATTTACTACTTGACTTCTTCTCAGATTTTGGTGTTCCTTTTTGGATTTTTGTACATTTTAGAATCCGTGATGATGCTCATTGTGGATTCTAATAGTCTTTTGTAAGACTATTAGGATTCTAATGTTCCTTTCTTTTTCATGGATACTGGTGTTCTTTTTTGAGTTTTTCTTGTTGTGGATTCTAAATTATGAACTACTTTTAAAAATTGTGCTATTCTTGCTGATGTTCTTGTAGTTTTTAAAGTTTTTTTTGTTTGTTTTGAGAACTTTAAGTCTTTATAATGATCAATGGATTGTTCCATTAAACACTGTCCTGCTAAAACAGGTTTGCGTCTCAGCACTGTGAGGGAAAAATGGAATGATATTGCATCCAAAGACATCCTATTGTGTGCCTCCAACCGTGTTGTAAAGGTTTGGGTGAAAGCTACTTATAGTTGGAATGCTTTTGTCAATGTAGAGTAGCTGTACCAGTCCTCTAACAACCCCATAACTCCAGTGATATCTAATGATTAATTAGTAAACATCACGTCAACACTTTATAATCAGTACAGCATATTTTAAAAATAGAGCAAGTTGACACATTTTTTGATGGCAAGTGTGATGTTTGATGTATTTCGGTAACAGTTCTGATCCTTTTTTATAAAGAAGAGTATCCAGCTCTGTGATGTCTTTTGAAATGGTGCAGTAATGAGCAGCAAAAAAGCTCTGTGTTCAAAGCATGCGCAGTCGTTTTATTTGAAGGATTTTTGCTTCTGGCAATATATGCATATTTAATTACATGTCAGTTTATTCCTCACGATTGTTCACTTGTACATTCCCGAAAACGCTTGGCCTTTACAACCAAAATCCACTTAAACTGGTGTTCTAACACAAATGTTTAAAAATAATTGCGTAAAAAATTTTTTTTACATTTGAACTCTACATTTTCATCTTCAATTTTTTTGGCATGCTACAGAGAAACATTGAGATTGGGTAATGCATTAAGAATGAAGAATCCTGAATTCTGAAAGAATCTTTTTCCTGTTTATATATTGTGTGTGTGTGTGTGTGTGTGTGTGTGTGTGTGTGTGTGTGTGTGTGTGTGTGTGTGTGTGTGTGTGTGTGTGAGTGTGTGTGTGTGTGTGTGTGTGTGTGTGGAGGGGGGAAGACGGGGGGTGGGGGGTTTAACAGCTGCTGATTACCAGTTCCAAAGAGCTAAAATGATGAAAGATTTTAATAAAGTAGTTAATTCAGGAACCACCGCAGGGCTACTAAGTTTTGTTTATACCATAACGACCAGTGATGGGAATATTACACAATCTAATTTATTCAATGACATTTTATTTAGCACTTTCAGAAATAAATGGATTACATATATACATCTTAAATTAATTTATTTGTCCCTATATGTTTATCCCCAATGAGTGTAAATAATGAAAATAAATAACATGCATTCTGATGGTCTTTACCATGCTCTTTATATATTTTGCTGTTGTTTTATTAATGTTTTTTATTTGGTTACATTCTAAAGTTCTTGGTCATGTTCATTTTGGATTATAATGGCCTTTTTCGGTGATACTTCTGAATAGGCTATAGTACACTTAGATATGTTTACACAATCATATGTCCCCTTTCCTGTAGTTCCCAAAGCCTGCAGTCCCAATCCAATGCTTTGCAAAAAAATTCATTCTGGTTCATCCATCATTAGGTTTACATTCTGTCATGTTACGAAAACAAGGAAGTAAGGAGTGGCTGCAAGTGCAGATCGTTTTCATCGAAATGCAAATATACAAAACAAAAAAGTAAGAATCAAAACACTAAATGACATGGATTTTGATGTCCTTTATAGACTTTGCTTTTGTACGTTGTTGATGTTCTTTAAGGATTCTGATGTTCCTGTTGCTACTAGACCTTGCGGTTTCTCTCCAGGTGGGTTTCTCGTATTGCAAAAAGAATTTGGTGCATCCATTGTTACATTGCATTCTGTTATTTTACCAGATCTAGTAAGTGGGTAGTGGCTGCAAGTGCAAAAACACAAAACAAAGAATCAAAACGCAGCGATGTTGTAGCTCAGAGGTTAAGACATTAGACTTCCAAGCATGGCTCCACCAACAGCACTTTTACCACATCTGGTTCCTTGAGTAAGGCTCTAAACCCTACTCAGCGGTATTTGTAAGTCCCTCTGGATAAGGACATCTCCCATATGCCACAGGTATAAATTTAAACATTACACCGAGTAAAATGACAGTGTGAACTACAAAAGGACATCCATGTGATGTGGTTCAAACTGAGGCTTAAATACATGCGTTATTCAAGGTTACAATGAACAGCTGTGACTGATTGGTGACATGTGAGCCAGAAATGGAATTGCAGTGGTTGCTGGGTACAATTTGAAGTTGAATGATTTTAATTATACTGAAAAATGTGAAGTCTGTCAACCATGACTTTAAGTATTGTAATGGGAGCACATGTAGTTTGTTACTTTTCACCACTGGTAACAATAATATAAAAGTATACATGGAATTCTAGGACAGATGCTCCTCATAAACTGAATACAAATCATTGTGCTTATTTGGTGGAGGGTTTATTTATTTATTTTTTTGTGAGGATGTGTTGATCTAATATTTTTTTAAAGCATCTCCAGAGTCAGCACTTTCTAATAGTCGGAGGTAAAGCTGTAATTGGCTGAAAATTGATCAGGATGGAGGGCTTTGTGGGTTCCTCTTAAAATGACAAACAGTAGTTTGGTTTTTTTTTGTCTTATTAGCTACAAACGAGACAGAAAAAGAAGGGTGTGTGAAACCACAGATTCCAGCTGCTATTGAGTAAATAAATACCATAACTAACTAGATTCATAGCATTTATGGTAACTATAAAAAAAAAGGTAATTCTTTAATAAACTGCTGTAGTATAAAAAGAATAAAAAAAACATTAGGGCAGTTATATGAAAGTCAGCCTGCCACCAACCAGGCATAACAATGACATTATAACATTATAAGCAGTGAAGTGAATAACTGATTATATCTTTATTATGACAGCTGTTAGTGGGTGGAAATATTAGGCAGCATGTGAAAATTTTGTCCTCAAAGTTGATGTGTTAAAAACAGGAAAAATGGGCAAGTGTAAGGATTTGAGGGCCAAATTGTGACGTCTAGACCACTGGGTCAGAGCATCTCCAAAACTGCAGCTCTTGTGGGGTGTTCCTGGTTTGTAGTGGCTGGTAATCCGGTGTCAGGGTCATGGGCTGCCAAGGTCAGTGATGGACGTGGGGAGCGAAGGCTGGCCTGTGTGGTCCGATCCAATAGATGAGCTAATTTAGAAGAAGTTAATGGTAATGCTCGAAGGTTCAGGACTGTTTTGTTAGTAAAAGGGGGATCAACACAATATTAGGCAAGATTATTAATATTATTTTCAGAAATAGCAAACACCATTATGAACTACCTTATGAACTTTTATTCGCTCTCCCCGTTGTGCAATTAAATAAAACATACATACAATACCACTTTTACTAATGTAAATCTGTACTTTTTTTGTGCAATAATACTAATAATAGTATAAAATGAATAATCATTTTTATACTTGTATTCTTTTTTATTTATTTTGCTTTTTTATTTCCTTATTTTTTTACTTTAGAAAATGTGCAACTGGATTCTTATGTCACCAAAACAAATTCCTTGTAAGTGCAAACATACTTGCCAATAAAGCTCTTTCTGATTCTGATTAAACAGTGAATGGACAAAAATATTGAGACACCATATGTGGCTCTTCCCCAAAACTGTTACCCCAAAGATGGACAAATGTATATGATGTCTTTGAATAAAGTTGCATAAATCGTTTCTTTCACTAAGAGACCCAAACCTGTTCCAGCATGACAATGAACCTGTCGACAATGTAAGCTCTATGAAGATATGGTTTACATGAAAGCTCTTGATTGGCCAGCTACAGACCTCTGACCTCAACCCTATTGAACACTTTTGGGATGAATTGGAAGGCTGATTGCACCCCAGGCCCTCTCACATCACCTACATCAGAACCTGATTTAGTAACAACCTTGCAGCTGAATGAGAAAATCACCATATGCCCCTCCAAAATCCAGTGTAACATCTTCCCAGAAGAGTGGAGGTTATTCAGGAAAAGGGGACTAAATGTGGAATGGGATGATCAAAGACCACATATGAACCTTATATTCAGGTGTTCACAAACTTTTGTCCATGTAGTTTCAATTAGATCTTATCATACATACTGTACAGAAGGCTTAAATCTCAGTTTGGTGATCATCATGCTATTCTGTTTTGCAACCCAGTATATCAAGAAATTCTTCGTTTGTTTCTGAATATTTACTCTCATCAGAGCCAGGCAAAAAAGAAATAAATAAATGCCCTGTAATAATTAGACTTTTTAGTGTACTGATAAGTTGTTGTTTTTTTAAGTGTGAGAAGTATATTTTTGTCACAGCGCAGACATATCATGGTAAATAATTGCTACTTCCAGAGCATGCGGCGTCAGATACGTCGTCTGCTACATTTCCATCACTACAAAGAGACATAAGATGAAAGTTGCCCATGCTCAGACACTCAAAGGAAATGAAATAGCTGAAATTAATTCCCATCAGTGATGGCTTGCTCTGCAAAGCCTGTCTCTAAACTATGTTTGCCTCTCTAGCATCTAAGTAGTCCACCAATACATCAGCTCTGAGGTTTCTAATGGCACAGGAAATGGGCTTAATCTGTTTAAATTAGAACCCAGGGAAGAAAATAATAGTGATGTTGCTGCACTTTTTTTTGAAGGATGTTCAATGGCAGCATGAGCATGCATTGATTAGGCCCCACTCTTCACCAGCAGAGCGGCGAATCGTGCGACGCCAGCATTCCTTACTCATACCTCTCCCGAGTCGAATACCGTTGCTTTTAGGCTACAGTTAATCTCTTCGCTTGTACATATCATCACTATTTCACCAGTGCCGATCATCATTAAGTCGGTTTGGAGCCACGTCGCCTCTCTGTTGTCTGGGTGTAATTTGGCATCCGCCGATTTGGCATCAGCCGATAATTTTTCTTCATCGGCGGCAACTGTTCCGGGGTTTTTTTGTTCAGTCCTCGAAGACTGGCGGCTAATTCTCTGTGTCTCTCACGGTGTTCATTAGATAAACTGTCACTACTGAAAATTAATACAAAGTTATTAAATTCTGGCTCATAGAAGCTCATAATGGACTTCATTCGAAATGAAGATAATAGTGAATCTCACAAGCAGGCAATTTAGTGTCTTTGGCTGTTGTTAAATCCTCATCCTTTCGCTTAGAACGAACATTTCTCATTATGTTCGTCACATTCGGAGGACTCGATTGATTTCATAGGATGAAAATGATGATGTTGCGATGAGGGGATTCTATATGGTCCAAAAGGTTTCTCTGAAACCGAACTAAAATTCTTGCAACTCTTAATAACAGGGTCGTTTGATTAACACAGCAAGTTGGGCAAAAATGTAACCTGGTATTTATGAGATCAGAATTTGTTTTTTTTTCAGTAGACTCCATTATGTCTTTAATTATTAATTAATTATTTTTAAATGAATCATTTGTTTAGTGGACTTATGTGACTGAATGCATAGATAGATAGATAGATAGATAGATAGATAGATAGATAGATAGATAGATAGATAGATAGATAGATAGATAGATAGATAGATAGATAGATAGACAGACAGACAGACAGACAGACAGACAGACAGACAGACAGACAGACAGACAGATAGACAGACAGACAGACACATATACTGTAGTCACATGCGGTTCTTCCCCAAACTGTTACCACAAAAATGGAGGTCCTGTATAGGACAATTCAATTTTCAATGACAATGCCCCTTTGCCACAGGTCCATGAAGATATGGTTCACATGGTTTCGAGTGAATCACCTTAAGTGGCCTCTTATAGAGAACTGACCTCATCCTTATTGAACACCTTTGGGATGTTTTGGAACGCTGACTGCACCCCAGACCTCCTCACCTCACTTCACCTACCTGGGATTATAAATGCCCCTATGGCTAAAATCTCCACAAGCACACTTCAATATCTAGTGAAACATCTTCCCAGAAGAAAAGAGGTTAAAGAGTGAAGTGCATCTATAGGGGGAGTAATTGTGAAACGGGAAAGAGCACATAAGAATCATATGTTCAGGTGTCCATAACCTTTGGTGCATTCTCTCAGGTTTCAGCATATTGAGCTCACCATGGTTGTGTGGTTATTTAAATTTAGACATTTTCTTCTGTCTGATCTCTCTCATCATCAGGGTGTTCCTGTCCACTGAACTGCTACTCAATGGATGCTTTTTTTATGTTTGTTTTGGGCTTTTCACATTATTTGTTTTTTTTGTAAATCCATCTAAATCAGCAGTTTCTGAAAAAAAAAACATTACCACAAAGGCGTTGACATCATATTTCTGTTTTCATTCCTATACCTGATGTGGACATATTAAAGACTGTAACTTTTGACCTCTATGATTTCTGCTGTCACATGACTGACGGCTGAATCAAGACTTTATTGTGCAAGTGTACAGGTTCCACAGTGAGGTGGATTTTATAGCAAAACTTTGGAAAGTCGAACGCAGCAGATCAGGAACTAGTGTGTAACGATCATAGTTTATTTGATCGATTTAAGCATTTATTCTATTCCGAGGTAAAATGGGCCATCATTCTCCTCATTTGCATTCTGCACGGGAAGGCAGAAATTTTATCCTAGATATAGCAGCCACAACAGACAACACAGATGACAGAAACACTGCAGTAGCCTTTCACTGATTGCTTGGGGCAATATATTAGTATATTCTCCTGTGTAATTTATTCAGAACTGCTCTTCCTTCATGATTTCATCTTCATGTATTTTATTATATAGCTCTTTTTCGCATCTGCTACCTATAAAGATGTGAAGCATACATTTTTCAGGGTAAAAAAACGACCTGCTACAAGCTGACCAACAAGTTCGGTCTGGAGAAGTTGTAGCTTATTGGGACACTTTTGTTTAGAAGGTCTTGAGTTCTAATCTCATTGGATAACCCTTGAGCAGGACTTTTAACCCTTAAAAGCTCAGTTTTTTAACTTTATAAATTACTTTATAATTGTAAGTTGCCATGAATAAATGCCATGAATTTAAATGAAAAAGTGTGTAACCTGTATACAGTGTTTACATACGGCAGCCATGGTTCTGCACCTGACACACTTGTACCAGCAAAGCATTGCCTACCAGGTCAGGGTTACTGCTGTCCTGAAAATGATCCAGCACCTAAATAACATCTTGTCAGCTGTGGTCTTTTACATTGATGGATTGGGCAAAGACACATGCACATGGCGGCGAGTCGGCAGTTAGTAATTGTATATGCTGTGTAGTCCAGGCCCCTCCACCATAAGCCCTGCCGAGGCCATTTCACTACAGCCCACTCTGCAATGACCTCACTGGTTACAGGTTTACCCTTGATGAGAGGGGACATCTGATTTTTTTTCCTTTCACAGATTAAATTTAAGGCCTGCTTTACGAGGAATGGCTGCCTCCTCACGGTGTCACCTGAAACACACACACACACACACACACACACACACACACACACACACACATACACACACACACACACACAAAACCCACACACAAACATACACAAACATTCTCTCTTTCCTCCTCCCCCTCTCTTTTTGTCTCTCTCTCTCACTCTTTCTTTCTCTTTTTTCTTCCTCCCTTTCCCTCCAACTCTTGCTATCACTCTTTTCACTCTTCCCCCTCTCCCTTTCTTCCTCTTTATCTCTCTCTCTCTCTCTCTCTCTCTCTCTCTCTCTCTCTCTCTCTCTCTCTCTCTCTCTCTCTCTCTCTCTCTCTCTCTCTCTCTCTCTCTCTCTCTCTCTCTCTCTCTCGCTTTCTCTTCATCCCTCTCTTTCACTTTTTTTCCACAAACATTCTCTCTCTCTTCCTCCTCCTCTCTTTTTGTCTCTCTTACTCTTTCTTTCTTTCTCTTTTTTCTTCCTCCCTTTCCCCCCCATCTCTTCCTATCATTCTTTTTTTCACTATTCCCCTCTCTGTTTCTTCCTGTCTCTTTCTATTTCTCTCTCTCTCTCTCTCTCTCTCTCTCTCTCTCTCTCTCTCTCTCTCTCTCTCTCTCTCGCTCTCTCTTTCACTCTCGCTTCCTCTTCATCCCTCTCTTTCACTTTTTTCCACAAACATTCTCTCTCTCTTCCTCCCCCTCTCTTTTTGTCTCTCTCACTCTTTCTCTCTATTTCTTCCTTCCTTCCTTCCTTCCTTCCTTTCTCTCTCTCTCTCTCTCTCTCTCTCTCTCTCTCTCTCTCTCTCTCTCTCTCTCTCTCTCTCTCTCTCTCGCTCTCTCTGGTCCCCTCTTTCTTTTACCCTCTACCTCCCTCTCTTTCTCTCCCTCCCTTCAGCACAGCATTAATTAGCTACACTAATAATCCTATCAATCGCATGAAAATAAGGGAAAGTGTTTTGCATGTTGGACTCAGTGGATTATGGGGACTCCCTCAATGACCTTGTGGGGTCGTATGGCTGGTCCCCATTAAAAAATACAACACTTTCCCCCACATGAACTAATAAACTGGAGCATTTATAATAATTAAAAGCGCCAAATAAGGTCATGTGTGTGCGCGCGCATGTATGTGTGTGTGTGTGTGTGTGTGTGTGTGTGTGTGTATTGGTATCTTAGTTATTATCGTGTTTGACAGTTTTGATCTTCGTGATGGTCGCTGGTCCCCACAAGAAATCCCCCCTACACGCGCGCGGACTGTGTGCTCTGTGTGTGTGTGTGTGTGTGTGTGTGTGCGTGCGTCTATGTGTATGTGTGTGAGATCCCGCTCAGCGCGCGCGCCAGTCGCTCTTCGCCGCGCGCACGGAAAAGAGCTCGAGCGCAGCTGCGCCTACACTTCAGTTCGGTTCAGGTCGAGATTGGACCTGCATCTGCCTCCTCACTGCCGCCTGCACGCGCTGACTATCCGTGTGCGGGGGAGTGTGTGTGTGTAGGGGGGAAAAAGTATCCTTATAGAGAAGAATCTCAATAAGAATTCCTCATGCATGCTCCGGAGAGTCTTCACGTGCACTCCTTGACATATAGAGAGCAAATCTATTTTTTCCCTCACTCTTGGATATGAATTGTTTTGTGCTCTTTCTCGGCTCAGCTCTGCGTGATATGGGCTTTACGAGTTCGCGCGCCACAGTCAGGTAGTCCAGTATCTATCAGATTCCGTAATGCACGCTTGATCCGGGGTGTGCATCCTGCATGCAAGAGCTTTGGATGTGTATGTGAACTGCACTGGATATGGATTTGCGTTCACACTGTTCGTTTCGCAAGTGGAGCGTTTGGATCGTGCATCATCTCGCGATGCTCCTCGTGCCCGTCCTCGTGTTGGCGTCGCAGGCTCGCGCGGCTCCATCTCTCACAACCGAGCAGATGGACATGGGGGTGGTAAGAGCTTATTTATTTATATAAATTTACATTAAATTGTATTGACCAACTGGTATCTCGTGCAAGTTGCAGAAAAAAAGAAAGATGCAAAGAAAGAACAGTTGGAAAGGTTGCCAGATTCTGTTTTTCTTTTTTCCACTTCCAACAATAGGAAATGAATGATGAATCACTTTGCATTAGATTCTTGTTTATTAAAAATGTGATAGAACCATTTCAAAGATGCCTGGTCTATAGAGCAATTGATCGCGATCTGGCAACCCGGTCTCCTTTAAACGTCCCAGTGCTTAATTCGATCATTTATTAATTTGCATTTATTTCCTGTATCGACTTCGTGCACGCTCCCTGAAGACAAAGCTAGTTTGCCAACACTGCCACATCCATCCCGAATTACTTTTACTTCATAAAATGCACGATCAATCCATTTTTATAGATCATTGCATAATGAAATAAACATGTTGCATACTAAATCCTGTCTTGTGCACGTGCTGTGTGTTTAGACAGCATTTAATGTACAAATCACAGCAACTTGAATAGTAGAGATTATAATGATGTGCCTATTATCATTCTATTTATCTAAGCATATGCAACTTTTAGGATTAAGTCTTGCATAATATATGGTTGAATCAGTTGCATCAGTTTTTGCAGTGGCAATATATACACCAGTGCATGTTTTGTATTAGAAATTATATCACGGATCAATGGAATGTTTCTCAATCTGGTGTTGTATGTGTGTGTATATGCATTACGGGTTTCAATACAAATGATATTTGTACATTCCAGGGTTTTGAAGAGCGAGAAGAACAGCTCCACTAAAGTGTCTAATCAGTTCCAGCCAGGTAGAAAAAGGCAATTGAATGAAAAAAAAGAAATGAAAAAAAAAGCATTTGTAAAGCCCTAAAATCTAATTAACATTTTTTTAATGCTTGATACAAAACAAATCAATTGGTTACATTGTGTCTCTCGGCAAACACCGATAAAATGCTTCCCTAAATAGTTCATTGTTTTCAAAAAAGACACGACAGGAAGAGTTTTTCATTTTATATCAAAGCAGGAAAATCGTTTCCATTTAATAGACCGCATTCGAGCTTTCAAATAAATGAATAAAACAAACCCTCTCTTTTTCAATGTCGCAAATGCTCGCTTTGATTTGTAAGGAGTTGAAAGTGTATTGTTTCTGTTCGTATCATCAAGACTGCTTTCGATATAAATCTTATCCACTTCTATGACCTGCTGGGAGAAAAGCTGGCTGCTGTGCATGGTTGATGGTGGACCACAGAGCCTATATCTATAGGTGCTTCTTCAGTGTCGAACACCTGAACTAATGAGCGCCACCATAAATAGTCTGACCTCTTTAGAGCCCTGAGGTACTTTTAGAGGAGTACAACTTCTGAAATTGTGGCTGCAATGCAGCGATTGGGATTTTTAACCACAGACTCTTGTTCTAGTTCTAGTTGTTGCAGTCAGGGCGCTTGGTCAAAGCTGACACTCTTCTTCCTCAGCACCTACAGGATCATCTCACTTTCCTGAGGAGTCCTTGAGCCAGCTGGACTTTTGACATTTTGATTAAGGCCATTAGGGGGATTTGGCATGGTGGCACCTGGTGGTTGGCGGGGCTCATAAGGGCAAGAGACTGTTAATTGAGGGACAGATGGTGCGGTATGTCCCGTCCACACTGATTGGTGTTAAGTAGGAGAATATGGCAGCACATGGTGCATTGATTGGGCTCTTGAAGCTGGTGGATAGGAAATCCATTGATAGTTTTTTTTTTCTTTGAATTTTATTAATATAATTCTGTTTAATTACGTCACCAAATTTGAGAATAATGATTTACATTGTGGAGCAACTTCGTGTTCTCCGTGTAAGAAGTGCCTGGTTTAACAGTGTTTTATTATCCGATCGACTGTTTGCATCAGTTTATATCGTCTGCGATTAAATTACAGACGAAAGGCCACGCTCAGTTTCGTCAACAGCCACCCGATGGAAAATCCACACTGTAATGATTTTTCATTTCAACCAATTGCTTACAAAAACATGACATTTGAAAAGCATCCAGCCATATTTTAAAGTCATATACTGATGCAGGTGATGTGAGGAGTCCTGGAGTGCAGTCAGTGTTCTTATTTATCCTGAAGGTGTTTAGTAGGATTGAGTTTGGAGCTTTATAGCAAGCCACTCAAGATCTTCCACTCCAACCCAGGTAAATTGTACGTTTTTGGAGCTGGCTTTGTGCACAGTTGCACTGTTATGGTGGAAAAAATTTGGGTCCGCTAGTTCATGTGAGAGGAAAATCGAACACAAAGCCTTCCATAGACATCCTGTACAATTGCGTGCCTCTAACATTGTAGGAAACGGTTTGGGGGACGAATCGCATACGGCTGGAAAAAAGTCTCAATACTTTTGTATATACAGTGGAACCTCGGAGCTCGCGGCCTCAGCGCTCGTGACCTCGCATGCTCGCGACTTTCATTCCGACCGGCGCCTCTCATTCAGATCGGCTCGTGAGCAACCGAGAGCTGCTCAAAACACTAGTTTTAACATTTCTACTCAAGGTTTATCTCATTAAAATTGTCTAAAAAATGCTTTAAAACTATTTTTATTATGTATTATTATACTGTACTTCTCTACTGCATACTTTACTGTACCTGTACTTTATTTTTTTTAATTAAGCATTGTAATTGCTGTTAATTTACATAAAGTGTTGTTAAAATAGTCTAATAATTTAGTGTTATGGAGTGAAGTGTTATTTACTCGTTTGAATCGATTTCGTATAGTGTTCTTTGGGTTTTTACTGGGTTGGAAGGGGCGTATCAAAAGGTCGCGAAAATTCTGAACAATCCACAATCTTTTTTTGTGTGCCTTAGCTCTGTACAGGTAAATGATATCTTTCCTTTCTGTTTTTTGTCTTTTCTGTATCACAAGCAGTGCTGCAGCAGCAACTCCGAACATTAATGAATCATATATAAGGTGGATGCTTGGGTTTTTTGAGAAGTCGTTGTGCATTTATGATATTCCTACAATCTAGGTGATGGGTGAGCCATTGCAACCTGCTTTATTCTTTGAACATAGTCGAATATTTCCTTCGGGACAAGAGACGTTAAGAGAATACAAATTTTCATGGGAATGTGCTCCATAATTAATGGAATAGGCCGTTCGGGATCGTCACGACGAAGAAAACTCAGTGTTTTCCGAAGGTATCGGCTGAATAATTCATCACATTACAAACAGTCGCACAGTATCCAAGCTCTTTGGACTTGGCATGGCATAACGATCCCGTGCGTCACGTGCCACTTTCTGAATCAAGCTTTACTGTAATTTCTTTAATGAGAGCACCATCTGGTCCCATCAGCAGCAGGGCAGCACAGAGCAAACCTTATCCTCCCAAAAAGGTTCGAGCATCTCACACTCTGCCAGATACACAGACACACACACATATTGCAGCATACCGTGAATATTAGCCTTCTGCTCTACCGTCCATCCCCGTTCCAAAGGCTCAAGCATGGCCGTGTTTTGTTATGTGCAACTCCCAATCTCTCGCATTCTGTCCATGCGAATGCTTTTCACTTTGAATTTCGCTGGATTTCACTTCTAATTATTTGGAGCGGCGGTACAACGGGGGATAGGGAGCGATGATTGATGGCTAACAGGAAGTGGGTGAGACTTAGAGTTAGTGCTGAGAAAAGTAATCAAAGAGAAAGGAAAAGAGGACGAATGGAAGGTGGAAAGAACGCCAAAGAGAGGCCATTTAAACAAGTAGCAAACATGAAATCAATACACCTCCTTTTCAGCCTGTGATAGACCTGTCTCTCAGGGATAATGCACCAGAGAGAAACACACCATCACCCCTGGTTGAAAGAGGTCGAGGTTGAAGAGGTTGCTTCATTTTTCCCCCTTATTGTATCAGAAAAAAATATGATCTTATTTCTGAATCTCCCACCAAAGGAAAAAAGATGTAACAATGTAGCTTGGAGTAAACGTCCTCGATTTCCTCTACCTCCGAGTGAATTGTCGCTCGACGTTGACGCTCGTCCTACTTGGAGGAGACACTCTGGATTTGTGTGACCTCTTACGCACAGGCAAACGTCTCAGGTGTTCAGATCGAGGACATTATTTCAGGAACGTTGTCTGCAGGGACGTGACCAGAGAGAAGCCGAGAAAAATTTACGCAGAGTTCGAGAGATGTGCAGTAAACAGAACAGAGTCAAAGCGCACCTTGTGGAAGATGGAGAGAAGTTGGGTAATGAGCACATCATTCTACCTACTTCCCACGCTTTTCTAACCTTATGGTGCAGAAGAAGGCCTGATTCATGATTCTGCTTGTGGCAGAGGAGCACAAAGCTGGGATACGAACCCTTTCACAGATTAAACAAAAAGGCTATTTCAGAGTCACAATACGTGGTTGAAAAGCTTCACCAGGGTTCACTAAAAGGATGCTGTTTCACCTATTCGACATGGCTAAGAATAGCCAGCTATGAATCCTTCATCATAGCCGAATGGATCGTTTTGATTCGCTTTCTGCTTATGATAGGGTTTCGCATTGCAGAAGTGTACAAAGTTCAGAAAACAAAACAAGAAAAATAAAGCATTAAAATGAAACCATGTTTGTAAATGTCTTTAATTCATTGGCTATAAATATGGAAAGTAGAAATGCATTTACATTTATGACATTGGGCAGAAAACCATAACCTTGCAAATTGCAAATACCTAATCCTCTACAACTGAGCAGGTGAGGATAAAGTGCCTTGCTCAAGGGCCAAATAGCAGCTTTTGAAAAATCCAATCAAAGATTTATTGACTTAAACATGAAGCTACCGCTGCCCTTAAGCTACCACTGCCCCCTAAGATAATAATTCCCCCTAAGTAAAACACCACTGCCACTTGAGCTAACACTGCCCCCGAAGCTTCCACTGCCTCCTGAGCTACCACTGCCCCAAAGCTTCCAATGCCCCCTGGGTTACTACTGCCCCCAAAGCTGAACTGCCCCAAAAGCTTTCAGTGCACCCTGATCTACAGGCTGCCCACACGGCTTCCACTGCCTCCTGAGCTTCCACTGCCCCAAAGTTTCCAATGCCTCCTGAGTTACTACTGCCCCAAAAGCTTCCACTGCCCCCAAAGCTGAAATGCCCCAAAAGCTTCCAGAGCACCCTGATCAACCAACTGCCCACAAGGCTTTCACTGCCTCCTGAGCTACCAATGCCCCCAAAGCTTCCACTACCATCTTCCGAAAGTGTTTTATCTTGACTAAGAGTGAGGTGCATCAAGATCCCAGGAGCTCTAAAAACAAGGTGGGAACACACACTGAACAGGTTGCCAGACATAGCATAGATCTTGCACTGAAGATATGATACATGTTGGCATTTATACTAAAGGAATTTTTTTACAACATGGCTGAGATTTTTTTCTGTATTGATAAGACCAGAGTGGGCGAAGCAGTAGCCCGGGTACACAGGGTAATCATTCATGTTTAAGCATCTATAATACATGGATCATTTGGTTTGTTTACTGCATTTGACTCAGATCTAATTTCGTATGTCAGTCTTCTAGGATTTGCTGGTGCCGTTTTCACTTGATGTAAATAGAAGCCACCAACTTACACAGGAAAATACTACTTGACTGACAACCACTTACAGATCTTTCTGGAGCTAATCTGCAACAACTGAATGAGTATAATGTTTAATTGCAACCGAATACTGCACAAAACGTAAAGCGCAAGATAGCTTAAGGATTCCAATCCACTTGCAATATGTTATTTCAAAAAGCCCAATGAATTACGGAAGTGAGCAGAGCCGAAGTTCAAAGCTGATGGAGAAAAACAGCACAAACTCTTCGAGCCATAATTGGAGAATCTGAAAATAAGACTGGGGTCGAATCGTCTTCCGACTGCAATTGTTCAAAATCACTTGAAATTGCATTAGAGTTTAATTCAAAGAGACTTCCTATTGCATTTACAGTATGAAAGCAGCTTGTTCTTAAAAAGGAGCTCTATTCCATATTATCCCATGCTTTCATACACATTTATAACATATGCGAGTGTCTCTCTCTCTCTATAGCAAGGCTATAATTATGAGCTATACATTATATCTCACTGGACCAAGGCAGCAATTATACTGGAAATCCCAGAAGACTCACTGAATCAAACTAAGAAGCATTTCTTAATAAGTTAAATATATATGACTGGAAAAAATGGCAGCGCATCAGATAACTTCCAGCAGTAATGGATCAATTTGTGTGGCCTATAGAAAAAGCAAGACCTCTTTCCCACAGCGAAGCTGCACGCAATGTGGCTGGTTCAGATTCAGCAGCTTGAAGGGGTTCAAACCAAAGCTTTTCCATTTTCCATTTGCCAAAGAAGAAAAAAAAAACCCCACTAAAACTGGTCCATGTGCAACCCTGCCTTGTCTCAACCCTTCATCTTTGTTCAATTGGAGATCCGAGGCACTGTGCAGCTCCTGTCCAAGCATCCGTACAAAGCTTGTAATTAGTGTAGTTTTGGTGTTGGGCTTTGGATTGTAGCTCAAAATAACCCACGAGGCAGGCAGTAAACCCAAAAAGCGACGCTCTGCTTTCCGAACGGCTTCGCAGTTTAACAGTTTAAGCAATTGCAAAATGTTCTGAGGAGCTAACGTGTCTGACGAGAACTGCCATTCTTATTTTAAACGCCTGGTCTCTGGCCAAAAACGATTCTTTAAAAAGGCACCGCGACCTGTTTCGGCAAACAGCCGGCATACACACCGAAACTCTGTCCGCTCCTGAAGTTTGTTTCTCATTTGCATCCGTCAGTCCCTAACAAGATGGCAGAGACAAAAGAAAACGCTTAGCCTGCAAGCACGTTGTGCCAAGAAATCCATTCTGGCCAAAGTGTAGGCTTTTAATGTGTAGCAAAGAATTCACTTTAAGCTTTTTTGCATAATGCTTAATGGATGTGGCTGTTTCTTAGTGTGATCGCTCATGACAGTGGGGCGGCTGAACAACAGATCGTGCCAAAGCTATGTTCTCAAGCTTGATTATTAGTTTCAGTCATTCAGACGCGGCATTCACTTTTAGGGAAAAGTGCACGGATACGCTTTAAGTGACTTGAGATGAAACGACATAATAGGAAATCTGTTCTTAGAGGATTTGAGTTTACGAAATATGCAAAACGCCAGATTTCCAATAATGCGAATGCTTTTTTTTTTTGCAAACAATTATATCAATAATAGCATCATTTGCTAAAGTCACCTTGTACAATATGGAACGTTTAGAATTTTTTTTTAAAGGCTGTTGTCTCTTTTTTTTAATCCTCTGTTGTCTCCTTGTTTACCATGACACGCCTCTCAGCTCTTAGTTAACTAGATCCAATAAAAGCGTTTGTCAGGGGGAATTCACCTTGAAACGCAGTCTTTAAGAGGACGAATAAGGTATGATTTTTCCTCATTCACCATGCGTTGGCAACGGCGAACGTTTCCCATTTAAAGTAAACAGGCTTGTAGGTGCAGTATAAATATTACAGGGTTCTAGTGATACGTTTCCCAGAAGGTGAGTGGTAGCACTGAAAAAGCTCAGCTGTTATAGAGATTGGTGGCAGTTTTAAACATGACCTTGTGATAAGCATGAAGGAAACTTGTTCATTTTAGAGATAGAGGTGTTATGCAAACGGATGCTCAGGGCTAAGCAATAAGACGATCCTGTCACCTCTTATCTACATTTCAAGTTTGGCACCATAAGTGATGACTGGTTGTGATATTAGATAGAAGGGCTGAAATAGAATATTAAAAAAAAGAACACTATAGATACTATTTGGGGCGAGCAATGAGTTATGTCGTGAGATCTCATCAATGGCGTAATAGAAATGACGGGAAAAAGGAATTGGTTTTTGGTGCTGCTTTGTTTTTGTTTACGACAAATTTTTATAATTCATGCCGATTTTAAACATTTTTTAGTTTTCTCTTCTAAAAAATCTAAACATGAAAATACACCTTTGTTTGTATTAATTCTATTTTAATTCAGTTCATTTCAGTTGTATTCCTATAGAACTTTTAACAATAGACATTATCACATATATATATATATATATATATATATATATATATATATATATATATATATATATATATATATATAAAAATAGGTTTATTTGCAACTATACAACTTTATAATTATATGTCATTTGTAACTATAACTTAACAAATGTGTAACCCTATAACTTTATACCTATTAGAGATGCTATGATTCGGTGATTCACATCAGTGCATCGGCATAAAAATTAGCGAAGTGATGCATCGATTTCCAAAAGTGTGCATTGAAATAAAGTTGGCATTTGTAGCACAAGTGAGCAATATTTGTGGATTGATTTTATTTCACCTAATTCAATTTGATATTTTACAACACTACGGAGACCGAGGCATGTCCTGGGTGTCACATAGAATTTAGATTAACATGGCAGAGGTCGAGCTGCATTTTCTCTTTTGCAATACAGGGGCCTGTTTGTAAAGGGGCAATTTATTAGTCAGAAGACATTTAAATAAATGTATGATTTGCTGTCTGTCTGAACCAAATATGCATCGAGTTGCGAATCACATTGGCCTCAGTTACGGAGATGCACATCCCTAATTAGTATACATTTATCCATAATGAGCAACTCAACAGTTCTGAGAGAAAAAAACCCCTACGTTATATGAGCGAAATATCGAGAGGAATCAGATTTAAAAGAGAATCCAACCTCATCCGGTTGAAATATCTGAAATCGACTGTTTACTGATGAAGACTTGAGTGCAAAACTGTTTATTGCAATTGTAGTCCGAATCCATTGTAGCAGAACTTCATACTAATTGCTGTCCAAATGCATCTTCTCAATGGCAACGGAAGATATGAAACATTCATCTTAGTGAAGCAGAATGAAAAATAGCAGCCTAACTAGAAATCAAAATTTCGTTCATTCTGTGTAATACCCTGACATGACTATAGATTCGTTCAGTTCATACATAATAGTCAGGGGTAATAAAAAATTATTCGCGAATTCGTCTCCCTCTTCTACATACCAGACTGTGTATTTCGTTTTGTTTATTTTTTTCTTATGGTCCATCCACAACCAAAAAGAATGCTAAAACCTTACTTGGTCTTTAAATAGGGAACCTAAGCCTATTAAACTAGTTGCATGTACCATCCCTGCTTTGTGATTTTGCACCTCAGCTGAGTTTGGAGGCTTTCTAAAAAACTGGCTCTGAACAGACGCCTTCCACTTTATAAATGTCACAAATCAATGCGACCTTAATGGTTGATCGTTAATTTGGCTACTGCATCATCAGTCACTTCTGCTTTTACTCATTATTATTTCACTAGTTTAGCCTTTATGTGATGGGTGGGTATTGGCATGGCTGGGACTCTCTGAAATGACCCATGCACTGATAAAGTGGGTGTGGTTTTTTTTATTTAGCAAAGGCTATATGACTGCATTCTTCATTATCGAGAAGACCGTGGTCCAGTTTAGTTGCAAAAGAGGTAGATAGAGAAAGGGGCTTGTTCACAAAACTCTGTGTGTGAGATGTGGTGCAGATGTTTTGTGCAGAGATCTTGAGTGCTTTGAGCCTTGAGAGCCAGGATTATATGGGGATTATCCACAACTTCATTTACACTTTGTTGTATCTGGATCGTATTTAAGATTAGAACCACATGCGTTTATTCGTGCCGGTGGTTTTTGCATAACTCCCTTTGAGGGTTTTCCAGTTTTGTGGGGAAAAAAAGAATGGTAGCCACATGAAAATGCGTCGTTTAAAATGTTCTTTAAGGTGCCAATTTCAGCGTGGACCACATGCGTTATGATATAATGAAAGGTCTTTTTTGGTAATCGTGGCTTGGGAAGCCGAACGCATTCGTATCCCGTTAGTTATTCATCTACGCCTGGTCGTTTCGTGCCGCTCGAGTATCGAGAATACATATGTGGATAATGTACGGAACAAACCAAATCCATATCATGTAAGTGGAAATGGATTTATGTCACTCCGAAACACATGCGAACGAAATGCGATGTTGTGTAAGTTGTTAAAATCGTAAAAGAAAATTCAATCTGGGTCCATTTAACAATCGAATACAAAAAGGGTCTGACATCAGATAAATGTATTGCTTTTTTATTGCTTTCTCAAAGCTACATTTGAGAAGCGAAATCTGCTCAAATCATAACTCAGGCGGTTCATGCCTTCCATAGCGTGCTCGTGGAAGAAATGTGCAGAATAAAACATGACAAGGAGTTCTGTTATAATAACAATCATAGAAGCTGAGTCACTATTCCCATTTCGAAGAATGTTTTATTTTTTGTGCATATAACAGTATCTCCTGAAGTGTTTCGTTTTTCAACATGAAGAGAACATAACTTGCAAGAAACAAATAGCTTATTATCGAGCTGGACAGCTTTTTGAATAGTGAATTCGAACACGATCTTTTGTGGAGATGTGTGAAGTTACCTGGACAGAGTTATGAGCTCGTACATCTTGTTATTCGGCCACAGTAATAGTGGCAGTGGCGGAGCTGTAAATCTTCTAACCCTGCTCCTGCAGACAGCTGAAACGTTCCACTTAGTCACTGTGGCACTACGGTAGACTGTCTCTACTGAGCTTAATCCCAATTGTCTGTGTTGTATTAAAATAATAGAGTGGAGAAACAGGCTGCAGTCGCTGTGTTATTATCAACTTGCCCATGACCAGCCGCCTTCTCCATTTCCCAGGCTTAATACGCTTCCTCACACTATAATATATTAATAAGACACTGCATCACTCTGGGAATTAAAATGGTTCTGTTTCACTAAGTGCCAATATGCAAGAACGCAAATACATTAGTTTGAGAAACGAGTAAACTTTCTTAAGGCTTCTCGCAAAATTAAATATGCGCACTGAGTTATGAACAGACACATTATACCGAATTTGGTACGGTTTCATAAGCTCGCTGCATCGTCATTTATCATTGTTTTACACGTTTGTGTTTGCTGATCGCTGGAAAAAAAAAATCGGCAGCAACTATGGAGTTAGGAAGTTAGTGGGGGGGCAGTTTTTCGCTATAATGCTTATTACAGTGACCTCCAATAATGAGCAGTATGTTCATCATTAACTGGACATGAGCAATAGTGCTTTTCTTTTTCGCAAATTGTAGAGTGGAGGTCAACCGATTCATCGGTTTTGCCAATTAATCGATATTTAATTGCTGGAACTATTGACAAAAATTCATAAAGATAGTTTTTCTGGGTTGCTATGACTGTTTTTATTAGTTTTTTCGGATATGACTGTTTTTATCTATTTGGAGTGTTACTTCTTGTTTCAGTTTGAATTTTAAAGTCTTTTATTTTCCTTCAATTGTATTAATATAATAAATATATTTATATCGTTAAGAAAATTTTCATGATTCCGTAATTTTTTTTTAGCGATTACATTTTTTGTTCAAGTTTGGTGCTTGTGTGGTACTGTTTGTTTTTGTTTCTATTCTGTATCCATTATGATGAAGATTCATAATTAGTCGATTAATCGGTTATCGATGTTGAACTCTAGTGTAGAGTTCAACCGTCTCTTATGCACGGACTTGGACGTTTATGTGCAAATCTGAAATTGTTATCTATGTTATCATGGTGGCTCTACACCCATTAAACCTATCAGTAGTTGAAGAAACCGTTTCACTGGTTTAACTTTGTTTTCCACTTCTCACTTTAAATCCTTTTGCGCAGATTATCCTAGCCATGAATCTTGACTTGCTAGGAAATGTAAGCGTTAATTCTCCTAGCTCTTTCAGATCCTGAAGATGTCTCAGTACTTTTCCCCCATGTGTGATATATAACTGAATTTCCTGAACATTTTCCAAGGTGACTATGTCAGCAACCTCACCGAGTCCATTGTTGATTTGGAAATGCATCTTTTGAGAGACTGTCGTGTGCCCGCTACACTGTTACGCTTGTTCTGCCGGCTTTCCGACGCTTTATTAGATGTGTCAGAGCATCAGCGTCAAGGTTTAAGATTTGTTAATATACCCCCAGGCAAGACTCTCCTTTCATTTCTTACAGCGCTATCAGTCTGGCCTCGAGAGAACAGTGACTTGGGGGCTAATTAGCAGTCATTAGCAGCACAGAGCATCCTGGACTGCGCCAAACACAAGTGGGACAGAGATGCCCTCTTTGTAGTGGTCATTGTGATTATATGGCACGTAGCAGCGCTGCTGATAGAAAATGGAAATCTAATTTAGCTTAAGTGGTGAGGCGAGCATGAAGGATGGAGGAGGAATTGAGTCAGTGAACAGCAAGGGAAGCAAAATAGGAGATTCAGCCAGAGTTATTATCTTTTAGGAGATTTTTGGTCGGGGGGGGCGGGGGGTGAATTAGGACTGCCAAACTCGAGATGAGCTGTCAAATACTTATTTCCCCAATGTATACATTGTCTAATCTATCTTATATGGTAGTACTACCTACATGTAACAGCTCACATCTTAATATCTTTTTTTTTTCAAAGCAACTGCCGACCCGCTGTGCGTTTTGTGGAATGCAGCTATGAGTTATCAGTTTGAAGCCATGTCCACACCAATATGTTTTCATTTGGAAACTCAGATTTTTTCTTTCTGTTTTGGCCTTCCTTCCACACTCAGACGGTGTTTTTTTAATGAAAACGTAGCTTTTTGGAAACGCTCTCCAAAGTGGATACAGTTTTCAAAAACTGAGGCTTTCAAAAACGATGACGACATCTTCAGACATTTTCAGACATTTCATTGTGGATGAGCAACTTTCGGGGAACGATTAAAAACGATAGTATGGACGCGGAGCATTTGGTCGACGAAAATGCCGTTTTCAAATTTATCCAGATTAGTGTAGCCTGAAACTCACAGGAATTTCGGCATTGGAAATTATTTATGCTATCTAATATAAGTAATAAAATGTAGCATGTACTTAAAAACTTTAGGACACACATACAGTGGAACCAGATTAAGAGTAACTTAAAAATAGTTGGCGAGAAGCTGCGAGTGGCTCAAAAGTTCGAAGTAACATTTCAAAACAGAGTTTGTACTAATAAATAACATAAAAATGTTTGAAAAACTATTTTATTCTTGTAATATTCATATAAAGTAGTTTATAAAACATTTATGACAAGTAATTCACAGTTTCTGTTGAGTTTACAGTAGATTACATGTACCATTCCCGGTGAAAAAGGAACCATTAAAAGAAGAGAGTCTAGTGGGGGGGTCATACAATGTAACCCACACGCGTATCGAGGTTGCACTGTGTATATATATATATATATATATCCTGAGGTGACTACTGAGACAATGCAAAGAGTGTGCAAAGCTGTCATGAAAACAAAAGGTTGCTACTTTAAAAAATAGAAATTATAAAACGTATTCTGGGTTATTTCACACCTTTTGGTTTACTACATAATTCAATACATTTTCTTTCATAGTTTGGTTGTCTTCAGTATTCATGTCCAATGTTGCGACCCCCTGAAAGAAGGTGTGCCCAAACTTTTGACTGAAATGGAATATACTACCGACAATCCTAGTAAACTACATTTATTTTGGATGCCACAGAAAATGGTCAAAACAGCATTTTTATTAGAAAGAGAAGCATTCAAATGCTGATTCGTTTGCTTCTTTGTCACTCTCAAACTGTTCAAGTAGCAAATCAATAGTGAAAATGTTATTTTTTTGTATTTTGCACACTACATTCCTGTACAATGAACTAACATGGACCCAATCTACCTCTGCATATTTTGCCTACACACATAAACTGCTTAACAATGGGAATACCAACATGGACCCAATCGACCTCTGCAGGACATTTTATGCCTTTCTATGATGTTTCATTGCAGACTGCACAATTTAAATTGCAACTTTATATCATAACTTTGGATATTTGTAATTTATTTGTTGTGCCTTTATCTGTTTTCTATATGTTCTTAATTTGTGTAATTTGTTAAGCCTGTTCAGAGTATTTACAGAGTAATAAATTCATTGTATGGTAACAGACTTGTTTCATATAAATATAACAATCTCAATATAACAAACTCCTAAATCTTCAATCTAAATACTGTAATATTTCCGTTTCTGTTAGAGATCTTAAGTGATTTGTAAAAGGATCAGAGGTAGTGTGTTTGTTCCAGCTTATCCCTCTTTTGGATTGGCAGGTCATCAGCTAATCCGTGCAGTTAGACAGCAACCGAGATTCTCAGCTAAATTAGAATTTGCTAACAGTTCAGTTTGGTTTGAGTAGCTTCCATCTGACAAAACAAGCTAGCAAACCAATTTTTCTCAGCTTCCTTATTACTTCCTAATAACTTAAAATTCCTTTAATTTTTTATAATTCTATTTAAAAAGTAAGGTTGGATTAGCTTTTTTTGTTTAGCATTCATTGCAGTAATTCAAAAAGTACTTCTATATTAACAGTCTACCAAATTGTCCAGCTTGGCCTCAACACCAAAATACATATCAGTGGCAAAGTCTGGTCAGCACCCGTTCCCTTTAAGAATTCCATGCAGGGGGATTGTATTTTATATAATTTTTTTGCGTCAGGAATTAATGCTTGGCTAAGCTTTCTTACTTGGGTATTAATGAATCAGGTCATATGTGGTCTACTTGTTCTTGAAGTGCTGTTCTGTTTAAATTGTCACTAAAAAAAAAAAAACTTGAGAGCTTTAACGCGTGTCCCTCGCTAGTAGTGCATTGGTGGGTTTGAGGCCAGTTGCCAGCATACTTCAGCTCTGTTACAGAAGCTATGGTGTAAATTATCTTCATGACAATAGATATGTAGGGCAGCTGGCTAGCTGTTAACAAGCAGAATATGAAAGTCAGAGATTTTATATGTATAGGACAAAGCTATTGCTGAGCTAGCGAGTTGCTAGCTCTACATTTTAATTTGACAATTTAGTGGGTAGACTGTTATACAGACCAAGTGGTAAAGTGGCACTGTTTATTTGCAGTTGGGTAGAGCGATTCAAGGGTACTGGCTTTTAATCTGCTCCTTCTTCCAATGACCTTAATGCTTTTTTCTCCGAAATGGTTTGTGTGAAATGTAAATAAATTAATTGGATGAGTGCCCTTGTGAGTCCAGGTCAACAAGGGTGAAGGTCAGATCCTCTAAACGTTTACAACTAGATAATTTTAGCACTTTGCTATTTCTAGAAGGGTAGTCATGTCAGAGGGGATGTGTCATCCTGCCAGGTTTTGCTAACAAGATTGATTAAGGGAAAACAGCATTGGTTATAGTTGTTTTTTAAGGTTTTACTAAGTGTTTTGGAGCATGATGTAGAAAAATGGAAAAGACATCCTCAATGCTTATAGTTCAACTCCCTTAGCTCTTTTTTTTTTTTTTATCAGTTAGCTACTGTACATTTCCTCGAAATGTAGATTTAATGCGTTGTAATCTTTATCTTACCCTTCGCAACACTGCCCATTTTCGCATTGGTAAAGGATGATTTCAGAGACATGGTACCATAAAAAATTTTCCAACACTGAAAATGGAAACATGCAATTAATTACACTGGTTTACAAGTCAATTATAATGGCTGCATATTAAACATACTTGTGTGAAACAGGGTCAAAAGTTACACACATTTTTGTTTTAAAAGAATGAAAAACTTTTTTTTCCCTCTTAATTATCTGCCTGGAAATTTAACCTCCTGTTAAACCTATAACTCTTGGACACCTCACCATAAGATTAATTTGATATAGGATATATTTGCTGTTAAGTGGTAGCTTAGTGGCTAAGGTGTTGGACATCTGATCGGAAGGCGATTATTTGAAATCCCAGAAGCACCAAGTTGCCATTGCTCGACCCTTGTGCAAAGCCCTTAACCCTCAATTGCTTAACTATATAACAGAGATAACTGTAAGTCACTGTGGACAAGGGCATTTGCCAAATGTAACTGTATAATAACCCACATTCTTGTGGAAAGATGTTCCACTAAATTTGTTCTCCTTCAGCCATAATGGTGTTAGTAAAGTTAGGTACTGATTTAGGGTGAGGAGGCCTGGGGTGCAGTCAGTACTCCAATTCATCCCAAATGTATTTTTATTTTTTTTAGATTTTATATATTTTTTTTTAGATTTTTATATATGACAAGGTGATTCTGATTTCAATTCTGATGAATAGGGTCGAGGTCATGCTGGAAAACTGTATTCTACTTCTCCTAAAGGAATCCTGTGCAATTGTGTGCTTTCAAAATTAAACACATGGCTGAAAACTATATATACTGTATATGTATACACTATATCGCCAAAAGTATTGGGTCATAAGGATGGTATGTGATTTTTGAGCATTACATACCACATTTAGTGCCAATTTGCTCTTATAATTCCCTCCACTCTATTCTGGGAAGATGTTCCGCTAGATTTTGGATTGTGCTAATGGATATTTGTGTTTATCAGCCACAAGGGTATTACGAAAGGCAGGTAGTGATGTCGGTGAGGTGAGGAGGCCTGGGGTGCAGTCAGCTTTCACATTTATCCCAAAGGTGTTCAGTAGGGATGAGATCAGAGCTCTATAGCAGGCCACTCCAGATCTTCCTCTCCAAAGCATGTAACCCAGATCTTCAAGAAGCTCACTTTGTGTACTGCCATGCTAGAACAGGTTTGGGTTTCCAAATTCGAGTGAATGCAAAGTTTTATTACAGCGTATCTAAAGATGTCCTGTACAAGTGAGTGCCTCCAACTTTGTGGTAACAGTTTGGAAAAGAACCACATATAGCAGGAAAGGTCAGGTGACCCAATACTTGTGGCAATATAGTGAATATACATATATAAATAGATAGTAGTCTTTGGGTTGTTGATGTCAAGAAACCAGGTTTACAATGTCTTTTCCCTTTTCCTATCCATACATAATTAAAAATAATGTAACATCAGCAGGAAACCAATGGCACCCCTACAGAAAATGAAACACCCACCTTAGGTCACACTTAGTTTATAGCTTCCTGTAGTTTAACTATATTGTACTGTTCTGGGGCTTTTTTTTTTTGTTTTAAGACCAAATTTGTACAGAGAGCTGTATGAAACTGCTGCGTATCTCATTCTCCCAGCATGCACTGTGTGTCATATGTAATAAATATCACTGCAGGGGCACTTTTCTAGACTTAGTCACTTTCTTTATTTGAGGGCTCTGGCGCTTTGCCCTTTGAAAACGGTTGCCAAGACGTGCCCAAGATCAAATGGTTGCTGGGGTTTTTGGCTCACTCTGGCAGTTAAATTTAACCGTTGTAAAACAACATCTGAAAAATTGCTCTCGACTTCGGGGGTGGTTGTATATTTTAAAACTTCGAACTGCCTCTTATTTTGCTATCTTGTGGCTAGAAACCCCCCAAAAATGCACATACGCATACATAATGTGGCGCGTTTTGCCTTGTTTTTTTTTTGTTTTTTTTATTGCAGCGAAGTATTTGATCGTACAACTATTCCAGAGCACCATATGCCAGAGCTGAAGTTGAGCACAGCAAGCTCTGTCGAGCAGAATGTGCCGGATGTTGTTCACAATCTCTTGGTGATTAAGCAAGGGAGGGGAACAAGAGTCTAAAGTCGAGAGACTATAATAGAAATAAAAGCGACACGGCACAACACAAAAGTGACTATTCAGAATGTCTCCTTCATGCACTTGCATTTTTCAATTGATTTTACTCCATTTTTTTTTTTTTTTATGTACAACGGTTGAAGGATCCAATTTCTTTGCTTGAGAAAGCATACAGAATGGACAGTAATGCAGCGATTCTCGACCGGGTCGTGTTGCACGGCGGGAGAGAAAAGCAAGTCGCGGTTAACACACTGAGCTCCAGTGAACCAGCAGGCACTAGCTACATGTTTATTGATATTTGTATATTGATAATTGGGTGCATGTTAAATGCTGTTAATATGAATTATTATCACTCACATTTAGAGGCAATTTAACATGATTTTGTTAGAAGCCCGACTGGGACATGGGAAAAAACCTCAGAAACAGAAGGAAATTGGTAGTAAGAATCCTGTCACATGATTGTAATGAAAATTTGTTTGTGTATCTTGTTAAAAAAAACATTTGCAGTGCTTCCCTGATCGGCGCACATTTTATTTAGTACGATCAGACAATTTGCTAATTATTCACCAATAAGTTCTGTTGTTATAATCCAACAGCAGGCAGTTTGTGTAAGAACTTTTGAATAGAAACCTATTGATCATCTGGAAGGTTTCCTCCGTTCCTGAACGCTATTTAAACCTCTTCGAACGCAACCACCCCAAACAGCTTTTGTTACATGTAACTGGCAGAGGATTAACCCAAGCCCACAGTCGGAAAGAGAATGTTCTTCGATCTGGATCCGCCAGATCGATCCCCCTGATGGATTTAATGAAGCTCATTGCACATGTCCATCATGGGTCAGCACTCACATTTGATGAAGTCTGATGCCAATTATCCCCTGGCTACTAATGATCTTGATGAACTATGATTTTTGTCTCAGGGGCTGTGTCGCTCTCTCTCTCTCTCTCTCTCTCTCTCTCTCTCTCTCTCTCTCTCTCTCTCTCTCTCTCTCTTCTCTCTCTCTCTCTGTGTTCTGTTTGCAGTCCAAATGTGTATTAGCTGAGCTTCATTCTCAGCATGAGAATTGCTTTCCACTGTTGGCAGCGTCTCAGTTGAAGCTTAGGTAGTCATTTGCAGGCTTTGTGTTGCCTCAGCAGGCCTTACTCTTCAGTTAGATGCATTTACGCTCCATATCACAAGACCTTCACCAGCATCCTGCACTTCGGGATTAAAAGTAGTACATTCAGTTGTAGTGACTTTTTTGCCGGTCACAACTTTTCCGTCGTGCTTGCGGATGCGAACGCGCGGGTGTCGGGGGAAAAAAAAAAAAGAGAGAAACAGACCGACAGAGTCAAGTTATGAGAAATGGATAAGGGGCAAAAGAGTGAAGCTCTCCTCACACTCTAAAAACCAATATCTAATACCAGTTTCTTCACTCCGTCTCCGACACGCATCAGAAATGCATGAGGATGCATAAAAGAGGCCAATTTTGCCATTTTGCAGACAAAATACATCCGGAAACAAGTCGCACACGGTTCAGCCGTGCACTACATGTGGTTTATATGATAAGACACATTTTACAGATTCGGACCGACCACACATGCTCTACTGATCACTTAGTGCTACAACAGACACCCACACACACACGCACCTATTAATCATCCGACTATGTGGCATGTGTATATACATGTGTGTGTCTGTGTGAGTTTATGTGTAGCCCCTTTAGGGAGCAACAGGTTTCATGTCAGACTGTCAGTGTTACTCATAGATTAGGTCTTTGATTCCCTGCTCATGTTCCCCCTTGAGGTAGCGCTAAATAATCTAATTGCATATGATCTTGTAAAACCAGCTGTGATTTTCTTCACGCCGCAAGGCAAGAGCTCTGCGTCACTCAAATGTCAATCTAGAGATGAAGCTTGTACAATATCCATCGCAGCACTGTTCTCTGCTGCAGAGTTGAAAGTCCAGCCCGGACGTGTTCAGGTTGAAATACGGGTGCCGTTTTTAATGGAGTTTTGCAATTTACGATCAGGAATCGTAATACGGTCAGGAATCGCTTGCTGGCATTTATATATTTATATAACTGCCCATTTTCTTCATCATCCTTTTACAAGTCAGCGATGTCCATGTGGCTGCCGTCATCAGTGTTCAATTCTGTTATTCAAAGCACTGAGGATACACAAAGTAGCGCATTTAACTTATTTCTAATGATCACAACCATTTAGTTTATTTGTAAAGTGTTAGATATGACACTTGGTTGTGGACATGATTTATCTTTTTTAGGTGTAAAAAAAAAAGCATCGACAACCAAATTGCGATTTTTAATGGAGACATGGCGATTAAAAAAAATTAGATGGGAGGAAAGTTTATACAGTAATCCCCCGTTTATCGCGGTGGTTGCCTTCCAAAACTGGCCGTGATAAACGGAAAAACGCAACAAAAGGACGCCACCCCAAAAAATGCTATTTTATGTATACAGTACTGTACTGTATTAACATTTGACTTCATTAGTTCAACATAAAACTCCATAAAAACAATTCCCTATAAGTTTTCTGGTCTATCCCGGATCCGTGAAAATCAGCAAAACGAATTAGTGGTCCTTGGTCATTTTCATACGTTCCCTTGCAAAGATATTTGCATTCTCTTCAACTGTTTGAAAAACCCATTCCATTGTTTGTAATGTAATCCCTTGTCATGCTGGAACATGTTTGCCTCTCCTAGTTCAAGTGATTGGAAAATTCAATTCAACACATCCAAATACAATATGTACAGGTGTGTGACTTGCAAATTAGGCCTTTTGGGCTGGTTCATGAGGAAAAAAAGGAAGAAAAGTGGAAAAACAGATATTCATATCCAATTTAGAAATCTGTTATACTATAAATAGGATTGTTTTTAGGTTTTCGTGGCACTAATAGTTTCACTGAACGTCATTTGGGCACCTCAGGTATAGCGGATATCTAATATGATTAGAGGATTAGAGCATTACTGGATATCGTTAGCAGTATGAAATCGCATTGAGATAATCAAATTATTATGTTTTAAAAGTCTCTGTGCAGCATGTTTTGCTATCTCTCATTTACATGCTACATCCCAGGAGAACTTAGCATAGATTTAAGCAATCTTAGATTTAAAGGATAATTACCAGTTTTTGCTGTTAGCTCCTTTTAAACTTTCTTTTATCGCTCACCATTTTCCATGAAGAGTCCTGGTGGAGACACAAAATAATGAACTCAACGTTCCAGAATGCTATGCAGCTTTATAAGAAACTTGTGCTAACTTAAGCACATTCATCTGTGTCATTGGTATTAGTCGATCTGATCTAGTATGGAGAGCCATTACACCATTTGTGCACCATTATACATCTCACATAGCTCAGATAAATTGTTTATTTAAAATTCTCTGTAGCGCCTCTCCTCTTTTTTTACATGGCGGTTGATTCATTGCAACTGTTAAGTGTACAATACAATTATGTTTCTCCTTGAGCAAGCGAATATTTATCCCCCGTTTCAATTCACAATTGTCGGTCCTAGTTATAAGCACATCTTAGCACTTGTCTAAAGCTTTAGTCTTCATCTTTAGTCTGTCGCCTGCAGGGAACAGATTCTCCAAGAACTTTGTGTCACAGCGGGTTCAGCTGTTCTGCAAGATGCTCTGGATAAGAAAAGCTGCCAAATCCCCAAATGCGATTTTTTTTGTTTTTTAACATGTTGAAGACATGCATAAATGAGGTCACACTGCTTTCAACCCTTGTTGAGACTATGGCTTTAGAATGTCCCATAAGTGCAGCTGATCAGTGAAGGTCACACCTTTCTGCACTGATTTTGGATTAAAGGAGCTTAAGGAAGAGCCTTTGGATAGATTTTTTTCCACTTTTTTTGCTTGGAACATAAATAACATAATGCACGGATGCACCTTGATTTCAATCAATTATGTTTGTAGAGCATTTTAATAGCTGACAGGCTTTGGAGCAAAGAAGCCTTATAGATTTCGATCTTGAATGTGGCACACCTGAGACCTTTGTTTTTTTTTTTTAGATTCTAATCCAGCCCCAGACACTCATCTGGACACTAAGGCTAATCCAGAAAAATAAATAAAAACAACAGCATTTTTGTCGAAACACTATCATTTTCAACCGTTACCCAAAAATTGTTCATCCAACATCAGAAAGAGTTTACTGTACAGTCCCTGTACTGAGCACGAGCAAAACGTTAAGTCGCTTCGATCTTTTCCGTCTTCCCTTTATTGACTTTTCCGACTTTTCGAAACGTTTGCTGCAACGTCGTCCACCGTCTAGGTTGAACTGGTCTCCTAACTGTGTCACATGACTTTGTGATATGTACATATATTTTTTTAAATGGCATTTTTACGTCTGGATTGTGAAAACGGAGATTTTCGAAAACCGATGTCGCGTTTTTAGACGTTGCCACGTTTCAAAGAGCTAGAAAGTAAATTTCCAGGCAGAAATGACGCAGATTGAAGTGTCTTACGTTTTGCTCGTGCTCAGTACAGGGACGGAAGCGTTTTCAGATGTTTCAGTGTGACCAGTTTTTGGGAAACATTTGAAAATAGAAGTGGATGCGGAGAATTTTTTGATTACAGTAGACGTAGCTGGAAAATGCTGTCTCGGTGTGGAAGGTTGGGAAAATCTGCGTTTTCAAACGAAAATGTATTAGTGTGGACGTATTAGTATGGCCTAACATGTCCCCCTAATGATGAGGAACCCAGGAGCGAATGCAAGTGGGGAAAATATTAATAGCATGCATGCAAATGGAAATGACCAAAATGACTAAATGACCACTAAACACAAACTTGAACAAGATGTCTAAAAGCAACCTTGGATCTTGAATCAGGTGCACAAGCAAGCTGTTAGGCTATTTTATGAGTTGCTCAGGAGCTCCTGGTTCTACAATTTCAACCGACTGTATTAGACCGTGTAATGGACTACCGTAATTTCCGGACTATTAAGCGCACCCAAATATAAGCCGCACCCACTGAATTTGAAAAAACAAAGCCGCATAAATAAGCCTGTCTATAAGCCGCAGGTGTCTACACTGAAACTAATGTGTAAAACTAATGAACTTTACACAGGCTTTAACAAAAGTCAGTGTCTGTTACACGGCTTGTATCTAAACAGTAGCCTACCAAGAAAGTCATTGTTCACTGTCTTCCTCCTTCCTTTCACAACTATTTCTCTCAGGCGTTTATCTTTTGGCATCGTCGTGCGTTTAAAAATCACCATCGGTGAAGCTTTTCTCTCGATGCCGTGCAGCTCAGAACACATGTGAAGTGGGTTTTTTCATGCCCAGTTGTTTTTAGCGTGTTGAATGATTTGCTTTTCCTGTAGACAGTCCGAGTGAGCGGCAGGTCAAACGTCAGAGGAACATCATCCATATTTATGATGTGGTGCGGCCCGATTCAGTGGGAGCGCATCTGATTTAATATAAAGAGTTTCATTGGATAACCTGAACCCGTTCGGCAATTTCATTGGTCTAAGGTTATAGGGCTCAGTTTTTTGTCTTGAAGCTTGTGAAACCGGGAAAAACCCAGGAAAAATCCATATATTAGCCACTTCGGTGTTTAAGCCGCGGGGTTCAAAGCGTGGGAAAAAAGTAGCGACTTATAGTCCGGAAAATACGGTACTCATAATCACACACTCTGGTGCTCATGGTATTCCTCTTTCTGGTGTTCTGTTTTTTTTAAAGATTTATAATCACACTTGATATCACCTAAAGGAGGATGGGTTTCACTTTTGAGTCTGGTTCCTCTCAAGGTTTCTTCCTCGTAACATCTAAGGGAGTTTTTCCTTACCACAGTCGCCCCAGGCTGCTTATCACGGATAAATGATATACATAATTCACTCATATTTGAATTTTTTATTCTACAATTCTTATTCTTACATTCTGTAAAGCAGCTTTGAAACAACATGTGAAAAGCACTTTAGAAATAAAAATTGAAATTTCACACAAAAAGTGCAACAAGCAGCTCAATTAGGTCTGTTCACACAAGGGCTTTTATATGTTGCATCTCGGGTGGATGGTATTTTTGACCTTTTTTTTGCTTTTCCTTCGCTTTGCTTTCTGTCTGTATTGCCCTGCTTGCTTAATTGATTGACCTTTGCTTTATTTTTTATTTTTTTATTTTTTTTATACAATTCTACCTGCCGATTTGAACTTTGAAGATTCGCTGGTGCTGACATAAGATAAACCTTGAGAGGAAGCGAGGTCCTCTTCTGGGGATAATAAACGATGAAAAAAACAGAAAGGGTTATACAATAAAGGTATGGAGGAGACAAATGAAACAGTAGAAATGGTTTCAATGTACATTATATTGACATTATATTCTTCCCCCCAAACAATTACTTAAATGTGAATGTCTTTGAATTCGGTAACGTTGAATATTGCCTTCACTCGAACTAGGAAACCCAAACCTGTTCCAGCATGACAATGCACAAAGCCAGCTCCATGAACATATGGTGTATATGGGTTGGATCTTGAGTGGCCTGCTGTAGAACTCTGACCTCAACCCTATTGAACACTATTGAATTGACTGAATCCTATGCCTCTTTACCTTACATCAGGACCTGACTTTACTAACACCCTTGTAGCTGAATGAGCACAAATCTCCACAAATAACAGCAAATTGGGAATGAGCTGTTCAAAAAACAGGTGTCCACATATTCAATATGTATTAAAGACAGGTTTTATTTTGAGGTAAATATTCTCCATTGTTATTACTGGGACTGTAGTCGAATTGCTAATAATAAAGTAATAAAGGAGTCAATGTTGCATCAGGTCGTCTATGATATACCTCAAGGTACACCTCTAACTCTATACCATCATAGTGGGATCCACTCTTGCAGATTGGAGTATTGCTGTTTCACCCATAACAACTATAACTAAATAACTCATGCACACATTTATTCGTCTCCAGGCATTCTACTGTGTATATCAGGGGTCTCCAATCTTTTCCAGAAAGGGCCAGTGTGGGTGCAGGTTTTCATTCCAACCAATCAATGGTCACACCTGATAGTCATTAATAATGAAGATCATTAGATTTGAACAGGTAGAATTTGGTGTGGACTTGCTTGGTTGGAATAAAAACCTGCACCCACACTGGCCCTTTCTGGAAAAGATTGGAGACCCCTGGTGTATATGATATCTGAGAGGATTTGTAGATCTTGGTCAGTGCCTCTCTCTCTCTCTCTCTCTCTCTCTCTCTCTCTCTCTCTCTCTCTCTCTCTCTCTCTCTCTCTCTCTCTCTCTCTCACACACACACTCTCTTTCTCTTTCTCTCTTTCTTTTAATCCGAACACCTCCTAGGAGTAGGTAGATTCAATTTAAAATTGCAGTGCCAGGGCATTCAGTTACAAATTGCAGTGTCTGCTTGGTTTCCAAAATAACATTTAAGTGGTGTTTATACCAGGCCTTCCCACCAACCAGTCAGACTTGCTTGATTCCATCAAACCTTGATTCATTTGCGATCATCTTACGTCATCAAAAACGTACATGAAGAACCCAGCGACTTGTGAGACTGAGTTAACCAAGTCAGTGTTTTTGATTGCTGGTTGTTTTTTTGAGGAGATAGCTACAAAGGTACACCTGCGTCATCGTTGGCGAAAACACATGCACACCAATGTACAAGCTGCCTTCACAGAACTTGGACCATCTCCTACAGGAAGTCTCAGGATCAGTGTCATGGTGTACTTAAAAATGCCCTATTGTGCAAATGACACACATTTGACTATAATTGAACAATCTATTAACATATAAAGAGATTAAGTCCAGGTTTAAACCTGAACATGGCTTGTATGTGAGACATCAGTCAGTATTGCTGCTTGGTCATGTTATTGACAAGAAAGTGCCACATTCTGGAACCTACCTGTTGAATCCGGCTTTAAGCTACCGTGTAATAAATGCGGTACAGTGCATGGTGGTGCATCCGGGATGGCGATGAAACGGAATGATCAGCTATCGGCTTTCGCTGTGTAGTAAAGCAGTCATGAGTTCAATGCTTTAGTGTATCGATTCAGCCCGCCTGTCATTTGTGCTACATCCGCCTGTTGAATATGGATGCCCAGGGAACAAGAGACAGTTCCACTTTACCGCTTCTCAGACACCACCACCACCCCCCAACCCAACCCCCATCCTCCGCCCTCCACCTCCCTTCCATTCCCAAGTTCTCGCTCTCCAGCTCGTTCACTCGCTCCCTTTCAAATCACATCCAACTAAGTGCACCAAACTCTCACTCAATTTGCCTCTGGCGTTTTTATAGCTTACGTGTATTCTGTCTGTCTTTTCAAGTGCCTTAAAGACCGGCACTCATTTTAAATGCACCTGGGTCTTGCAGGCTTTGTTACACCCTTTACCGTTTCATTCAGTGTTCTCGCTTTCACCCCATGACTGTTTTTTACAGTCCTCATACATGTTTAAGACTCCTTTTTTTTTTTCTTATATGAGGCGAAGGCAAAAAATTTATGCTTTCCAGAAAAGTTTTACAGAACACCTAGTTCGAGAGAAGGTACTGAAAGAATAGGTACTGGTATCGTATGAGAAATGACCAATGTTATTTATTTAATTGATTTATTATATAGATTTTGTTAATTAAACTGTATGAACTAGCAGTATAAAGCGATGAAGATATGCTTGTCAGATACAGGAAAACAACATGCATTTATAGCATTAGTAACTACCTAATTAGAGCCATAGTGATTTAAAGCTAAATCAGGCTACAGATTTATATTTGAAAATAGATGTGAAAAATTCTGCAGGTACAAATCTGAACGAAAACAGCAACTCCATTAAACGAATGAAAACAAAAACCAAACAAATAAATACATTCTGTGAACTCCTATAGTTGAGGCCAGTTATGAATTTGAGCGATGTATTTGAGTATGAAGAACAGTCAGAGCCAACATTCCTACACCATTCTGACACTGCTGGCATTTCTATCTATCCGTCCGAGCTTCTCATTGATTATTTGATGTTTTTAAAGGTATAGAAAAACAATACTCCGGGTTAGGACATGGTTTAAATCGGAATACAGATAGTGGCATTGTATTACAATGCTACATAGCTTTCTTGGAAGAGTCAGTGTGTGGATTATTATCTGATTTCCCATTCTGGTTGTCTGATTACTCAACTCAGTCCTTAGCAGACATTTAGCAAATTACTCACCGCCTTAAAAAAAAGGCCACGTCCGCAATAAGGCCCCAGATTAAGTCCTAATGACAGTCTGAATACGAACGAGCAGCTGTTTATTATACTGTTTTTCTCCTCTCTTCCTGAGAACACACATCTGATCTCTTCGCTTAGTGAGCTTCTCAAAATATATATCCTGCATCAAGTCTTTCTTTTCTTCTTTTTGGAGATTTTCCATTGGTGGCATGCGAAAAATGTAAAACACTTTTATCCAGAAACTTTTGATTCATTACAGCACGGGACAGGAGGATCTCAAGGCACTCGTGTTGCCTCTGCGAGTTTGTTTTCAGAAGAGAACAACAGAGAAACATGGACAATACCACGGCAGGGATTCATTCTCTCTTTCGTCATGTCACACAGCTGGACACGAGTCTCCAGAGAGACATAACGTGCATGTGGAAACAGCTGTAATGCTGTTTAACTCAAAATTTTGAAAATCTGTTATTTCTCGCTGTCTAGACTATTTTTCAGTATTTTCAATATGTTATATGGAAATGCATTCGAGCCAAAAGTATTTTTTTAACAAACAAACAAAAACCAGAACGATGAAAAGCACTCTGTTACTGAAAATGCAAGTTTACATTGTGGCCCAAGACCTTTATGAGTAGGCGGGGCTTAAAATAAATTGAACCTCTTCGGCTAGCGAGATTTAGATTCGGTTATTTGTATTGTTGTAATTTTAGTGTTCCTTATTTCCTTACTTATTTATTTAGTATAATAGTCTGTAATTAATATTTAAGGTTTGGGTAAAACTCATACAACTCACTTTAATGAATGAACCGTATAATGAGACTTCAGTGGCATGAATTTTAGAGAGCGTTCTGGATGCGGGCTATTTATCAGTATTAGCTGATTTATTAAATACGAACTAATACATTAAGTAAGCAAGTAATTTCCATAATGAAATACACTTTGACTATACTGAGAACTTTATCTAACGCATTTTCCAATTCTTGCTGAAGTCTCTACTTCCAGGACCTGTCAAGCTGAATCTAATTAGCGAATGAGTGTAAAGCACCGTTAAGCCCCGCCCTCTGCTGGACATTTGTACCAGAATGGAGATTGTAAAATCATTGTTTTCCGTTTCAAAGCACTTTTCTTTTCTTCTCATTTAAAAATTTGTGTTTGTTTCTCTTACTATTTGATTTAAAACTTTTCGAACAAATGTATTTTTTTCCACTTAAAAGCTCTTTTTTTTTTTTTTAAAGCTACAATTTTGAGAATAAAGTCGTAGCAATATGAGAATTAAATAGTATTTAAAAAAAAATAATTTTACTTACAAGATTAAAGTAATAGCAGTATTAGAATAAAGTCGTACCATTTTGAGAATAAAGTTGTAGCAGTATGAGATTAAAGTGTTAATATTTGAAGAAAAATCACAAAATTTCGCAAAAACTTTCGCTGCTTTGCATAAAATGGATAATTCAGACAAACATTGAGGAAATTGGCATTTTTGTGCGGTATGAAAAGGCGGCCAGTGGTCGACTCCGAAGATATTGATGGTTACATGTGTGCTATACAAAGAGGAGATGTTGTTTCTCACGAGACTATGAGTATAATGATCAGAGAAATTGACCCTAAAGGAATTGAACACCAGAGCGCTCCAGGTTTCCAACCACCTGTAGTTCAGCCGGGGTCCCAACCCCAGGGTTTTGGGATATGGATTTATATGATAAGCTTGTAATTTTTACTTATTATTCAAATATTTTGACTTTATTCTTTTGCTGCTAAGACTTTAATAACGTAATCTTCTTCTTCTTTTTTTATGTGGTTTTTAAATGGCATCATAAAAATTGTAAATAAGATATAGTGAAAAATCTCTTTGGTCACATACAAAAATATATATTTGAGTTTAAGAAGTCATGTGTACGATTCACGTGTGTATCGTGATTATTCAAATGTGAGTTCCCCATGTAAAGGGTATGCACCTGCATCCAGTGTGTGTGTGTAGCGTCATCTGTGCCTTCCATCTCTCTCTCTTTCTGTCTGACATTTAGTGCTGTGTAAACACTATTTAATTCAAACTAGCCGTGAGGAACTACGAAGAGAAGGAGAAAAAAAAAATCCAGACGGGGCTTTAGGTTGCCAGGAAACGCTGGACTAACATCTCACTTCCTCTCGGCATGGCATATGAAGGATCTCTGTCAGAGCCGTTGCATCGTCTCGCAGATCCGTGCTGAATTTGGAAATATTTAAATCGATACAAACAATCACACTCTTTACAGTAATAAAGCTGCAGATGCTTGACCGTAGTGACTTTCTTTTTTTTCTTGATGAGAGACCGCCTGCAGGAAATGGAAATGTCCTGACATTTGACTTTTATAGTGACCTTTTAGGAGCCAAAGTGAAAGCTCTCTCTCTTTTAAGCCTAATTTAATTTCCTGTCACGTGGCATGGGTATTTTAGAACGTCTTTCTGGAGGAAATGATAGTCAAAAGATGGAAATAAAAATGTCAATTTCTGAAGAACGTCTTTGATTTCATTTTCTTCGGTTGTAATACATGGCAACCAGGATAAACACTTCTTTTTGTCAAAATATTATTTAAAATTTATGGTGGTTTTGGGACATATTATAGTTAAACATATCTTTTGTTACTTTTCTGAAATCAAGAACCAACAAACAAAGAATGTTCACAAGTTATAATAAACAGAATGGTATAAAGTAGAGGATGGGTGTCACGCTTTCGGAGAAACGGAGTCGAAAACCGAAGTAACAAAGTTTAAGGTTTTTTAATGACGGCACTATGAAAGCTTATACACACTGACACCGAGCAAATAGTACCATAAGAGTCTTTATGAAGCCAGGGGATCTTCAGGAAATGTGAAGTCCATGGAATCTCGGAACCCCGAGATAGGAAAAGTGTCAATGAGCATATCCACGTGAGAAGTGCTAAAATGTTCTCCTTCGTGAAGTAGAACGGACGATGACTGTGAGAAGAGAAGCCATTTATATAGGGCAGAGTGGTAATGAGCGCCAGGTGCCGGTACTTAGTATGATGGAGATACGCTACGAGCGTGCGGAATGTTGAGGGAAGGCGCGGCAGGCTGTACCCTGACAATGGGGATGATTTCTTTCTAGCCCAGATTGTAGCTTCTCACATCTTATCATCAATTGTCAAGTCATTGCCATAGTCAACTGATAGTCAAATTGTGTGTGTGTGGTTGGTTGGAATCTACAACGACACAAGGTCGGATTTAAAGCCACGATGTAAAGATCATCATAGAAGAAAATGTATAAAACATTAAATAATACTACGGAGGCCAAACTGCAGACAAGATCTGCATTTCACATGTCGACAAATCAAATTAAATCAGCTTAAATTGCCTGTGTGACCACGATGTAATGAATGCACCAAAAAAAAAAAAAATTTATTTACAGAATGAAATTAGAACAGAATATACCATCACAGAATAACCCAGACACTGTTAAATATTTAAATTCCTGCCCTCAGGATGCTCCTGTATCTGTCACAGATTATGAAAAGTAAAACTTTTGTCATGGGAAGACATCAAAAGCTTCTTTCTTTTCACATTTTTGTTTACACCATTATTATAATAGGCTGTATATTAACTTATTGAGAGAAAAATGGTAGTTCTATGTGAAATCAGACGTTGCGCACCCCCATATAACCAAAATGGCACGATCCTCGTTTTTATAACACTTCTGACAAGATTCGATTGTGAGCTTGATAGTCGAATCAGGTTCCTCCTATCGAAGCATTGAATCTTCCACTATTCAGGGTCACCTCTAACTCCAACTAGATTTTTGCTTGCCGAATGTATTTAATCCCTCGTAGAATCCTGGTTGTGAGGGTGTAGAAAACTCTGTGAGACAGTCGAGCTGAGCATGAACACGAACAGAACGCTTAACCTAAACGAAACATTTCAACAGAAGCAAATTTACATCTTCTGCTCTGTGTGTGTGTGTGTGTGTGTGTGTGTGTGTGTGTGTGTGTGTGTGTGTGTGTGTGTGTTTGTGTGTGTGTGTGTGTGTGTATGATTACCTTGCTGAGCCACTTTCTGCACTAAAGTGACAGACATGAATAAACTAGCTGCAATAAAACACAGGTGAGAATCATTACACCCCGTAATGTAAAAAAAGAAAATTTTGGTCACTGAATTTTCAAAGTGACTACGGAAAAAAAAAAAAAAGATTAAACTGTCTAAATATAGTTCTATCAAAATATATCAAACGATAAGTACTAGTAAGCCCACCCATATATAAGCCGCACCCACTGAATTTTACAAATATTTTCATTTTTAACATAAATAAGCCGCACCTGTCTATAAGCCGCACTGTCTACACTAATGTACTTTACACAGGCTTTAACGAAAGACACGTTACACACGGTGTAACGGGTGAAATATGCGCTTCCTTTAGGAGCATAGTGGTATTTTGGGAATAGCCTGCCAGAAACGAGCTCTCCCTTCAGCCAGACTCAACGCGTTACAACGGCTTGTATTTAAACAGTAGCCGACCAAGATAGTCATTGTTCACTGTCTTCCTCGTTCCTTTCACAACTATTTCTCTACGGAGTTTATCTGTTGGCGTCGCCGTGCGTTTTGCGTTTTTCTCCCAATGCCGTGCAGCTCAGAACACAGGTGAGGTGCGTTTTTTCCGTTTACGTTCGGAAATTTCATTGGTCTAATGTTATTGGGGTTCAGTTTTTTGGCTTAAAGTTTGTGAAACCGGGAAAACCCAGGAAAAATTCATAAATAGCCATTATTACTACATGTCTTAGTGTCTCGCTAGTACATGGACCTCACCTCATATTAATATATTAATACAAAATAATTTCAAATTTTGTTACCTAATGAATGTATTAAGGTTGAAAATCCACCATATAGAATGCAAGCAGAGAAAAAATTATCAGGAGATTAGGAATGTCTCTGTTCTCACTCATGTTAGACCCCTACTTCTTGTTGCCTTCTGCCTTGTTAGCCTCATTGTTAGCTTCATAAACTAGACTACATTTGTGCTGTGTGAGAGCCAGGTAATGATACAGGTAGGTTAAAAAAGCCGAACAAATGACAAGAAATAGGTTGATGGACTGAAAACGGTGCACAACCAAATAGATTAAAACTGACGTGATGAGCCTGGTTTGAAAATGTAAGAAGTAGAAAATACAGATGTGTGCAAAAAATAAATAGTGAAGAATAGAATCTACTTATGTACAGTAACGAAGTATCTGTACTTCATTACTTCCCAGCTCTGTTTGCCAGTAGACATGTCCTGGTGCTAAAAACAACAAGGAGGAGAGCTGATTATTAATGTCGCATTTCCTCACATGAATTTAGCTTATTTTGGACTACAACAGCTCGAAGCAGGATTAAAAAACAGGCCTGTGGAGATTTAGCCCCCAATCAGGAAGATAAGGAGCATTTAGATTTTTTTTTTGGTTTGTTTGAGACCCTGGGGCAGCTGGATCAGATCAGAGTGTCAGGAACGCGACTGGAAGGAGGACACAAAATGCAGGACACAACCAGAATATAAATAAACCGTCTTTATTGGAAGTAGCTAGCAGAGAAAACAAAGTTCAGAAACAGTGTAAAGTTCAGAGCCGACAGACAGAGCAATGTGGGCAAAGGCAAAAACACTCTGACAAACAGTTTTATAGCAAACTGGTCTGACTTTCTCCACATGGCAGTTCTGTGGACGTATGTGTCCAGTGCTCGCAATGAGCACACCCGGTTAAGCTTCTCCTGGTCAGGGACCTGAAAAGGAGGAGGAACTTTCATTGTCTTTCCGTTGGACAGATTACACACTTGATTCAGAGCAAGAAGCGTTCCCAAAGCGTTGTTGACGCAGCCCGAGTTCCTGAAAGGAAACTTTCATTCCAACCCATGTAAATCATATCTTTGTGAAACTCACTATGTACAGACTGTCATACTGAAATAGGTTTGGGTTTGAAGGAAAGATTTAATGCTAGTTCATCCAAAGTCATCCTGTTTAATAGTGTTCCTCCAAAGCTATAGTAAAATATTGCAGAAGAATTACATATGTCTGAAAAAATCAGCAATACTTTCATCTCATGTATGTGAATTTGTAGAATTTCCTATTTACTCGTAAACTCAGCTCTTCCTCCTTCATTTCATGTTTTGAACGTGGGCAGAGAGCAGAACAGGCCTGTCACTTTGTTTAATGGGTGTCTCCTGCATACCCCACTTTGTCTTACTCTCTGGTGGATTATAGCAAAAAAAAAAAAAAAAAAAAGCCCAAAACAAACATACAGCCCTCAGGTTCACACAAAGACGCGTATTTGCGCAATCTTTTAGAAATTTGCAAATGGATCGGAGTAGACAAACAGGAGAACATGCCTCTTTTAATGTCTCATAATGTCTTAATGTCTACCCTGTGGGTGTCCTGCTGCTCTGGAAACCTGGCTGCTGCAGATGGATTGGGCGGATGGTCCTCGGAGGATAGAACTCCAGGAGGCACCGACTCAGATCGGCAAAGAAAAAAATAAAAGAACCTGAACTAGATAAAGAGAAAGGTCAAACCTTAAATATTTCGTATACTTTTTTTTTTCCGGGCCTGATTCATCGCGATGCCTCTCCCCAGACGGGGAACTCGAAAAGCTGTTTTTCTCCCATTTCCATCTCAAAAGCTCTCCTTTCAAATATGATATTTTTTGTTTAGTCAACAATCCTATTTGAAGGATGTGCTACTCCAGCCCTCTCACCTTCTACACCACGCTTCCTGTATGATCACTTTTATTGCCAGCGCCAGATCAGTACCTCAGACTCTCAGCCTCACTAGATGCCTTCACCTGTCATACTTTTCTCACGGAAGTTTAATGGTGTAGATCAATGGTTCAAAAAACAGACCAAAAGACACCTTTAGCAAGTATAGCTTTAATTCTTTTTATATTTATTGTCATGTAGGTGCAGATCTAAAAAAAAAAAAAATACAACAGACACTAAAAGGTAAACCATTAACAAAATATTTTAAAATAAGATTTACAAAACCTGATCAAGGGCAATACAGACAATATGGAAAGACAAACAAGAGACAAAAAGCGCTGTGAATCATCTAAATACTAAGGTTTATTATATGCGAATGAGAAAACAGGTGTTGAAGTCATGTAACCTCAGCAGTGGCTTGTGGTAAACAAAGTCTGTGTCCATACTCCTGTCAATTAAACCGTTTTAGCAGTTCTGTGCTTTGTGACCCGCTTTTTTAGGCACATGCTGGTGGGTGATATAATTGGCTGTATTGGCATGAAAAGATTTTGAACGTTTGAACAAGTCCTTCCTATTACAGCATCCAAATGAAATGTTTAAAGATATCGTGTAATTGGCGTACTGTTGGGAATCTGCAATTATATGTATGTTCAAGCAAATTGGCCGGGTTTTAACCAAGTCTCGGCAAAGCATACTCCAGAAAGTGGGGAGAAGAAAAAGTAGAAAAAGAAATTGGGCACTGCTGTTTAAAGGGTGTCTACATTGGGGCCTTCATAATATATTTATAAGAATCGAATAAATATTTTATATGGCGTTTGCTGAAGGATTTATTAAAAGTTTGTGTGAGATGCCATACATTTAGATCTTGAAGTATATATATGACCTTATATGAGTATGTAAGGAAAGAAACTACAGGTATCATAAATAAATGGATTTGAGATCTACATTTTAGCCTGTGCTTTTTATAACTTTTGCCCATTTTCTTTGATTTAAGAGGCACGTGATAACTTTGCAATTCTACCTTTTCAGAAAAAGTACTGATGAGACCAAGCAGCAAAAAAATCAAATAAAAAATACAATGTACTAAAGGGAAAAGAACAGTTGACATGAATACACAGTTGCTACTGATAGCAATTAGAACATGTGTGAAAAATTGCTATATCATCGCGAGTTCAAATTACAGATATATATAAAATATCGAATAGTGTTGAGATTTCAGCTACGTTTTGTAAAGGCAGTGCTGATGGTCCACAAAATAAACAAGATTCAGGCTTTTTTTTAAAGCCTAAAGACCAAAAAAAGCTCCCCTCCCCTCCGTGGATCTTCCCAATTCGTCTAGGCCTGCATCTGGATAGTCTTCTCTTCGACTGGAGGCCACTCTTTGCAGCTTGGGACGATTTCTCATCAACGCCATGGGTGGTTCCATGAAATTCCGGACTAAGAACGGGCGCTTCAAATCAAATCAAATCAAATCAAATCAAATTTTATTCATCACATACACAAACATACAGGGTACGACATGCAGTGAAATGCTTTATACGACGGTCCGGCAAAAGGGGAATAGGGTGGGAAGAAAGAAAAAAAGCAGATAAATAAAGTATAAAAACTATATAAAATAAAATATAAGGTATAAAGGATATATATAAAGATATGTATGTAAACAAAGAGAAAAAATTTATATACAAAGAAAAGAAAATCTTTGAGGATGTATTGGACAGTAGTTAATGTCAACAGTTTCCTACATTGACTCAGGACTACTTTTCGCTTCTGATCATCATCACTGCACCCCGCAACATCTTATATCTGCTATAAATGGACATTCGGTGCAACCCAGATGAGAATGGGTTCCTCTCAATGTTTCTTCCTTATGCCATCTCAGGGAGTTTTTCCTTGCCACAGTCGCCACCGGCTTGCTCATCAGGGACAAACTTACTTATAAAGAACATATTCCCTTTTAGTCACCACATTATCTGTGTAAAGCTACTATGAGACAATTCATTCATTCATTTTCACCCGCTTATCCGTAATTCGGGTCGCGGGGGCAGCAGTCTAAGCAGGCCCCCGCCTTCGACTGCTGCCCAACCCTCACAGCACCGTCCCTTACGGTCCCTCCTGCAGGTGGTGAGCCCACGGGAACTATGAGACAATGTTCATTGTTAAAAGCGCTATACAAATAAAAATGAATTGAATTGAAGTAAATGAAGTAAATATCCACTGAGGCAACATCTTATGTCGTATAAGAATTACATGGAACTCAGAACCTTCTGCCTTCTTCATCTTCAAACATGGCTGGCTCAATCGAATCCTTGTCTTGTGTAGTACTAAGGTAGTACTAAGTGTGAAGAAATCATTAGTTATGTTTAAAACGAGAAAATCACAATACCTGTTTATTACTTTGGGGAAAAAATTAGGTTGCTAAAGACAATCAATGCAATCTAATATTATTTGCAGGGTTGTAAATCCTTTTTTAGGAAGCTCTGCCAAAGTATTATAGCTTGTGAGAAGCTGTCACAGAAGTCGGTTGTGTCAGAGAACGCATTTTGCGAGTGATATCTGCGAGACATACGTTTGATATGTTTACTGTCACTGACTGACAAAGCATTGCGTTTTGAGAAACCTCTGTGGAAAACCATTTGTGAACCATATAGGAGCATGAAACTCTTGCTGGCTGATTTGCATTAAAAGCCATTATAAAATGCAATGCACCAAGGGGTTGATCCAATGAGGATGATTGACGTAATATTTATTTAGGGTAATCCGTAAACCAGCGTCAGAATACATAGTAGGTTCCGAGACACAGGCAGGAAGCAGCGATTGAGGATTACTTGGAATCATAACCCAAACCAAAACTAAGAGACAAAACCAGGAAATTAGAAAACCTGACACTTGGGAAAACATGACTTGGTAGCAGAGAGTGCTAGAGCTCAGACATACAGACATAAAGCGCAATAAGACCTTGTAATGAGACAAAGAAAGAGCGGGACATAAATAGACAATCAGATCACGGTCTAAATATAGAACAAGAACAAACCAACGGCAAGATAGTATAGAGGCAGAGATCGAAATGAAACGTCAACAAAAGCACAAGCAGGACAAAAGGGCTCTGAAAGGACAAAGCAGAAATCAAAACTAATAAACTGGCAGTGTATGAGGTTAGATCAGATAATGGCTCTAACTAGGCTTTAGAGAACCCAGTAAAAAAAAAGAAAAGGACAGGGTCAACAATGGGACGGCATCAATGCAAACAATTACACGTCACTAGTCGAATGCTCTCGGTAAGACTTTGTGTAGATTCACTAAATCTACGCCGGCTAGAACGAGGTAGCAGATCATGTGACTGCTAGTATTTTATGTGGAGCACAGAGAAGACGTGACATATATATAGCTTTAGGCTTTACTTCATAATCTTAGAATCTCATGACACACATTCATTCTCTTTTATAATTTGTTCTGTGTAATTAAAATGTTTTCAAATGGCAGCCTGGTGGTGCTCAGATCTGAATTCTCAACCATTAGAACCATTCAAGAGTCTTAACCACTGTGCCACCACTTCCAAAGTAGGAAATATTATATTCTATCAGCTGTACCAGTAAAAACAATACCTTACAGATGATCTAAAAGCTTTATAAATGCATGGTAATGGGGGACTAATTAGAGGTCAAGTAATTATAGATTATAGATTATAGATATATTTTTTTTTATAATTTACCCATAATTATAGGTTATTTTCTATTTTTTTTCTCCATATAAAGACTACAAAGATTGCATTCACCTGATTTTTAAATAAGCCTCTCATTAAGCCTCTAGCAGCACCTCATAAAAGATTTACACTGCGTTTATGAGGGTGTTAATAATCCTTATTTTTTTATCAGAATCAGCAAATTCACGTATTTACGATATTATTATTCATTTGAAATATTTTGTAGTTGTACATTAGGATTTTGGATGCGATTGAGCGGTGTGTTTGATTGTTTACCATGTTACTGGTGTTACTTGGTAAATTTCACTTGTTGTCAATGTATTTACCAGTTGACCTTTGGTCAATTTATGGTTGCATTTAATGTGCCATTTATTTGCAATGCGGCATGTAATTTGCAGCAGTTGAAATAAACTTTAAATATCAAAATACCATTTTTTTTGTATATTTGTATTTTGTTGAGTGAAACCAGTTTGTGCAGCGTTAAATTAAAATTATATTTCTGTTTTAAAAATGCATATTTAATTGGCAATGTCCTGCTAAATAAAATACACAACTAAGAGGCATCTTGGGGTGTAACTGGAACACTAATTAGTGTGGTCATATTGTCACTATAGAATTTATTAAGTATGTTCAATTTGATATTTTTTACTACACATTTTGTTTAAAAAAATAACTGTGTCCTTTTATGCCTTATGGGTTACCGAAACAGATGTTGCATCATAAAAAATGATAGGAATTTTATGCGGACTGCTTCCTGTTTGTAAGTCACTGCAGGTGATGTTAAATTGGGAGGTTTAGGGTCTTTGACGAAGACATGGCTCGTAGATAGTTTGGTCTTTTCTGTGGTGGCATGCGGATGTGAAACATGGACTATAAAGAAACAAGACAAGACGAATCGACGCCTTTGAAATGTGGTGCTGGAGAAGGATGGTATCAATACCATGGACGGGCAGAAAAACAAACAAATCAATTTTGGAACAAATCACGCTTCCCATGTCACTCGAATCAACGATCAACAAGCTACGACTTGACTACTTTGGACACATTATACAAAGTGAGCAATCACTGGATAAGGACATCATGGTTGGAAGAACAGAAGGAACAAGGCGAAAAGGAAGACCAGCAGCTCGATGGCTCGACACAATTCCAATAACGGTGGTGGAGAAGACCCTGGCAGACCTAACTAGACTTGCACGGGATCGATAATATATTCATCCATCAAGTCGCCATAGTTCGAGCCACAGGCCAATAATAATGATAATAATAAGAATAATATCAATATAGGACCATTTCTTTTATTTTCCACTGTTGCGTCATGCTGATAACTTGCAGATCTGACATTTTTTATTACATTTTTGAATCTTATTAATATTTTTAAAATGTCTGTTGATCTTGAAATCATCCTTTTGGCAGCCGCCGTTTCGAGAAAGTCAGAATTTGTGTTCATTTGGCGGTTGTTACTGGTGTTACTGTGTTTCCTGTTAACACCACAGGCTCAGTAATTCCACAAACAATATACTAAAAATGGTGCAAATATTTTCCTTGTGACGTGAGAATGCCCCTGATGATGTGGGATGTCCAGAAAAACAGTGTCCGTCACTGCCATTGTTTATTCACAGCAGCTGTTAACATTCTTTCCCCAAGCAGCCATTTTTCTCACTCTCTCAAAGGTAATAAAGGAAATAAAGCAGCTGATTTAATTAACAGGGTACATATTTAATGTATGCCTAAAGGTTTATTCAGCTTTTATTTGCACTAATTTGTAATAAATCATTAAGTTGAAGGTAAGCATTTCTACAAGTGACTAATTTGTTTCCATCTGTGTTGAATAGACCTTCAGGGGGCAGCAGAATTATTCACCTTAAACCTGTTCAAGGTTTTTCTTTTTTTTTTTTCTCTCTCTTTTTTTTTCAAGTTGTGTTTATGCTTTCCTGTGTTAACAACCATGGACTAAGTGCACAGTTCCCGTGACCAGAATGTAGTTACACAACATCCATGATTACACCATTTTGACAGCACTTTTGCACGCTCCTGCTGATCCGTCAAACACAAATTGGGCATTTATTTTCACAAAGCTACATGGTGAGCTAGTGCAGCCATAACGGTAAAGATGCTTGTGTAAAGCAGTCATTTATTCTTAGTCACAGCTTAATTCCAGGTCACGTCTCTTAAGCTAGACTGGTTGGTTTAAATTTTTATTGGAAATACAGGTATTTGCGATGATTAAAAATTGCAATCAACGCTCCATGTGGGGCCGTACAAGTAATTGATTGCCTTCTCTTGGTGGAATGTCATGTCTAGTGCTTTTAAAGACCATTCGTACTCAAATGGGGAATCGTAGATCGCAGTTTGGGGACATTTAGAATGTCGCTAGGATCCAGATTCAAATTTTCAGCAATTTTCTGTACATCATGGAAACTGTTTTGCAATGGTTTTAATGGTTAAACGCTTTTGGGGTATGTTAAGTTTTGAAGACGTTCCTATGAAGGAAAGTTTAAAGGAAAAGTGCTAGGATCGGGCCTATAGCAATAAGATGATGTCCCCCATCAGCCTTTGCATGTCACATCACATTGTCAGTAATCACCAACCACTTGTTCCTAGTCTGCCTTAATTAGCATGTGTATTTACGTCTCACCTCCGCACTTTGCCTCGCATTTGACATGCGAGGTTATTGTTTCTAGATGTTTCCTTGCTTCAATTTCCACTGTGCAGGTCTGTTGTTGTTTCTTTGTCATTTTGTTTGGAGATTTTGTTCATTAGTGTGGATTTTGTTTGCACTTTATTAAATTGAACCACACCTGCATTATTCTCTTCTGCTCATATTCCATGACACACTGTTCTACCTGTTCGGATTCGAGCAATACCAATTTCTTTTGTTAGTTTTTTTCGTTGGATGTGGTTTACAGCTTGTTAGCAGAGTCCATCACTCACACAGACGTGGTCTTTTTTTTTTTTTATTTGAGATTGGAAGCTTCATATAAATTCAAGGGTTCATAGAAAGTTAAGGCCAGCTTTCCCATCAGTAGGGAAAATCTTGTTTGGACTGAGATAGATGCCAGGCTTCAGGACTTTTGACAGTGCAGTCAACTCACCTTTCCTGGGAACATTAGAAAAAGAGAGAGAGCACAAGAGAGAGAGTGTAGAGTCTTTGGACAAAGCCAGCACCTTGGTGGAAGAGATATTTTATAAAATATTGTCTCAGGGACACCCTGACAAGCTCTGACACTAGAGGCACCAGAATCATTTTAGCTCTTCCCATGGCTGGATAATACAATAAAGGCACAGGCAAAAATACAGCAGTAGTCATGCCTTTTCTCCGAATTTTCCATCTTACCAGACGATGCCACGAATGAGACGTTGCGTTATTATAATGCGGTGCTAATGAAGCTTCTCAAGATATGACTCCCCACTTAACTATAAATAACCCCGGAATGTTAATTTGAGTAAAAGATCTGTCATGGAAATCTTTTCATTGGAGAGGTCGATGCAATAATCCATTTGATTCAATTCCCACATAAAAAGCAAGGCTTTCGAAATCAGGGAAATGAATAACACGGGTGTGTCACCTTTTATGTGTGAGATTTGTGCGTGTGTGCGTAAGTCGGAGATTAAAATACGACAGACAAAGCACGAGGTGAGCACTGTTCGTTTTCATGTATTGATTTTTCATGACAGCGGGACGGACAGCTCACGCAAACACACTAAGCCCCTTTTCTCTGCGTTCTGCCACAGCTGGCTAGTTTGTCAACACACAAATTGTGTTAGCTCGAAGCTCGAGCTCCAAATCCCACAGTGCACACAGCCAAGGGTCACGTTATGCCAGCAGACAGCTTTTTGGAGTTGTTTACTTCATTCTGTGGTTTGGAGTGTGTTAAAGAAGATGCCAGCTCTATTTTTTTTTTTTTTATTTCTTTGGGTGACGGCACTTGTGGTGAGAGACAGGCAATAAGGAGCTTTTGTAATGACAGGCAGAAATAGCTCTGTTCTTTCTCCTTAGTGTCCACTGTGTCAGGGAGTCAAACACTGGTCTTTGTGCAATCGCATTACTGTAATTATCGACGCGGCCTTACAGAGTTCAGCGATGTCTGGCTCAAGGTCTCCAAAAATGGTCTCTTGTAAAAAGAAATTCAAGTTAGATATACAGCACTGTGCAAAAGTCTTTAAACACTCTATTTTTTTTTTTGTTATACTTTTAATAACTATAATAAAATTAAAATAAAATGTTTATTTTATAACTTTTGCATCAGTATTTCTCAAATAGATATTAGACACATAAACATTCCGAATAAAAAATTATATATTACAGGGGGAAAAAATGACACCCAGGAGAACATGCTATGATTTTCATTATGGTTCTGAGAGTTTGCTTTTATTTCTGTGGTACAGACAGACAGCAAATCATACATTTACTAATATATTATTATTATTATTATTATTATTATTATTATTATTATTATTATTATTATTATCATTATTATTATTATTCTTTATTTTTTGACTGAACCATAAATTGTACAATACCTGAGGTGTATTTTAGTTTAATTTTGTATTGTAGTTTAATACTCTTTTCAGTTGTTAATACTGGATCTTTGTATGAACAAATGTTTAATTTAATAATTTATGAAGGCAATTTTACATTATAGGGATTATTATTTTTTTTTTGCATGTAAGACTTCTGCACTACACTGTATATCAAAGGCTGAGAAGAGAAGAACGATTCAGAGCACTATTATTCTAAAGAATGAGTCAAGTAAAGGTCACCATCCAAATAGCTACTTGAGAAAAAAGGAGAATCCGTCTTGTGAAGAAGCGTATTACACAGAATATAAGATTTAAAGCAACTTGTATGAAATAAAACACATGGGGGGGATATGCTGTTTTGGGAAAATAATCAAAATGGTCTGGAGCTAACATCAGAGTGATTTAGATTTTATTCATACAACTAAGCATCTATGGGATTAAGGGACTTAATCAGGGGCCCAACAGTGGCAACTTGGTGTTGCTGGGATTTAAACTTATGACCTTCAGCTCCAAAATCCAAATCCTTGATCACTAAACTGATTTAGAAAAATAATTAAAGTATTTCAGCCATTAAATATTACATTAAATATTACTGAATGTCCTGGAAACAAGTTAGTCCATTTTCACACATACATTATAGTAGCTATAAACAGTCATCCATCTCCAGACTCTATAATTTTTGTTTAAGACAAAAAGGTTGTTATTTTAGTAAAAAATGTGATCAAAAAGTCAGAAGACATTCCTATAAAGACAAAATGACTGAGAGAATGTTTACTTATATCCCATCAGCCCTGCTTTGATTACTTCGTATCTATGAAGATAGTTTGTATTAGGACAGAGAGCTATTAGCATTCAGATTGTTTGTGTCAACATGGTCTTTATTATGCTAGCTAACATTGATTATGAAGCTGTTTGTAGCTAGCATTAGCTAAAGTTTTTCTTCGGGAAGAAGCAGTAATTTCACTAAATTTGAGGGTGAAGTAAAACCCAAAAACATAGCTCGGCATGTTAATGACTGGTGAAACTCCTGAAGACTTTCCCATTGTGGAAAGCTGGAGACCATAAATGGTAAATAATCATCACTTCTCTTTTCTTTTTTCATAGCTTTTGTTTATGAAGCATGTCCATTATACAAGTCTTTGTGAATGAGCTGGTACTATAGAAATTATAACATATTCCACAAAGTGACTTCATATGCTCCTATAATTAACTACTGTATATTAACCAACATCTTACCATTCAGAATCGAAATTCAAGCCATCATGTTTTGACTTTAAAACACCACTTTTCCTCAGTGGTTGCTTGGATGGTTCTAGTTTTCTAAAGATGTCTTACTTGGAACGTGTTCTGAAAAGGAAACTCTCTGTTAAAAGGGTTGACATTCAGTTTTTTAGGACTTCCTCAAAGTGGAAAACTAAAGAATTCCGAAGTGTATCAGCATGTGGTTGTGGCTTTGCCCAGAAGTTGGGCAAGCTCTGGTTAAACAAATCATAGGGGTCATGCTGGGCAGTTGCAGGTTGATATACAACTTTGAGAAAACAAACTGCTTCTTTAAGCATACGGTAAGCTTTAAATGAGCTATTTCGCATTGCAAAGTAAATAAAAGCAGAGATGCTATAGGCTGCTACAAACACAGTGGCAAACACATCTGTAAAATAGTGAACGAAGAAAGGCCAAAAATAGAGAAAAATCCCCAGATTACATTATCAGTGTGAATTACACACAAGTTGATCTTTACACTGTTTGTTTTGATGGGTTGCAAATGGGTTCTTTTACTCCTTTTAAGTGTAGAAAACCAGTCACGGACTCATTTTCCACAGCTGCAGGCTGCAGTTGTGGTTCAAATACATGTAAACATTTCCCAGCAGTCTATAAGAAAAGTACATTTTGACTGCACAGCCAGCATCTCTACACCTCCCCCACCACCCACTCCATCAGTAGTTTCCTCTATAAACATGTTCATCATCCACATGCTATTAGTGGAGACATTTAAGATGGAAGGAGCATAAAACTAAAACACAACTGAAAAAGACACTGAAGTAAAACTGGGTTACTTGTGGAAGTCAGTTAACACATCAATTGAGTTAAATTAATGTAGCTCGAGTGAACTTACATGTAATCCATACATGATAAAGAATTGTGTATGCTACACACCATTATACATGCCTATGTAAATGACCAGGGAGAAATGATAGCATATGATGATAAATGCATTAATATATTCCTATAAGTTGCCTTTAAATCATAATTACTGGTGGAAAATTAACAAACCCATTTGACCAATCAGAAGATGTATAGATATATTCATCATCATAATATACATTATATAGATATATTAAATTAAATTAAATTTTATTAATGGAGTCATGTAAAATTTTAACTAAGAATAGAGCTGGAAAACCATAGAGAAGTAAAACGGGGCTACTTGTGGAAGTACAGTTAAAACATTAATTAAGTTAGTGAAATGCATTTAGCTACCCTTCATGACTTCTTTCATAAATGTTAATCATCTACACACCACTATACATTCCTATGTGAATAAGCAGGTAGTAAAGATACGATAACATACGGCAAATGTGTTAATATAGTCCCTATGATTTGCCTTTAATTGTTAAATATTGTTAGAAAGTTAGAAGATTAGATATACTGTATGAGCAGGATGGAGCGTAAAATTTGCCTAAGTGAAAAAAACTGAGCAGGGCTACTTGTGGAAGTTCACTATATATAAAGTTAGTTTTAACTAATTACTGTAAAGCTTGAGTAAACCTAGCAAGCAGGATTGATATTATATTTTATATAATGTGGTTATGTGGTGTATAACTGAACACTAAAAGCTAGCTGCTACAATACAAAGGCCATTCAGCTAGCTTGTTTTCTGCTAGCGAACAGCCAATAGATTAGGACCACCTCTGTTGTTAGCTAGCTTGAGCTAAAGATGTCTCTGACTGCCATAATACAAGCACTTTGTATTTACCACATGCATGATGAATTTAGTTTGCATTGTGACAGCCAGCTATTAGAATTTAGTGTCATCAAAACACAAAATTTCATCATTCTAGCTAACATTTAAAAGATTGGGAATAATGCGTTTCTTTATTTTCTGAGTGAAAGATGCACATATTTGCTATTAAAGTATGATTTGTGACAGACATCTTTTTCTTTTGTGAATCTTGATTGGCTTTTATACTTTTTAGTAAAATTGCAATTTTATTGTATTATACTATATGCTCTGATGTAGCATTTTTTTAATCCCTCTCATTTCTGTGGGGAAAAATAAACTTGCATTAAACCACTGTTGCTGTTAGGTTTTGTCATCTGTAACCTCAAGCTTCTAAGTGACCTTTGCAACAACAAAAAAAGCATTTTTAACAATCATTTATGTCCCTGCTTTGCTTGAGACCCTGTAAATTCCTGAGGTCAATCACCATCTCATCTTCTTAATCGCTTATGTCGATGATTTTCGACAATTCATGCAGCTAGATTAGTCGACGTAAGGTTTTTCTTTAAAGACCATATTAATTAGCAGGGTTAGTCGGGAGCAGAGATTCAACATGACCTTACAATATAAATAATTTAAGGTCACATTGAAACTACTATTTATGGCGAATAAAGGGTTGTTACACGCGTTCAAACTTATAACCTTTTTATTATATTTTGAAAAGGTAACCACTTTAAGTAGAGTATTAAATGCCACTAGGTTGGAGTAATAACTTTAACACTTCCAACCTTATTAGATTCTAGAGCTTATATCCTCAAACTATGTAACTTCAGTGCTAAGATGTTAAAATTAGGCTTTGACAGAAAGTAACCCAACACAAAACCTACAGAGATTTTTGGAAAAAAAAAAAGAAAGGACTTATAATTATATACACTGAGGTTTAGAAGTATGAGTCCATTCCTTGTTAGCAATTCTATGTGTGTTGAAATGGACCAGTTCTTTGAAGAAAAAAGCACAGACCAGACAGTTCGTACTAGTCTTACTCTTGTTTATTTGCAGAAATACAGATGTTTTTATACACTACAAAAGTATGTTGCCAGCCTTTGATTGGTGTAAGCATTAATTAGCTTAAACAGCACGAGCAAATAATAACGCGTAAAAGCACATGTTGGCAGAAAATATACGTGCAGCTGGGAGAGGGTTGGAAAAATGGAAAGTTTTGTATAATTGGGCAGTTGGTTCTTACAAACAGTGCAAGGATTGTAACAATAAACAACTCCACCACATCTAGTGTTCTTTCTGTCTATAATGTATTTGAATTTTATTTGCAAATGATAATATCAGCAAAAACAAGAGTAGAAAAAGTAGTATCTTAAAACTAGAATGAAAAGTGATAAAAAAATTTGAATCTTTAAAACTATGTGAATTATGTTCTTGTTCTGTTTCTCTGGGAATATTAGTCACACAGACGCCAGGATGTGTATGAAAGCTATCCAAAGTTTTATGAAAGAAAGAATGCATATAAAGTCCTCCATGACGACTATGAGAACATTGCGTTACATATTAGTACACGACGAACCAAAACATTGTTGAAGGTTATTTCTTTGTACAAACGTAAGCATCTATCATAAAGATAGAACTAAAGATATAAATGACTCCTGGAAGAATAACTAAATAAGTGAAATATTACTTACCCATTATATTACCCAATATTACACATACCTTTTTTTTTTTTCTTTGTTTTTTTTCTTTTGCACAGTATTCTTCATTTGGTTTTTCCTTTTTTTTCATGGATGCTTAGAATCGGTTTTATTCTTGCCAAGTCTGTTTGTTTGTTGCCCTAAAGCTAAAGATGTCTCTGACTACAAGCACTTTGTATTTACCACATGCATGATGTATTCAGTTTGCATTGTGACAGCTAGCTATTAGGATTTAGTGTCATCAAAACACAAAATTTCATCATTCTAGCTAACATTTATAAGATTGGGAATAATGCGTTTCTTTATTTCCTGAGTAAAAGATGCACATATTTGCTGTTAAAGTAATTAAAGCCAGTATGATTTGTGACAGACATCTTTTTCTTTTGTGAATCTTGATTGGCTTTTATACTTTTTAGTAAAATTGCAATTTTATTGTTTTATACTATATGCTCACAGTTCCTTTTTTTTCATGGATGCTTAGAATCGGTTTTATTCTTGCCGAGTCTGTTTGTTTATTGCCCTGGCATTTTCCTGTTGGTGAGCATGCTCTTGTGGATCTGTTTTTGGATCGGTCTGCCTGTCTTTTTTTTAACAAAAGCAAACATTGCACATGCCTGACATTTAAATCAATGGATGGACTTGAACCGAAGAAAAATCTCACCTTTTTGTATAAAGGATTTTACAATTTTCCTAGAAGTTCATTCAAAATGTTGATACGTTTGTTTACAATCTTTTTCAGTTTTTTGAAACCTTTGGATTTAAATTTCACTGTGAGCTTAGATTTCAGAAACACACTGTACAGATGGGTCACATTTGTGCATTTGGTAGACACTCTTATCTACAGCAACTTATAGTTATTTTATTTTATTCGACTGGGCCATTGAAGGTTTAGCATCTTGCTCAAGAGCCCACAAAGGGCAGTTTTTTTCAGTGCTGCAATCAGAAGCCCAGCATCTTAACCACTGAGCTGAGATGTCACACCTGGATGGAAGACAAAATCATTTTTTGGATGAAGAATGGTCCAGTCACAGCATTAAAAAGTGATTTTTTTTTTTTTATATTTGAGAAAGCACATTAATTGTGAAATCATGCCCACACTTTTGCCTGAGATGTGGGTAGAAGACCTCCCAGATGCTTCAGAGCGTAGGCAGAGATTTGACTTCTTTAGCATTTCCACGCTTTGCTGCGATTGCTGTGTAAACACAAAGCAATTTTAATAATGGGATTTGTTGAGACGGTGTCATTGAAGATGGCCTGTGTTATTGATCGGAGTAATTCAACATTTATACATACCTGTCTAAACAACATTGAGATTCGAGACACGGCAGCCCGCCGAGTAAAGATGCCCCGACGGCATGGTGTATGAAAGACCGAAATCAATTATTATTTAATGTTTATTTAGAAGTTGAAATTGTTGCCATTGGTATAAAGTCCATTTTGCGGTTAATCCGAGTGTGTTTGAGAGGTGGAGGAAAATCGAGCAGATGGCTGTCACTTAAATATCACAGAGAGACAATGAAGCTTGGGCGCACGCATATGCTGCTCTGAAAGACTGGGACGGCAGCGAGAGCGATGATAAGCCGAAGGGCAAAATAATGATACGAAGTATTTGAGATGCATTTTCTGCTGAGTATGCTTTATACATGCCTAAATTCTTATAGAGTAAAGCAAATCCCTTAAGAACCCCCTCTTCTCTGTGTATACAGGATTGGCTGAGTAAGTTCGGGTATCTCCCACCAGCTGACCCTGTGACCGGCCAACTGCAGACTAAGGAGGCTTTGACCAAGGCGATTAAAGCCATGCAGCGATTCGGAGGCCTGGAGGAAACCGGAGTGTTTGGTGAGCGTCTGCTTGCAACATCGCACCTTCTAGTGTTTTGGAAGTTAAAAGAGCGCCGGTTATTTTTTTGCATAGAACAAGAAACTCATTTATGAACTCTACGTGCCTGCTAATTTACTGTGGGAAATTGGCTTGTGCTATTATTTATATCACTCACCAGGTGTGCGTGCTGGTTCGTTATGCAGACTCGCTCGTCTTCGAATCATTATCTCTGAGAGGACTGCTTCACACCACTTTTATGATAGCCGAGCACAGGTATTTAAAGTGGAATAAAATGGAAGTTATGAAATGTATTGAAAAGTAATCCAAAGATAATAGAAGGGTTAGATAAGCAACAAGGCAATCGGCAATGAGAAAAGCTAGAAATGGCAAAGACTTCGCAACGAGCTTACAGCTTGCAAACTCCAGAACCAGGAATTGGTGTTAGAATTCACACACCTCATTGCGCAAATATAGGTTCATACTCGGTCTTTGTCCTTTCATACAGCGGCAACTTTCCGTTCTAATCGAAAAGCTAGCGTTATTCGTAGGGATACAAGTGCCGTTCAAGTCAAACCAGGTATAAAATTAGATGCTAGTGTGGTGGGACTACAAGCAGTAGTAAATGGCTAGAGTGTCTTATCACTGATAGGTGGCGCACTTGTGCTGGGCCAGTCCAATGATTGTTGATCAAGATGGCAGACAATAGTGCGTGATGATGTTTCTCGTGAACGAAAGCGTAAAACTGACACATATCTAGAAGACTATCAATCAGTACAGCGCTGAGACGCTCAGTAAAACATTTGGTATTGTGTAAAGGTTTTAAAGATGGTCGTATGTCCGTCAGTGATGTTCCCCGGTCGTGTAGGTTCCCTGCCCACATTAGCATTTCAGCACTAATGTCAAAGTGAAGCTGATGGTAATTTTTTTTAGTCTTGGGATAGAAAATGGCATGTGCTTACCATATAATTAGCCAATACATGTTGATATACAGTGTGTATTGTATAAATGAATTATGTCTATGATTAAATCTATGTTTTCCCTCTAGGGTCTATGTATCAGGGTTGCACTTTTAAAGTGATTCATCACTCGGTATCAGCGGTAAAAATATAACAAAAAGTAACAAGACGACATTCTTTTTTCTAAGATTTCTAGAAAACTCAGATGATCTGTTAGAAAAGAAAAAGTTGACAAAGAATCTTTTACAACAAATGATCAATAGTCCTGTATTATATATTGAAGTGTATTATACATGCTAACAATTGTGTATGTTTTTCTTTTTTTTTAGACCAGGCTACCTTGGGTTTAATGAAGACGCCACGCTGCTCACTGCCAGACATGTCGGAGGCGGAGACAACGTCTAGCAGGAGAAGGCGAGCCCTCACGCCTCAGAAAAAGTGGGCCAAGAGACACCTGTCCTGGAGGTATAGTAGCTGAAGCTATACACTGTCATGCCTGGGTGTTGGTGGAACACTTACCATGGACTGTCCATTATAGCCTTGCAGTTTGCACAGGGACAGAGACAGAGCTTCGGATATGTGTGACAAAACAAGAGTCGTCTGTCTCGCTGCTCTCGTGAAAGGGAAGTTTATTAAAAAGCACTGAGCAACATATGGATTTTGCAAATTTATCAACACAGATGGGTGCTGATGGAGACTGATTTAGAGAGTTTGTGCTCCTGTAGCGAGAGCAAACGTGTGCACGTTTCCGCATGTCTCCCATAGGCACGGTGAATGCTGTACCACTTTTATTGATGGTAGAGGTTTTGGGCAGGCTTGTGAGGTTTTTTTTTTTTGGTGTTTTTTTTCTTTCATCCTTCCTTCTCTCTCATTATCAGATCCCGCTGAGATTTCACACATTCATCGGTACCGATCTTACAGCTCTGGTCTTGCCTCAACCAAAATTCTTCATCCCTCCTTATTGTGAAACAGATTCGGGCCACAGTATGATTCCTCAAACATACGAGTCAATTCAGTTGCTGGACTTTTTTTTTTTCCTTCTGTTTTTCTTTATTTCACAGCTCACTGGTTTGGTGTTAATTTGGTCTCTGTGCTTGTCTGTAAGGACAAATGTGTGAAGACCGAAAAGCTTTGTTAGGGAATTATCAGGACCAGTGGGTGTGCTTATTGGAAGGCCATTTTATTTCCAACACGGCATTCTTATTCATGTTGTAATTAAACGGCCCCAAAAAAAAAAAACGCTTTGGGGTGAATTAGGGAATCTAACTGTTACAAGAACTACAGAATCATCCCAGCCATGCTTGTGTACATAAAGCCCCATCTCATGCAACCTACAGAATGGTGGCTGGCAAAGTTTTTCCATGGTAGTTCCTTGTTAATGCAAACTGAAGATCCACATGCAAATGATATGCATAACATATACTTGAACATATACTTCAAGGCTCTTCTCTGTTCTGGCACCGAGGTGCTGGAATGAACTTCACCTAGATGTCCGTATAGCGGAGTCCCTGACTATCTTCAAGCGACGATTGAAGACCTTCCTCTTCCTGAAATACTTCAGTTAGCACTTTCCAAGTTTGCTTTGTAGAATTCAAAAGTTATATTATATTAAGTTTGTAATCTTGCGTACCAGTGTAGATTTATTCATTGCTAGAGACTCTAAGCACTTTTGTAAGTCGCTCTGAATAAGGGCATCTGCTAAATGCCGCAAATGTAAATGTAAATCAAAGTTGTAATTCTAGTAAAGCTCATGACTCATAATGGGCAAAGAGACACCAAACTGTAATCCATTTTCAGATAATGCAAGTTATATAGCAAGACAATCAGTTATCAGAAAAGCTCAGTGCTTATACATATGATAGGAATGGCGAGATTTGTTTTCCGTGTTTTTCAACAACTGAAAAAGTAAAATTTTACACTTACAGTACATGTTTACCCCAAGACTCAGCCAATAATCCACCAAACTATTTCCACTCTCCCAGATTTACCTCCTGCACCAAAATAAAATAAACAATGAACCGTGAAAATTAAATCGTAATAGTAAATAAAAACAAATAAACCAAATTAGGGGCACGTTTTCATAAGGTTTTAAAGCCACAACGTACCGAACATCAAACAAAGATACTGAAGAAAACGTAACCTAAAAAATAACAAATAAGTAACCGCAGAAAGGCCAAATCCTATCGATGTTTTGAACTATTCAGCTTCACCCCTAGACCAATTACATGTTACATTCCTATTGAAAGAAGGATCATATGCTGTTCCATGGGCACATTCGTGGTCTGCATGAAATAAAACTTTCATATGTAAAAAATTTAGGATGGCATAAGTGGCCATATTTAGATTAATCTGGCTTTCAATACATTTTCATTCTAACAGTCAATTAGGACGGAAAGCCTTCATCTTTTCAAACTATGTAATTAGAAATTTCTACATTTCAAATTGATTCTCTCATTTTTTTTTTTTTTTTTGTAGTTTTAAAAATGATATCAAATCACACACCCACACTGAAGCTCTGGATGGTGTTGAGGATGGTTTTGGGGATCTCCATTCCACCAGTATCCTTTTTCTTGGGAATGGCACTGGCTCATCCCCCTTTTATACAGCGAGTAATACTTTTATACTCAAGTAATACTTAAGTAGATAACCTCATTCCTATCAGTTTGTCCTGTATTTGTTTAAATGACTTTAAAGGTAATTTAAGGTTTGTTTAAATGATCTTTAAGGTCATGGATATGAAGCAACTGAGGTTCACCAAAATCTAATAGAAATTTGGATTGGAAACCGTTTAAACCTGACACCGTAATCTATAAATCAAAGTGTGGTCACTGATGCCAGTGATATGAATTAAAAGCGTTTTAATCAAAGCTCACTTCCATAAATCCAGATGGTGTAAATGTTCCTGCTAACGATTTATGACTAATTTTATGTGTTCAATTTAATAAATGCTTAATATAAATATTTGAATGTCTCATATAAATGTTTAAAAGTGTCCGTCGTGGTTGGGTTCATATTGAATTTAGTTCTAATTTAAGTTTTTTTCTTAAATTTAGGTTAAAAGTCAGATATGTGCACATATATGGTGTAGCAAAAGCTTATAAATTGTAAATCAGTAGACCGAATGCAGCTGAGCCTTATCCCCTGGTGCACCTGTTTTGTGTGTGTGTGTGTGTGTGTGTGTGTGTGTGTGTGTGTGTGTGTGTGTGTGTGTGTGTGTGAGTGTGATGGCTGCAGGAAGTAGCAGAGGAGTACACATGAGCCAGGTGAAAGGCCAGGCACGGTAATAACTCAAGTAATGGTCTGTTTTAGGAGCGATGATAAAAGCCTTATTTGATCATAGAGTAATGGAGCAGGCATGAAGAGGGAGAATGAGAGAGAGTCAGAGAGGGGGAAGAAAGAGAGAGAGAGAGAGAGAGAGAGAGAGAGAGAGAAAGAGAGAGGGACTGGAAGCTGCCAAGCACTGTGAATTGTTGTTCTACAGATTCCTTCGAAAGAAATATATATTATACGGACCCAGGAGGAGCAGTGGATCAATAGATCAATATTACAGGGTGGAAATATAGGCAGGAGTTGGCTGTAGTTAACATTATTTTGTTGAAGTGTTATACTTCCTGCTAAAGTTACTTCTGGCTCACTGTCTGGGCCTCTGTATTATAGCTAGTAGCTAGATAGCTAAATTCATTTCTGTAGTTATCTTGGCTTTGGGGTTTATTTCCGGAGCCAAAAACGTCAAACGGTAGAAGCTTTTAAAATCCCCTGGAAAGAGTCGGAAGAGCTACATGAATGGCCTAAAGATGCAAGACATGACTGAGTAACTTGAGAACTATACGGATGGATTTAGACTGTAACTGGTTTAGGACTGTAATATACATAAACAGTTCTGCATTTAAGGACTGATCACTGAACAGCACACCTCGGAAATGATCAAACTGAAATGAATAGACATTCAGTGTCACCCAGATGAGGACGAGTTCCCTTTTAAGTCTGGTTCGTCTCAAAGTTTCTTCCATCTCAGGGAGTTTTTTCTTTCTAATCTCGCCACTGGCTCACTCATTAGGGATAAACTTATAGGCATTAAACTTACAAGTTCATATTTATAACCTCTATTTGTATAAAGCTGCTTTGGAACAATGTTAAAAGTGCTGTATGAAATCAAAAATTAACTGAACTAAAGAGTGAGGCAGAATAAGGAATCGGATTATTGAGTTAGAATGTAAGTCATATTTGGTTCGAACGTAAATAGTGGGACGGAATGGTGATTTGGAATAGTTAGTTGGAATAGTGAGGCAGAATTGTGCATCAGAATAGAATCAGAATCAGAATAGAGTCAGAAAAGTAAGACTGACTCTTGAAGATTGGTTAGTCTAAACAGTGAGGCAAATTAGGGATTCGAAATAGTGAGTCAGAATATTGAGGCAGATTAGTGAAGTAAAATAGTGAGTCAGAATAATGAGTTAGAGGAGTGAGCTGGAATAGTGAGGCTAAATAGTGAATCGGAATTATGACTTGGATTAATGAGTTTGAATAATGAGTCAGAGGAGTGAGCTGGAATAGTGAGGCAGAATTGTGAATCAGAATAGTGAGTCAAAATAGTCAGGCAAAATAGTGAATCAGAATAGTGAGACAGAAAAGTGAATCGGAATTGTGAGGCAGAAGAGTGAGTCGGAATAGTGAGACGGAATAGTGAGGCGGAATAGTGAGTCGGAATAGTAAGGCGGAATAGTGAGACGGAATAGTGAGACGGAATAGTGAGGCGGAATAGTGAGTCGGAATAGCGAGACGGAATAGCGAGACGGAATAGTGAGTCGTAATAGTGAGACGGAATAGTGAGACAGAATAGTAAATGGGAATTGTAAGTCGGATTAGTGGGTTACAATAGTGGGGGGGGGGGACAGTTAAGTGGAATAGAGAGACAGAACAGTGAGTCAGGATAGTGAATTGGAATAGTGAGACAGAATTGTACGCTGTTACGAAAATACATGCTGACAGTTACAGCATAATTGACCTCCTTCATGAAAATAAACCAAAATTACTATATTAAACATTATATAATAATCCTAACAATTGTATGTGTAAATGCTGCCACTGTACACTATTTTAACACAAAAAAAATCATTTTCAACAATACATTTTCTTTTTTTTGTAGTGCAGTAGTACTGTTCGTGGCATAGATTGATTCTGGACCACCCATTCAAACGAAACTATTTAAAGCTCTGCAAGATATCTAAATGAAATGCTTTAATATTTAATATTACTAGATTCCATTCTTGGTTCCTGCTCTCATTTCTGTTGATCTTTCTTTTCTAATCATCTTAAAGATCTGTGTAAACGTCTGTCAATAGGCGCGTGTTAACCTCCCGGCAAAGGGAAACAGGTTTGGGGTTAAATAAGCACAATAATGGTGTCAATCTCATGATTTTTTAAAAACCTCTTTAATTGAGTCTCGTGTCAAAATATACGCAAACTCAGGATCCGAAGGTGACAATAGTTTTTGAGCCTATAGAGTGTCTTCGGTTCGGCTGTAATGCATGCAGTCTGGATGAAGGGTGATATTGCATACAGAAAAAAAAGAAAGCATGTGCAGAAGCTTGTATTGAAGCCTGTACTTCACAGGCTGACAAAAATGATGTATAGCATCTGGTATATCACCCTGTAAAGTGCGTAAATATGCAGGGTGTGCAAACAAATGAGTGAAAAATGTGCTCTGCAGAGTGTCAGAAAGCGAATTGGTTCAGAGAAATGGCTCTGTAGAAGGTGTGAGTGTGTGTGGGTGGGTGTGGGTGCGCACACTCAAATAGTGCTCAGGCACTCAGTGGGTATTGAGAGAGCGCTGATTGATTGTCCAGTGAAAAGCCACATCCAAGACTCCGAGTCGTGTGAGTGTGTACGAGATTCATGGGCACACAGTACATCGGGCAGTGCCAGTCAGATACAGAGCTTCAGGATAGGCTCATCGCTCCACATTAGTGCCCTACCACACGGGAGACCAGCCTCCCACTTGTTAACACTCAGTATAATTACCCAAATAGATTAGGAGTGATTGCATAGAAGCAAGTGTTTTTTTTTTCTCTCCCTGCAGTCCCATTGTGTTCTTGATTTCCCTTGTTGATTACTGAGGTTTGGAATAAAAAGGAGTTACGATATGCATCTCACTGTTTGCTATCCTTCATTACGCGCTATCATTTTTCTATCTATAAGATCCTGCTCAAACTTTAACCCTTCAGTTCCTTAAAATTGAATACACTCACAAACACACGGTGACCCTTTGACTATACGCAGTCTCGGGGTGGATCTCAAGCAGCTTCCTAGAAAGTAAGGATATTGGATTACACATTGCAACACACAGGACCCAGAACTTATTTCTAATCTTCTTGTCACTCACTATATATATATATATATATATATATATATATATATATATATATATATATATATATATATATATATATATATATATATAAAAAGTGGGATATTTTATGTTAATTGTTTAGCTTAATTGTGCATGTTAGTGTCATGGCAACAGCTAGCTGGATTTTAGCTAGCGAAAATTGTAGGATGTACTAGTGGGTCTTTTTTATACACTAAAAGCTAACTGAAAGACACCATATTTAGAATGTCAAAGTGAAAAAAACGCTAAAGAAAGTTGTGTTTCTTTTCTTTCTACAATACGTATCAAAACGACATGCTAATTAGATTTGTAGACAAAGTTAGCCGAGTTCTTTTTGTTCGTTTGTTTTGTTGTTGTTGTTGTTTTTATTAGCATTGTGGCAAGTAGCAAGAAGTAGAAGCGTTTTAGTGCACTGGGAAGAGAGCTGTAAAAAAGCCGTCAATTACTGTGACAAATACAATATTTTTGAATAAACAGATACAAATACAGATATGAATATGGAGCTTTTTTTTTTTTTTTTTATTGCGGTGCTGTTTATTGGTCGATTTGTTTTTGTTGATTTATTGATTGATTGTTATCATGAACTGTTTCCAAAAAATGTTTGCAATGCAATTGAGACTAAAGGCATGCATTGGGACTGGGATTTATTGGGATTGGGGGACAGGGACTATGTTTCTTGACCACTGCACCTCTATGTACCGCATCACGTGTTTGATTGTGCACCTGATTCATGTTAACAGCAATTAGCACTTGTAATTAAACGCATCGCTCAAGGCACCTTTTGTCTCTCATTTGTCTTTCCGTACTGTTTGTTTTGCCTGTGTTTCAGTTCCCTGATTCGGTCCTTCTTCATGGTTGTTTTATGTTTGGTTGTTTTATGTTTTGTTGCAAGTGTTTAGTCTCGCGTGTCTTGTTTCTCGTGTCTTAAAGACGCAAGCAATTGGAAATGAAGGCAAAAACATGACCATAAGAATGTCTTTAACAACCTTAAACATAATTGTAATACAGCTAGTGTTTATTAATCATTCGTTTATTCTTAGTAACTGCCTGGTCAGGCCAATGTGGCTTATAATAGGCTACTGATATTTATATCTTTTTTTTAGAACTTGTACTAATACATGAAGCAAGTTGTGCAGACACTAATAATAACTTCTAATAATATTAACTACATGAGTAGGGTTAAAACTCAATGTTATACAAGTCAAGTCAAGTCAAGTTTATTTCTGTAGCGCTTTTCACAACAGACATTGTCTCAAAGCAGCTTTACAGAAATCAACAGTCAAGGTGAATGGTGTGTATTTATCCCTGATGAGTAGCCGTGGCGACTGTAGCAAGGAAAAACTCCCTTAGATGTTATGAGGAAGAAACCTTGAGAGGAACCAGACTCAAAAGGGGAACCCATCCTCATTTGGGTGACATCAAGAGTTTGATCATAAATCTTTCAACAATACAGAACACTGGAGAGTGAGAACTAACATGAGTACTGGAGTATAAGATTATAAGTAATGTTCTTTCAACAGTCTTATACAGTCTTTATGGTTATAAAACTAGGAGCTACTGACCTTAACATTTGTGATCAACACAGATCCAGCACCAACTTCTCCATGCCAGAGCCTTTAAACACTCCAGGAGGTCCAATGTCAAAACTCCACACATGTAGTGGGATCCAATTGGCACTGGTACGTCTTTAGATGGTTCGGGATGTTTGCGAGACAGAAACAGAAACAGAAACACCATATAACAGAGCCCTGTATCAAAGACAGGGGATCATGTAAACCTCATACAGCCAGAACGAATGCAATTGCTAAAGCAAGAAACCCAATGAACACAATTCAACATGTCTCTGACAAGTCTCAAAAACCACGGGCGATTTTTTTGTTGTGAATTTTTCCAAGTATTATGGTTTTCCTTGGGATTCGAAAGGCAATTTATGTGTTTTTATGCAAATTCAGTAGGTACACAGAAGTATAAATAGCTCATGAATGGCTGACATTTCCTTTCAGTTTTTTTTTTATTTTTAAAGTCCATCTTAAAAATGTCCTTGTTAGTGTCTTGGAATGAAAAAAAAAATGTAATGTACAATATACCCGAATGATGGCTGCTGCAGTCCTTTATTTTAGTAGTCGAGTATTCTAACGATTATTAATCGAGTAATCGTATAGGAATACTTTTTCTTTATTAAAGCACAATATTAAATGAGAGAGAGAAAATGAGACAGGGCTCTTAAAATGAACAAGTCATTTGGTTTTCTTTTTTTTTATGTAAATTTTTATTGCTGAAATCACACACAACAATATCTGTGAAAACTCAACCCATTTAGTTTAATAGCCATGTTACATCACAATATATATATTTCCGCAGTGGCCGTGTAGAGCAGGTTATGGGAAAATATTTGTTTAATAAAACTTATAATTATTCCCATTCATACATTATTAAATCTCGCACAGTATCGTGATGTGGTTTTCTTGTCTGCGAAAAAGCTAAAATCGCCAGCTGTAAAAACGTGTTTCACTGCCTGCTCTGCACGAACACTGCCGAGGGACTTGTTGATCGCACGGTATATAAATAAAAATATAAAAAATTACTTTCAAAACTTTTTTCTTTGGCACGAATCTTCTCCTCGGCCCTCGCTGTTTTCTTCCCATTCCTCCATTTTTCATTCTGCAGCGTCTACTGTGTTACCTGTCCAGAGCGCTTCAGAGTTTAGCAGGTGGTGCGTCAGTAATAATGGTCCGTGTGAAGCACAGTGCCACGCGGTTAAATGGACCAACATGAAATCTGATTGGTTAAAGCAGCATCCTTCAAGTAACATGGATTTTTTTGCCAGAGGCATCTGCCGTGCTGACTGTGAAAGCTCACAGCAGTTACCTTTGGATAGAAACTCCAATCTACAAAGGAGCGCTAGGCAATTAAGAGACTAAAATATTTGAAATAATTTTATACATATTCATGGACAAGATGAGCCCAGTTATGCATTCATACTGTGCTAGGATATTTATTCTTTAAACGTTTTTTTTAGATACAGTACACAGATACAGTAGTATTATTACGTTCCACCCTCAATACACAATATCAATAACATAAAAATTAACTTGAACAGCCTCCTAAAAACGGAAAAAGATTATGGCTGCTTTTTGTTTCAAGCGGTGACCTGAGTAAATAGTGCAGAAAGGAAAGTTGGAATGAATACCTATACACCATTTAGGATAAGAGGCTCGAAATGTAATGACATGAGAGAGATCATTAAGCAAAGAAAAAGCCAGAAATCTGTCCATAGGCTCATTCTCAATCTCTGTAAATAATAAATACATCCATTTTGTTATCTCCGCAGCCTTTGTCTTAAGCGCATCATTTGATTCTGTGTTATGTACCGGTTCCAGTCACAAAGCTTTAAAAAGAAAGCAAAGTGTAATGATTTGTAGCAGAGTAAAACATTTTTTGCCAGAGGGCCATTAACTTTTTTTTTTTCATTTTAGAAATGACAAGCGATTGTATTCACGCTATATGACCAAAAGTTTGTGATGACTTCATCATCACGTCCATATGTCTCCAAATCTGGATGCACACAATTGTATTTCTATAGTTACAATTTCTCTTCACTGGAACTAAGGGATCCATGAAGACATGGTTTGCCAAGGTTGTGTGGAAAAGCATGGACTTTGACCCCAGTGACCGTTGTTGTACTGTTCCTAAACCGATTGAACTATCTAGGGGAGTGGTAGTTCAGTGGTTAAGGTGTTGGGTTACTCATTGGAAGGTCAGGGGTTCAAGCCCTGGTATCGCCAAGCTGCCACTCTTGGGCCCTTGAGCAAGGCCCTTAACCCTCTGTGCTCCATGGGCGCCGTATCGTAGCTGACCCTGCGCTCTGACCCCAGCTTCCAAGCAAGCTGGGATATGGGAAGAAAGAATTTCAAGGTGCTGTAATGTATATGTGACAAATCAAGGCTATTCTATAAAAGTTTTCTCAAAAGAATGGAAATTCATAACATAGACTAAATCTGGAAAAGGATATTCAACAAGCATGTATGATGATCAGGTGTCTACAAACATTTGGTCATATAGTGTGTTTGTGTTAGTGATGCATGTACATATAATGCGCCTACTAAGGTCTTAGGTTTCTGTAACGCTTGGATGATAATCAGCCTGATTGGATCATTTGTTCATGAATATATGAATATATATATACAATGTGCAATGTGATGCAATTTAAAACAGTGTGCATCAAGTGCAAGTTTGTATTTGTATTTGTATCGCCATGCATTGTATCAGTAAAAAACATATTTGCATCAGTAAAAACAATTTATTTAGATATAATTATTAGATGTAATATATTTTTTTATTATTTAGAAAGTTACCAATAATTTGTGACCAATATTTCATATGTAGGTTGATTTCTTCTCAGAAAGATTCACATAGAATTAGAATACAGATTAACATGGCAGAGGTAGAGCTGCATCTTTCCGGAGACAGGAAAATAACTTTTATCTTTTTTTTAACTACAAAGGCCTGTAAAGGGCCATGCATTAGAAGTCAGAAGGCACTTAAGTAAATTGATGATTTGTGGACTGAAGTAAAGAAATATAAGCGAATTATCTGTACCATATTAAATAGCGTCATATTTATTTTTCATTGTATTGCATTGAATCGCATTCAAACCGAAATCAGATCCGCATCGTAATGGGGTGAACCGTATCGCATTGCATCGGTAGCTGCTTTATATGTATCTTTAACGTATCGATGGTTGTGCATCCGGATGCGAATCGCATCAGCCCCAGTTATGGAGATGCACATCCTTAATATAGACCCACTCGCAGTGTCTGATTATTTACAGCCACATTCAAGACAAAATGTTGGCGCTATCCGAAGATATGCTCATGCATTTAGAATAGCATGCAACCTGTTTGGTATGCTTTTAGCATTTTTTTGGCTCTTCTCAAAATCATAATATTCACCCTGGTTATTCCTACTAATGTATCCAGTTTAACTCCAGATTTGCTTAGCAAACCTTTTCCTCTTGAAATCTCTTAGTAGTATTATTCTTTTTTTACAGATTTTTCAGTTGCTTTAAGATTTCATTTTTAACATTTTGGAAATTATTTTTTTCTTAGATACATAAAAATGTTCTTTCCTTTTTAAAAGCCATTCCAACTTTTACCCATGAACTTTAAGAAGTGACACACGCTTTTACACTAAACTATAAAATCTGTCATGATTTTATCAATTCTGAGCTCCAGGAAGGTTTCTGCACAATACAATTCCAAACAATTTACTTTCGGGACACCTATGTGGGCGGTGTGTTTGGCTGAGGCTGACAGATGATGGCTTTCTCCGAGCCGCTGATTGTTATGCATGTCGTCTATCCGGATTTTCCCATCAGGTTTTTAAGAGCTTCGATGCTCTTGTTGAAGTGATCAAAGCAAGATAATCGATATGAGCTGCTACAGGAACGATGAATAGAATAATACTTCTGTTTTGGGGTCTTTTGTTTTGTTTTGGTTTTGAGTTGTTGTTTTTTTGTTTTTTTCGTCTTTCGCTTGTTTGTGGATGGGTTAGCCTGTTCTGGATGATTAGAACAGCATGCAGTACATTCCCTATCCACATGCTCTTATGTCTGCTTAATCTGCACAATGTCACATAGTGGCAAAGGACAGGGCCGTGACTGGAAATGATAAAGCTGGCATTTTAAAATGAGTGGCTTTCATTTATCAAGCTGGATACTATCGAATTTATTCATAAATCGTTCACGCAAATGTTTACACAAGAAATGTGTACAGTCTGTTCAAAACACCTTTGTGATGAATGAGCCATGTTTTACATCTAGTGGAATCTTCCGGTAGAAGAATGGAGATGTACTTAGAACAAGGACTACATAAATAACCGAGCTAATTATATAGACATTTGTATAAACTATTGCAGTAACAGGCCATTTCCTTGATTAAAAGTTATTAAATTCAGATATGCATCAAATACGGTTACCGTATTTTTCGGACTATAAGCCGCTACTTTTTTCCCACGTTTTGAACCCCGCGGCTTAAACAACGAAGCGGCTAATTTATGAATTTTGCCTGGGTTTTTCCCGGTTTTACAAACTTCAAGCCAAAAAACTGAGCGACAAAACATTAGACCAATGACATTTCCGAACGGAAACTAAAAAACGCACCTCGCCTGTGTTCTGAGCTGCACGGCTTCAGGAGAAAAAACTTTTATTTTTAAACATACGACGATGCCAAAAGAAAAACTCCCGAGAGAAATAGTTGTGAAAGGAAGGAGGAAGACAGTGAACAATGACTTTCTTGGTGGGCTACTGTTTAGATACAAGCCGTTGTAACGCGTTGAGTCTGGGTGAAGGGAGAGCTCGCTAACTCCATTTGCAACAGAAATCATATAAGCACAGACAGGTTTCCAAAACTCGTGCTTTTTTTTTTTTCTTGGCATCAGGGTTATGGGTGAGTCAAAGAAACTTAGAAATCAGCATCAGAAAATGTTAAGGACATATTCCTTGTCTTGAACACACGCAGTAATAGCGGAAAATGCAGTGGCATGCTATTCCCAAAATACCGCTCTGCTCCTAAAGGAAGCGCAACATATTTCACCCGTTACACCGTGTGTAACGTGTCTTTCGTTAAAGCCTGTGTAAAGTACATTAGCGTAGACAGCGGCTTAAAAACAGGTGCGGCTTATTTATGTTAAAAATTTAAATATTTGTCAGTGGGTGCGGCTTATATATGGGTGCGGAATAGTCCGAAAATTACGGTATTTATTTCATGTCAAAATTTTACAAAAGTTTTACAAAAGTCATTGACTTGCAAGGAATTATTATCAAACAAATCCAAAAAATTAAGATAAATAAGACTGCTAATCAATTAGAAAACATGAACAGGCACCCTTTAAAAACAAAAAAAGAGTTAGGATTATCATAGATACACACTGTTTAGTGGCTCACCTGTGTTATTGGAAGATTTACCCATGCTGAGCTTAGGAAGCACTTTTCCACTGTTTCAGAGTTTCAGCTATTTTGGCTTTTATAAGGTACACTGTTTTGTAAATCAGGTGAGAATTTCCAAATCGGTTTGGCCTACAAAAACCTTTTTCACACAGCTTCACTAAAAGAGTGATAAATGTGCGAACAATGGGATGAAATGCCTGTGGAGAGCGAGTGCACGAGAGAAAATGGATGAGGAAAGTGAGTATAGAATACAATCTCTAACCCTTTGGCCCCGAGTTTCACAGCTGGCTGTGAGCCACAGAGATTCACATGTTCCTTTGAATGAAGTCCTTAGCATTTGACAGCAAGTTATAAAGTATCACGAAACAAGACATCATAAGGGTAAGGATGTAAGTGAACTGAAAAGGAGCTCTCAGGCTCAGTCAGTGAGGTCGAGATGTGTTGGAGAAGAATGAAATGCAGTAAATTGCCCAGTAAGGACTCCAGTGATGTACATCACCGTACATATTGGTGATGACAATTCCTTGAAACACTGGATTGGACATTCTAGAAGCTGCAGATAATTCACATTTTGTTGACTGATGTCACCTAACACAGTGGTCCCCAACTCCCCGGGCACTGGTCTGTGGGTCAATTGGTACCGGGCCGCACAAAAAGAATACATAAAAACTTTCTTTCGGCTTCTCCCATTAGGGGTCGCCACAGCGGATCATCCGCATGTTTGATTTGGCACATGTTTTTATGCTGGATGCCCTTCCTAACGCAACCCTCCCCATTTATCCGGGCTTGGGACCGGCACTAAGAGTGGCTGGGGTTGGTTCCCTGACCGGGGATCGAACCTGGGCCACAGCAGTGAGAGCGCCGCATCCTAACCACTAGACCACCAGGGGACCACAGAAAGAATACATAACTTACATGATTTCCGTTTTATTTATTCATTTCGAAAAAATTTCCGGATTCTCTCTGCCACATCTGTCTATGACTCACTCTTGATGCATGTCAAGATACTTGCCTTGGTCACGTCTTACCTCCATCCCCTACCTTCTTAAAGGGGCTGCTCCGGCCACTAACACATAATACGATAGAAACAAATTTTATTTGTTATAGGAATCAGTACATGCATTTGAGTCAAGCTGCTTCACCTCGTTCAGTAAAACAGTGCTTGGAGGAAACAGTTACGATGTGAAATAATTTTTACAACTAAAGCATGTGTCCATGAGCAGGAGACTGTATATGTATATGTACATTATTCAGTCTATAATGGTTTTACAGTCTATAATGTACATAAAGAGTCTAATTAGATTTTGAATTAGGAGAATAACTATAAATCATTAACTCAGTAAATATTTTGTTCTTTTTGTATAATGATTATATACAGTGAGCTGAACTACTGTCAGCTACTGTCAAAACACCATATGTAGTTATATGGAATATACTTCATTTTTCTTTCAGGCAGGCTAACAATTTTTCTTATAGTCTCTAGTTTTTTTTTCTATACATATAAAACTGCTATATGATTACTGGTAGGACTGTATAATTGCACTGAGATTTTCCACATCCCATATGAACTCATGAACCCCTTCAATAAAGGGCTACAAAATACAGCTTGGCACAAGAAATAGCATATGGTTGAAAGCTCTTGTTAATTATTTGATCTTTAAAAGAACTTTACTTGCATACAGTATTACTGAGGTCTTTGTGGTGGAAAAGATATAACGCAAAACGTACGCTATAAAAATGTCTCTACAAAAAAAAAAAAAAAGAAGGTGGATTCGAGTAAACTGTTTCTTTTCAAGATAAGCATTTTAGGGTTGAATGGAGCATACTAGCATGGAGCTTGCAGTAAGATGATATAACTGGAATATTTAAATGAATGTCAATCCTACTCCTAGGTGAAGTCATGCGGAAAAGTGGCAAGGCGATCTAGGTAATAGATCTCTAGCTGATCCATCAATGTTAACACTGTAAACATAGCAAGCTTACTCAGCTCATTTCTAATGCACTACAGACCGCTTTGAATGTCAACTCTGCATCTTCAGGACCCATTGTGAATTGACCTGCTCTTTAAATCACTGCTGAGGGATGTAGTGCCCTCTAGCAAGGTGCAAGGTACCAGCCTTCAAACACTTCACATCTTGTGAAGTCCACAAACACGGTGCAATTCTTAAACCTGGACATGCTAACGCATATGTTTTTATTTTTTGTTTCAAAGGTTCGGTTTCTCCTTGGCACTTGTTCAGTGGGCCACCTGAAAATGAATTTTCCATTGATTCTTTTCTTTCTCTGTCAGGTCGCACGGCTCAAATTGCCCTTGGTAAAAGAGATTAAGATGTTTCTAAGTGGCACTTGGCCTATAAAACGGTGGCTGTTTTGTGTTTAAACTACCCTGAATCCGTTTCGTGCAAAAGAGGAAGAGAGCAAGAACAAATCCTATTATGACCTAATCCACATTTGGGCTGGCTCCGTTGAGGCAGCTTTAGAAGACAGTCTTGCCGTGCTTTTGTGCATTTCGCACTATTGTTAACAATAATTCTTTTTAAATGCTTAGGCTAAACCCAATTTTGTGGTTTTTTTGGTACTGTTGTTTGCTCATGAAATGGAAATTGCCTTATAAATTCACCTTTAGTAGCCAACTTTATTCTGTAGAAGTTTATGGTGTATCCTCGGGACATTGGTAACAAAGTGGGAATGCTTCATGGATGTAATAGCAGTTTATCTAATGTTTGCTATGTATATTTTAGTGGACTATACAGTGATAGATTTTATTTCATATGCAAGCTAAGCAGATATAACATTCCCGGTTAAATTTGTTAATTGGCTCATCTACCATTTTATTGCGAATATTTCCTAATGATTATTCAAATGTTTAAATGCTGACTCCCTGTGTACAATGCATGCAAGCTGGCAAATCTGGCATCCCAAACTCAAAAGCTTTGTAGCAGCAGTGCTAAAATCTCTGCACTATTGTACCATCCAGTTCTTGATTTATACTAGTAGCCTTACGGACTTCTTTCTGCCCCCAAGGGTGCGGACGTTTCCCAAGGAGTCAGCTGTACTAGGGAGGGAAACCGTGCGAGCCCTGATGTACTACGCTCTGAAGGTGTGGAGTGACATCACGCCGCTGAACTTCCACGAGGTGGCGGGCAACAAGGCGGACATCCAGATCGACTTTACCAAAGCAGACCACAATGACGGATACCCATTTGACGGCCCTGGTGGGACTGTAGCTCACGCCTTCTTCCCAGGAGAACGTTTCACTGCAGGGGATACGCACTTTGATGATGATGAGGCTTGGACTTTTAGGTCTCCAGGTAAGGCTGTGTGAGTGGGTTCTGAGGATGAGTTCAAATTTGGGTTATGTATTCCCTTATACCCAGTATACATTGTATGGGACGGAACATAACTAACGTGAAACGTCTGTGGCAATCTTTGGTTGTGGCTTATAGTGGGTCTTATGTCATAATGTGAGAAAGGGTTCAAACTCTGCAATTGTCATGGTCTTGAAACCAAAGATTTTCTTAGAGTGTCAGTTTAGGATGACCATCTAACAATGCTGACTAGCCAACAAATGTGCAACATGAAAAGACTCCTTGTGACCTGGTGCTAAAACACGAATACCAAATAAAATTTTGTGGAGTTGTGGCAGCAGAGGTCTTGCTTGTAGGACGTGTCCTCCAGCTGTTACCCTGACCTAGTCAAGACGGATACTGCACAGAAGTAAATAGTGGTTGAATTGCAGGTGAAGAGCAAGCTGTACAAGTGCTGTCCTTTTTGTTAACCCACAGTGTTCACATCACAAGTGCCAAAGCACAATTCATTTTGCTTTGTTTGTTTAGCACTATACAGTAATCCCTCTACCTCGGTTCGAATCTCCCGTGGTTTATCGCGGAATTGCATTTGCCACATAACTACTTTGATTCGCTGATTTTCCAGATCTCTCGCAGATACCACGATAGACCAAAAAACTTATATGGAATTGTTTTTATGGAGTTTTATGTTGAAATAATGAGATGTATTATAAAAAATATAATTATTCATTATATAATGAAGTAAAATGTTGATACAGGTCAGTACTGTATACATAAAAATGCTTTTTTGGGGTGGCGTCCATTTATCGCGGTTTTTCTTTCATCGCGGGCGGTTTTGAAATTTTATTACTATTTTATTTATTTATTTATTTATTTTATTTATTTTATTACTGTACTTTCTTGTAACCTACAATTCAATAGGTGTCATCATCATACTATCTACATAGCTGTTTTATTTAGGTTTATTAGATTTGTGTCACACAGAATGGTTTTTATATATTTTGCGAGATAAAATAGCACAGTTTGTAGAAAGCATTAGAACACGGTCTTTTATCGTTTTTTTTTTTTTTTTACATATATATATATATATATATTTAAAAAATCTGATTTCTGGTGTGTCATGGATAAAAATGTGCATAAAACAGTTAACGGTTTGGTTGTACTATTTCTTGACTATATCTTTGACTTTGACACATTTACAGTTTGCTCGCTCGGCTTTTCCTCCGTGATTCACATACATTACGACTGAAATTAAAAAACAATAATGTAATACACAGCATTGGAAAAGTTTTTGGTTGAAATTCATATATTCAATTAATTGTAATTATTGTGGGGGAGTGGTGGCTCCAGCGGTTAAGGCGCTGGGTTGCCGATCGGAAGGTCTGGGTTTCAAGCCACGGTATCGCCAGGCTGCCACTCTTGGGCTCTTGAGCAAGGCCCTTAACCCTCTATGCTCCGGGGGTCCCTTACGAGGGAAATGTCAAGGTCCGTGATGTCGGAGTGACGTGGGGCCGCCTTCCCGTGGGCTCACCACCTGCAGGAGGGACCGTAAGGGACGGTGCTGTGAGGATTGGGCAGCAGTCGAAGGCGGGGGCCTGCTTAGACTGCTGCCCCCGCGACCCGAATTACGGATAAGCGGAAGAAAATGAATGAATGAATGAAGGATGAATGAATGTAATTATTGTGAATTTTTTTGCTTTTACAATCACATCTTTTTATCACTTCACATCATTTTTTTTCTTAGATTGATGTGCTTGCCTCAAAGGGAATTTTAATCGATGCACTGAGAAAAAAAAAGTCTTTGTCATTTATTGTAACAAGCTGTTTGTACATGCGAGCAAATGCGATTAGTGTCCAAACGACGCAGATCAAATTGGAATCCTGTCAAAAATCCTGAGCCAATTATAAAGTCCATTTTTTTTGGAACGGTGACCAAACGCAAATTTTTATTTTGGTAAGCTCAAGCTGTTTGGTTTTATAGGGCTTGTATCTTTTCATTTTATGAAATAAATAATAAATGTGATATAAAAAAAGAAAACTGACTGGAAAAGATTGATTAAGAGCATAAAAAGATCAATTATAATCATCCTTTTTTTTTTTTATATAAGTTGCGAGAACTGAGAACTAAGATCTAACAAATGTATAGCTTATGATAGATAGATAGATAGATAGATAGATAGATAGATAGATAGATAGATAGATGGATGGATGGATGGATGGATGGATGGATGGATGGATGGATGGATGGATGGATGGATGGATGGATGGATGGATGGATGGATGGATGGATGGATAGATAGATAGATAGATAGATAGATAGATAGATAGATAGATAGATAGATAGATAGATAGATAGATAGATAGATAGATAGATAGATAGATAGATAGAACTCACACACTTACATACACATCTGTATTACCTAAATGGGGTTTAACAAATGTAAACTATTATATTTTTCCAGTAACTTAATTTTATTGAATCAATTTCATTGATTGCTCAATACAATCAATATAATAAAAAAAAAATTGTAGTGCATTAATTCCCACTAACCGTACCGAAATGTTTGCGAACCCTGACTTGAAAACCGAGCTACGTACCGAACTGTGACCTTTGCGTACCGTTACACTCCTAGTGCCTACACACCGTTGCTGCTTGGCCCCCTTATAATAACACCACAAGAAAGGAGGGCTGAGGATGTCAATGTGTCAAAAACCAAAATGCCCTGCAATACTGGGGTCACAAAATTGTTATTCAAAATGCAGCTACTTATTCCAAAACGACAAAAGAAATGAATCCAATGTGCTTTCCTGCATAAAATAAAACTCAAATCGTTTTTTTGGAATAGCTTTTATTCAACATTAATAACGTGTGAAACAGTTTTCAGGCAAAAAGCAAAAGAAAAGTGAAGCGTTCGAGATTGTGACCCCATTTTGCTGCGACTAAACCATTGAAAGCAGTATTCCGGGTGCTTTATGTTAACAACAAGGCCTGGATTTTCAGGTCTCTAGGTGGAGCGGTACGAGTCAGACTATGTGAGAGGTTCAGGTCTGCCGGTGTTGACTTTCGAACCTCATTTCGCTCATGGCGAAGCCATTTTAGTACGGGCCCGTGGAGACATCGCTAGAGCGGTAGATGCACTTCGCTATCATCTGAGTACTTTATCCCTGTTGCTTGCACCTTTCTGAACCGAGTGTGACATGGCTCAGTAGGGCAAAAGGAGCTTGCACTTGGATTTCCTGTGGGTTTTAGCAAACTGTGTCTCCCTCTTTCCATTATATTTTTTGGCCAGCCTGAGGCCATATGCTCCTAAACAGATGTGAGGCCTGTACGTATAATTTCTCGGATCAAGAAAGCTTATGTTTGCATGGGGTGCTAGCAGGAGTATGTCTGTAAAAAGGATAAAGATTTTGTCAGCTCTTCTGCATCTGAAAAATACAACCCCTGTACCATTTCTGTTTCTCCAGTGTACAATACAGTATCCTACTTCACTGGAGTCTTTTACAGTAAGTAGTTACAAAAATCTTACTCAGAGTCAAATAAATATAATTAAATTTTAGTACCGATTTCTGCCTCGTGCTTCCTTTGTTCCCACTGTCATGCCTCATATATTGGTCTTCATATCTTCTCTTTCAAGTACCTAAAATTTATAATTTTATAAATAACAAATTATAAGTAATCCCTGTGTGTTAATGTAGTAAATGCAGTTAATGGCCCTTAAAATAACTTCTCTATTCAATTCTCTCCGAATGAATTTTGTGGTTGCTGTGTCATCTTGTGCAGATGACATACATGAAATGACGTCAGTAAACCCGTAGCCATTCTCAATGGGCAGGTGGACAAAATTAGTTTTCTGCCTAAAACATGGCATTAGAGCAGATTGACTTGGATTAACTTATTTAAAGTTTTTTTTTAAGTGTTTATGCTGTAAGAAAGTAGCTCCACAGAAATATACTCAGCTTTTTAATTAGCATTCCAGCAACAAAAGCAGGGGGACGTCCTGAACAAAAGACTTGGAGAAAAGAGAACTTGTTCCCTTTACCAGATATCATATAGTTCCACTATATTGCTACTATACTGTATCTGTATAACCTGAAGTGGGCATGGCTGAAAATTAATAGTTCTGAAAGGCTTTTTTTTCCCCCTTCCTTCCTTCCTTCCTTCCTTCCTTCCTTCCTTCCTTCCTTCCTTCCTTCCTTCCTTCCTTCCTTCCTTCCTTTTTTTCCTTCCTTCCTTCCTTTATTCCTTCCTTCCTTCCTGCCTTTGGAATGTCTCATTTCTTCATTCCATCCTTTCTCTATTCCATCCTTTCTTCCATTTCTTTTAAAGTATTATTCCTTTCTTTCTTCCTTATATTGGAAGTACTCCTTCCTTCCTTCCTTCCTACCATCCTTCCTTCCTTCCTCCCTTTCTTCGTTCATTCCTTCCTTTTTTTCCCTTCCTTCCTTCCTTCCTTCCTTCCTTCCTTCCTTCCTTCCTTCCTTCCTTCCTTCCTTCCTTCCTTCCTTTGGAATGTCTAATTTGTTAATTCCATCCTTCCTCTATTCCATCCTTTCTTTCATTCCTTGGAAAGTATTATTCCTTTCTTTCTTCCTTCTTTCCTTTCTTTCTTTGGAAGGTCTGCTTCCTTCTTTCTTTCTTTCTTTCTTTCTTTCTTTCTTTCTTTCTTTCTTTCTTTCTTTCTTTCTTTCTTTCTTTCTTTCTTTCTTTCTTTCTATCTTTCTTTCCTTCTTTCTTTCCTTCCTTCCTTCCTTCCTTCCTTCCTTCCTTCCTTCCTTCCTTCCTTCCTTCCTTCCTTCCTTCCTTCTTTTGAAAGCTCTATTTCCCAAAGAGTGAACAAACCAGGAGTCTAATTTAAACTGCTAAGATTCTGACCAGGCATTTACTAAGAATGAATAAATGAACGGTATACGTGCACGTTAATGAATGTGGTCTTTGCCGTGCCCGTGTAAACCTAAAAACCTCCTCCTCAAGCCTTTTTTCCTTGTCCTTAAAGGGTTAAAGGAAAAAGAGCATTGTGTTTGTTTTTGTGTGATGATGAGACAATATCTGTTCATTTCTAATAATCTGCTCATATTTGGTAACTGTAAATTCAAGCAGTTCCTGCGTGTGATAAAAGGATGTTTGTTGTGAGCCTACTGTGAATTAGAGATCTCGCAACAGTCTGGGAACTAATAGAGAATAGTATCAGAACAGTCAGTAAATATTTGACAGGTTTTTCTAAAGTTGATATAATTAAATAATGTTCCTTAGATATAAAAAAAAAAAAAAAAAAAAAAAAGAACAAAGAAAACCATTTGTTTTAATAAATGACTTGCTTTCAAATGTATTTACAAAGTTGTTCACACAACGTTCTAAGTTATTAAACAATACCTGAAACCAAAAACGTCAAGCATGAGATGTTGCAAAAAATTGAGTCATAAGTGATGTTGCCTTTTGGAGGAAACGTATAAAGTTCTAAGTAAAACGCTACAAAAAAATATCACCCCATTTTAAATACAGCACTAAAAAACAAACCTCTGGGACACTTCTGAAATTCACTCTGGACCGGATGCTGGTTTGGGCTCATTCAGGTTCATAATTGATTTCTAATGATATACGGGGTATGTTGAAACCTTTATTGTTGTGTATAATACACTAGAACAGAGTAGTTAACATTTAGAATACACAGTCACCCTAGAAAGATTAAACTAGTGATGTAACTAATAAATAAACTAATCTCTAAGACTCAGGACTCGGGACTTGAAGTTAAGAGGTCATACCAAAAAGTTTCGAGACTACCACTGCTTTCCAAGAAAGTACTTTATTTATCTAAGTTTGCACACTATCCCCTTAAAATATTCCCCTTACATAGCATTAAAATGCTCCCAGCGTTCTAACCACTTCTCAAATACGTCCTGGAAGTCTTCTTTTCGAAGCTTGTCAAGCACCTTCTGCCATTCCTGCTGGATCTCCATAATGGTGTCAACATAGTGATTTTTGGGCTGGATCTTTGGGAAGAGGGCAGGGTCTACAGGAGCTAAATCTGGCGAGTAGGGTGTGTGCGGAAGTGAGGTTATGGGGATTGTTCTTCGACGATTATCGTGCACAAGTTACCTCATAACAAGTTCACACTCCTCGCAATGCAACACGCTGCCTGAGGTCCTCCAGCACTGCTCGGCTGGTGCCACCTCTCAGGGTAAGAGGTAAGTATACTTCAAGGCTCTCCTCTGTTCTGGCACCAATGTGGTGGAATGAACTTCCCATTCCCATTCCCATTCAGCGTCTGCTGAATGCCACAAATGTAAATTGCCGAATGGTCTCGACGTTTTAGGGGGCTGACCTCGTTAAAGGTCTTCCTGATCTCTCGTCGTCTTCCAGTGATGTTCTTCCACGTGCCACTCAAAACATCTCGAACGCTTTATTGCAACAGCAATTGTAATATTATGTGTCCATAATGAAATCACAGACGACTTTTTATGATCTCATATTCTGGATGGAATTCTAGTTAGTTCCTGGGAACCCGGAGGAAGCCCATGCAGACATGGCTAGAACCTGCAAAATTCATGCTCCAACTAGGGACTATTAGTGTTGCAAGGCAGCAATGCCTCTCCATGCCACCTATGTTGAAACAATAGTCCCATTTCCTTCTTTAGCACTGTGCTTTTCGTGGGACATCTTTGGGGCATATTGTTCTTGGCAGGACATAAGAACCTTCCCCCAATGAGGACCATCTGCTAATGTACGTAATTACTGAAGTGAAAAGGAGCTTGAGAAGAAGTGCCTAATGTTAAACGCTCCATTTAAGCCGGTAGGTGGCTTCTCGTCGATTGAGTGGCAGCTGGGAGTGCCCTATGGTGCGGGTTTGACGTGCTCCGGTAGGTCAGTTAAGCAGAATGGCAGGATGGTTGCACTGTTTTTGACAGCATGCAAATAGCTTTTATTAATTATCTCTCCGGTTGCTCACTAATGCAGACGGATGATTGCGGCCCAAAGAAAAGCCTCATTAAGCAGGTGTGTTTTTTGATGACTTTTGCAATTTGGCACCAGCCGCTCATTTGTGTTGTGTCTATGCGTGTGTGTGAGGCACACTGAGCCAGAGAGTGGGTAGAAGAAATTACGCTCATCCATTATCACTCATATTACATAGCTGTCACTACTACTGCTTGGGTTTCGGCTACTTTTCTGACCACCTTTTAAATGGATGGGACTCACATTACTTGATCTTTCAGTATTTAAAACGGAAGAAGCTTCATTAACCAAGCTGTTATATGAGAAACAATGCATTTGGACAGATTGATGATGCGTTTAGTGAAACAAGAGCCAAAGAGTTAACAAGGTGGTTGTTTAATTTTTGATAATAGTTGAATAAACAACAAAGGAGCAGCAGATTAATTTGCTAGTGTGAGAATATAGATGACCTCCATGAAAAAGTTCCACCATGTTACATCTGATTCTCTGTAGCACTTTCTTTCTTTCTTTCTTTCTTTCTTTCTTTCTTTCTTTCTTTCTTTCTTTCTTTCTTTCTTTCTTTCTTTCTTTCTTTCTTTCTTTCTTTCGTATAGAATCATAAATATTACTACATGTCCATGCTTTGAAAAACATCCACTATATATCAGATTCTCTGTAAAAAAATATTATCATTTCTCTTCCTTCCTTCCTTTCTTCCTTTCTTCCTTTCTTCCTTCCTTCCTTCCTTCCTTCCTTCCTTCCTTTCTTCTAGGCTTTCTTGCTTCTTCCTTCCAGTATTACCCATATGACCCCATGTTCTCACTTTACACACATCCATTATTTTACACCAGATTTTCTTTCTTTCTTTCTTTCTTTCTTTCTTTCTTTCTTTCTTTCTTTCTTTCTTTCTTTCTTTCTTTCTTTCTTTCTTTCTTTCTTTCTTTCTCTGTTAATCATTTTATTCATTCATATATAATTATAATAAATATTACGTAAAATCCATTCACTGTTATATCAGATTCTCTGTGGCAAAGGTAAACCCTTTTTTTTTCTTTTCTTTCTTTCTTTCTTTCTTTCTTTTTTTTTTGTATGGAATCATAAATATTACCTCATGTCCATGCTTTGAAAAAAATCCACTATATATCAGGTTCTCTGTAGAAAAAACTGAACATTTCTCTTCCTTCCTTCCTTCCTTCCTTCCTTCCTTCCTTCCTTCCTTCCTTCCTTCCTTGCTTTCTTGCTTCTTCCTTCTAGTATTACCCATATTACCCCATGTCTTCACTTTACACACATCCATCATTTTACACCTTTCTTTCTTTCTTTCTTTCTTTCTTTCTTTCTTTCTTTCTTTCTTTCTTTCTTTCTTTCTTTCCTTCCTGCTAATATTCATAAATTTTGTTCAATTTCTACACAAAAGCATTTACCATATTCCATCAAATTCCCATAGCAAAGTGCAACAGTCAGAACTCTGCTGCTGTGAAACACCTCTTTCCTAATCATCATCTGTTATACACGACGCTATCTTTGCCAACAGAGACACCTTCATCTGGCAAGTTGTGCATCTCCTTCCTCAGAGAATCATCCTGACGAAAGTGTTACCGCTGCCAAGTGATCGTTTGAGAAGCATGGGCCGCCGACACGCACAAATAGATGCAGAAGGTCTCGATAGAAGAAGCATTATATAAAACTCTCGAGTCAGTGCACGTCTTCAGTCACGCGTTTGCCTTTTGGAGTGTGCCTGCCTGTAGATTAGAGCCTGCATTGTGCCCGTAAGTCATCCAGGTGACTTCCAGAGCTTTGGTAAATTTACTCTTTTGTGCTGAGTGAATGCCAGAGCTCAAACAAAATGCGAGATACACATTTAGTTGAGGATATTTTCAGATTTATTTTAACAGACATTTTTTAATGCTTAGTGTTACAAATATTCATATCTATATCCGTATTTAAATGCGAAGCAGATGTGGGCATTGTCTAAACCCAAATTTTTTATTATTTTTTTTCTTGAATTAAATGAAACCTACCATTATGGTGAGAGGAAAAACTCAACAGGGGGAAAAACAAAGGCAAAAAATATGCTGAAAATATGCTCTATGGATTCAAACTCTAAACCTGATCTAAAACTGAGCTACATCATTCCAGGTCATTAGACTAAGATGATAACTGAAAACTGGTTATGATGAGGATGATAACGATGATTGACTAAGATTATGATAAGACCAAGATGTGAGGCCCAGCATCTCTCCTGACGGGGGCAGTGACAAAGGATAAATGAATAAATGGTTTAAATGCATTGGGCGACATTTTTGTCCTGCAAGCCTCGTATCTGTTTTTCCATTGGTGCATTCCGAATTACAGAAAGCAATTTCGGGGGGGGGACACAACAGTACCTCCAATTTGTACGTGTTTTTACAAATGTTTATCATTTATAGCACCTTATCTGCTCAATCTAAATAACGTTTGGTATTTTGTTAATATAATATGATACACACTCTTTTATCTAGTCTGCCCTTGCATTTTATTGATAGCCCAATGATCTTGCTATGCCTAAACCCACTTAATGAAAGCCATTTATGTCTGATTGCACTTTTCTCAACGCTCTGACTATGGAGATTAATTTAAGAATAAAGAATTTTCCGAGAGACGAGAGCATGGCAGTGTCCTCGCCATCAAATCCGAGCACACTGCATTCCAATTTCGGCCATTCTGGGTCCTGACTTACCCTTTGTTCATCGGGGAGGTCATTTTGAAGTGCAGCCAACCGAAACATCTTAATCTTGAAACAGTGCGATTGCTTTGTCTCTGTAGATTCGCACGGCATGGACCTGTTTGCTGTGGCGGTACACGAGTTTGGCCACGCCATTGGACTCGCGCATACGTCTGCCATTGAGTCCATCATGCGTCCGTACTACCAAGGGCCAGTGGGAGACCCGCTGAAGTACGATCTCCCTTATGAGGACAAAGTGCGAGTCTGGCAGCTTTATGGTGAGAATAAGCAGTCACTTGCTTTACTGTTTTGCTTCCTCTCTTTCTCTTTCTGACTCATACAGTATCTTCTACCTTTTAACTCTCTTGCTCCTACTCCCTGCTGAATTTCTTTTTTCTTCATATTTATACACAAAAACTTGCACCAGGAAATCTTTCCATTGGCTAAAGGTCCTAGGTTTTTAACTGGTAAGACTTTCTATTAAGCCTTTATAGAAATCTATAATATAAACATACAATACGTTCATATTTATTACCTCAGCATTTATTAGCATTTATTACCTCAGGAAAAATCAGTACTTCAAAAAATAACTAAAACGGCTACTCAAATATTCTTTCTCTTCTTTCTTCATTCCTTTTCTTCTCTCTTCTGACCCTTTCCATTTTCCCCTCTTCCCTCAACTTGTTTGAACCAAAGGCAAAATGTCCTTTCTCAAAAACTGTGCAGTAAACCTCACGAGACAGGTGCCCATCTTTGCATAAATCTTAAATCTCATTGAAACTGATGAGAGACCAAAGCGCTATTACAGGAGGGGAAGCACACGTTGTTATAGTTGATGGATAAATGGATGTTATAAGAACATTTTCAAACAGGCCCACACTGTTGCACCTGCAACTGTATATATCTTTAACCTTTTTGTCCTCCATAAGTATTTGCAGTAATCAGTGGGTATTGTGGGAAGCCTCTCAGCAGGCACATCCGATAGCATTTAACACCTGCACCTGTTCTGGTGACAGAGGTAATGTGTAAAATCGGTGAGGGCCGGAGTAAATGTGTTGCCCTTTTTGAGTCCACAACCCATCTGTTCGCATAGTTTTGGGAGGACAGAGAAAGCCGGGAAACCCTGAAAAGAAAGACATGCAGAAATGCGGAGAACTTGTCGACATAATCGGTCATAAAGCAAAACCAAGACATAATCTTGGAGACATATCCAAATTCTAAGGCATGGGATATAAAAGAAAGAAAAAGAAAGTAAAAAGAAAAGAACTATTTTATACTTGTCACATGTACATTACAGCATTGTGAAATTCTTTCTTCGTATATCCCAGCAATGTTAGGAAGCTGGGGTCAGAGCACAGGGTCACCCATGATACAGTGCCCCTGGAGCACAGATGGTTAAAGGCCATGCTTAAAACCCCAAGAGTGGCATCTTGGCGATACCTGGGGCTTGAACCCCCGACATTCCGATCAGTAATCCAATCAGTGAGAGAGTAAAAGACAGTCAACCAAACTGAGCTGCCTAAAAATGTTTCCGCTCTTCATATACTGAAATCAAGACATGACCAAAAAGTAATTATTAGACATTGCACTAGATTCCGAGTGAGACTGGTTGAATATTCACCATTAAAAAAGACATGAGCATGAAAGAAGGATACAACCATTATACTGCTGCAAACACTATAGAAACTGCTGTTCACTGTCATTTACAAATATGTCTATTGGTTCTTTGAACAACACCAGAGAACACAGAGAATGCGTAAACATTTAGACCCAAGATGCGAGAACTGACAATAGCAAGGAAGACTGAGGAACGGATTTCTTTATATTAAGGGATTATTGATGTAATTACATGGCAGTGCTGTGACAGAAGGAGAACTCTGGGATTTAATGGGCCGGCTCGGAGCCCCGGACCAAACCTCTCACAACTCAGTATGCCACTGTGCACCCAGCCATCGGCAGACAGGAGGAGAAAGGGAGGAAATGAGGAAGAGAAATAGAGGGAGGGTAAGAAAAAAAACATTAAGACTGGCTGGGATGGATGATGAGCTGCGAGATCCTGAGACCTCCAGTGAACTCAGGTTAAGCCATTAACCCCTGCCGTTGTCTGAGGCTCTGTATTTCTTTAAAATAATTGAATGTGACAGATAAAGTTTGTTTTCGGATAAAAGTTTGTCCACATCAGTCACACCGATTAGGCAAATGCCTCGAAGATACCGAAAAACGCTGATACAGCCAGCAACAAATGAGATCAAATGGCGATCAGTTAGTGTAATTTGATTTCCATAATGCTGTCCAGTCTTTCCTGATATTCATTTGTTATTAGAGAATTCATCATTTCTGCGAAGCGTAATTACACGCTCCTAAAGCATGCCGAGTAGCTAAATCAAATTAGCTGTAAATCAAATGTGCATGTATTTTCTATTAAATAAGGGGCTGAAGTTGTGTGTGGGTTTTTTTTGTTTGTTTGTTTATAAGAGTGCTCAGATTTTGTGGAAAGTAAGACTGATGTGTTTATTTAGAGAAATCCAATAAGCGTATAAAAAGTTCATGGCTGGGGTCAGAACACTGGCAGAACAAAATAGAGTGGGGCAGAGTCTATATATATATATATATATACAGTACAGACCAAAAGTTTGGACACACCTTCTCATTCAAAGAGTTCTCTTTATTTTCATGACTATGAAAATTGTAGAGTCACACTGAAGGCATCAAAACTATGAATTAACACATGTGGAATTATATACATAACAAAAAAGTGAACTGAAAATATGTCATATTGTAGGTTCTTCAAAGTAGCCACCTTTTGCTTAGATTACTGCTTTGAACACTCTTGACATTCTCTTGATGCCTACTTTGAAGAACCTACAATATGACATATTTTCAGTTCAATTTTTTGTTATGTATATAATTCCACATGTGCTAATTCATAGTTTTGATGCCTTCAGTGTGACTCTACAATTTTCATAGTCATGAAAATAAAGAAAACTCTTTGAATGAGCAGGTGTGTCCAAACTTTTGGTCTGTACTGTACATATATATATAAAACAGAAAATTAGACAGATAGATTGATGAACACCAGAAAAAGCTACACTATATATATATATATATATATATATATAAATAAAATGTATTATGTACAATATACAATACGTACAATATATATAATGTATTATGTAAAATATACAATACGTAGAGTATTCAAAGTTGGTCATTTATATCATGCAGATCACTGCTACACGTTCTTCATGCCTCCAAGGTTTTTCACAAGCATCAAGAACAATGTCTTTAAACAGACAATGAGAACGACATGAGGACTTTTAAATGTAAAAAAAAAGGAAAGTGTGTGTTTGATTTATTTGCTGTCAGATATAATACAGTCTAACATAAAAGCAGGATCATTCAAAATAGGAGAGATTAAAAATAGAACGCATATGAAGACGGCAAACATGAAAACACATTTAAAAAGAAGTCTAGTACACCGTCAGTATATCGCTTCATGCATAGTCCTAATTATTATGTTAGTAAATATGGTTTAATGTTACAGTATGTCTTCATTAATCGGCAGCTTATCAAACAAGTAACTGAGAGTCCATAGTGTGTGTGTGTGTGTGTGTGTGTGTGTGTGTGTGTGTGTGTGTGTGTGTGTGTGTGTTACCTTCGAGGTAACAGTATAAGGGATATGGAATTTGAAAACGATTTGGGACTTTTTTCTCAGGTGTAAGGGACTCGGTCTCCCACACAGCTCGTCCTGATGCTTCGTCTCATACAGATGATCCGCCTGTTTTAATGGACCTGCCGGAAAACAAATCCACAGTGCCGTGAGTCCACCTGCAGCTTTACAAATCTACATACATATGCATAGATATACACATTTGTTTTATTCTGCAATATATATTTTTAGAACCCTTTTTATACATTACTCACATTCCGTTTTAAATCCTATGATCATATTATTGTAGCACCACTGGCAACCAGGACGTCTCATAGCTTGCTGACTAGACATAATTCAGCACAACCGGTTTGCATAGCTGCATTGCATTCCGGACCTTTAGGTCAACTGTTCCTATGTTGGATTGATATGAGGTTTCTGAAAAATGTTGGACAAGAAAATGAATCCTTGTTCTTTTCTTATCGGGAGCGAACAGCCGAAAACAAGCAGCTATCGCTTCCGTTTGCGATCGTTTAATTATTTTCTCTTATTAAACTGCATTGTGAATGTGCGACCAATCTCTTTCTGTGAGTTCAGAGCAACAGATAACCATTAATTTCCTATGAGAATGATGCAAAACACAACCCCAGTCAACAAATTAGCACTAGAATCACTAAGTACATTCTTAATATTTCAATACAGTCATGTGTAATGTGTTCCCGAGGGGAGGTTTCTTCATCTCCAGAACGAAAGCAAGGTTTAATCGTCGTCTCACCGTCCGTGGACGCTCGGCCCGTCGAGACTGGCTTGCAGTTCCTCGTTTTTTTCTTTTTCCTCCATCTTTACAGATGGTGGGTGAATAAAGTTATCCGGACGAAGAGCTTTTATATTTTTATCCCTGAGAGCTTTTGAAATAAGCTGCGAATAAAGAGAGCTGTTAATAAGGTGCACAGTGAGCGCCGTCTGACAAAAAATCTTCGCGTCATTAGCAAAACAAACACGACGAATCGGCGAAACATTAAGCCGACGGGATAATGCACGAATGCAAAAACCCTTTTCTGCAAGCAGGTGATATCATCTCCCTTTACGTTTTGATCAATCAAATCTGGGCAAATATATTAAGCTTGGAATGAATGCACAATTGACTGCACAGTTGCACACACTTACACACACCGGGCTCTGTTTATAGTACAGGAGATCAATAGAAAAAAAAAGAGCTGTATATTTTTTACTGTCATCTGATAGCTAGCAGGGGGCTCTTTGGTGTGTTGTTTTTTTTATTTTTATTCCCTCATTTGTTCATTCTCTTTTTTTTCTCCATCTCTCAGGCCAGCACGTGATGCCCCTGACAGATGTACCAGTCAGTTCGATGCAGTGGCTCAAATCCGAGGGGAGGCCTTTTTTTTTAAAGGTAAAGACTTGCACTGTGGGACCGGAGCACAATCGATACACGTAGCCACACGGTGCATTCTTGCTTACCTGATCAGACAGTGAATTGGAAACGATTGTTAGGCGATATAGAAGGAATAAAAGATGACAGGGCATGCTGATAAAAGAAACTGAAAAAAAGGAAAGTGTGTCATTGTGATGCTTGACAGTTACCATTACATAGCTGCCTATTTTTCTTTAACAATTTTCTTTCGATTGTTATGAAGGCGCATTGTATTTTATCCATTTTTAGTTACATTTAATGTTATCAAACATCCTTTTATCACTTACGTTATAGCAGCTATTAAGTCGTTTTTTCATGCGCCCTTTTCTTTCCTCTGTTTTAAATGTAATCAAATGGCATGTCACATAACCCTCTATCGTCTAGACTTTAATTGGAAAACCTGAAAAATACAGCTTTACTTCTAATTGTTGCAAAGCATTGACTTGGAGGACTGAAAAAAATTCGAATAATAAACACTGTATTGACTTTTATTTAGGAAGTGGTAGCACAGTGGATAAGATGTTGGACTTCCGATCAGAAGGACATGAGTTTAAATCCCACCAATCTGGCGCTGCTGGGCTCTTAAACAAGCCCTGTAACCTTCGAGTTCTCAGCTGTATAACTCTGATAACTGTACAGTGCTCTGGATAGGAGCGTCTGCCAAATGCTATTAATGTGAATGTTCATTTATTTGGAGCGTCTGTCGAGATAAGTTGTTGCTCTAGTAAAATAAACTGATGTTTTGATAAATTAATCACTAATCAGTCAATCACTATTGGTACAAATTTTTTATGGTACAAATAAACTTCCTGTTTCATCCGATCGCTGAACACAGACCTCCGCATAAAGAAATAATGGGTTAAATCCATGCACTCTTTTTTTTTAGGGAAGTATTTTTGGCGGCTGACTCGGGATAGGCACTTGGTGTCTTTGAGGCCAACCCAAATCCAACGCTTCTGGAGAGGTCTACCTGCCAACCTGGATAGCATTGATGCTGTGTATGAGAGGCCTGGAGACCATAAGATCGTCTTTTTTAAAGGTCTGGTTTTTGAATTTTATTAACTACTGTAATGACTCCAGTTTTTAAAAAAAAACATGGATTTGGATCTAATACTGATTTATGTGAATATGTCATATATAATGGTACTATTTAACTATACTATGTAACCATTGGCAGGACTCGAATTTATAAAAGTCAGATACTCTATCAGTGAGCTATGGAAGAGGGATGCAAAGTCCAATGTCCATAAATGCAAACAGCATAATAGCACAAAAAAAAAAACACAGGAAAAATGCAAACACAAAAAACTGCCATGGGAATAAAAAAAAAAAACAGAAAAGCTTACATGACCAACAAAAAAACAAAGTCCCATCAAAGACCAAATGAGGTTTGTGAGGACTTCAGTGAATTAAATATACACAGGGGAGTCAGACACAGGTGGCATCAATGACATAATAAACAGTAAAACAAAAGACAACAGGCATGAAAACGGGGGCATCTAGTGGCCAACATGCAACATGACAAGTGCCAGAATGTTGACAGTTTTTTGGCAACCGTGATCGTTGTAATTTGCGAATTAATTTTAAATAAAATCCCTCTGTTTTCCCATTGTAACTTGTGAACGAGCAATGTCTACTCTCAGGTTTAACGTGTCCTAGTGCTAACGTATTCTAGTTCTCTGTATCTCCATTAGGAATGAAGTATTGGGTATTCAAGGACAACATTGTGGAAGAAGGCTACCCACGGCTAATCAGTGATTTCGGCCTGCCTATAGAGGGTGTCGACGCTGCCTTCGTCTGGATGCACAATGACAAGACGTACTTCTTTAAGGACAACCATTACTGGCGCTATGACGACCATCTGCGGCATATGGACCAGGGATACCCAAAGGATACGTCGCTATGGAAAGGGATTCCATCTCAGCTAGACGATGCCATGCGCTGGTCTGACAGTGAGTGTTGTAATTTTTTTTTTTATAGCCTACTCTCAGTATGACGACTTTGAAGTACACAGCAGACTCCCTTTGTTCTCATGTCTCTAGATGTCTCTGGAACAACCACGCACGGTTTTCCCAATGTCTCTTTGTATTATAGCGAGAGAAAAAAAACTCTGAGGCGTACAGTATAAGCTCTATTTGTTTTGCTTGAGAAGGTGCATTAAGGAGGTCATTGTATATTCTTACAGTACGCTGTACTGAAAGTATTCAATATTTATACGCTTGAATTTGTATTCGTCACACTATGAATAAAGATAAAGTCAAGCCTTCAGGACTTTCTGCAGCTCACAGTGCATTTCAACAAAGAGCCCCGAAGAGGAGTTCCTGAGAGTGGATTATATATAAAAAGTTCTCTGTATTATGTTTTTTGGTTGGCAAGATAGTGAGGAGCTTACTTGGCTTTCTTTTAAGAACTTAATTATGGACGTAAAGACAAAAAGGATTTTTTTAAAAAAGGGAAAAAATGTCTAGTATTCTTGTAGTGTTGTTTCATTCGTGTACGAATCTGGTGAATGATCTTGAAAAAATTTCATCCACACCCTTGTAGAAGACTGTACATAACTGATTTGGCGAGACTTGCTGTTGAGTCTGAACTAGTGCTTTACCGACTCTGAACAAATTAGTCATTGACAAATAAGGCATTTATTCAGTTTTGATGTGGGTTTCATTGGTTCAACAACAGTAGAAGAGGACGATAACTTAGCACCATGTGTACATTTCAGAAGGAGTGATGATGTAATCAATATAACGACCGTGTCGTTCTTTTAACAACCTGGTTTGCCAATTATTACAGTTCATTTAAAGTAATTTACTAATGAATATAAAAAAATATTTACCTCTTTATAGTTAAACTTTCTTTCAGCTTCTCCCATTAGGGGACCATCCGCATGTTTGATTTGGCATGTTTTTACGCTGGATGCCCTGCCTAACGCAACCCTCCCCATTTATCCGGGCTTGAGACCGGCACTAAGGCTTGTGCAACCCTAATGGCTGGGGTTAGTTCTTTGACGGGGGATCGAACCCGGGCCGCATCGGTGAGAGCGCCGTATCCTAACCACTAGACCACCAGGGAACCTTTTTTTTTTACCTGTTTATAGTTCCTTATTAAATATTTCTTTCTTTCTCTCTTTTGACATCCATTAAACAAGAAATGTTACAGAGATACTGAAAAGCCCTAGATCTGTAAAACTTTACTGTAACAGAAGATTTTAAGTTAAAAAAGCTCTAACACTAAAGACTCCTTTCATAATTTTTACAGAAAAGTTTTCCCATGTCAGTCATGTTACATTTCTTTCCATCTTTCTAATTTGTATTACAGCAGGTTTAATAATATCCTGTAAATCCTGTATTTGGTTTGTGAGTCGCTATAGAGCATTGTGGTTGAACAAAAAATAAATAAAAAATAAGATCTGCTTATAGAACCAAATAGACAAAATGTTTGTCATGCATTAACACATTTATGTACACAATTGTTAACTTTGCTAGCTGATTGCGAGCATGGTTAATGTCTATTGCTAGCATGGCTAATGTCTAGTTAGCTGGCATTAGCATTAACACTACCTCATTTACTGTGTGGGTTTCGTAGGGTTGTGCTGTTTATGTAGGCAGAAATGTTAGGCCACAGGTTATATTTTTAACATTTTTAAAATAACTTCCCTAGAGATGCCCCGCCTCTGCTCAGTGAACAGCTTTCTTCATAGTTTCATTCATCGCAGCTGTTGAAGGCAGAGTCAGCAAATTTGACGAAAATTGGCTGAAACTAGCAATTTAGGAACACAGAGTCCATGTACAGCACCTCCCTTTGGTGCTTTTTCAAAAACCATGAAAGGCGATGACTTTTGAGCTATGTGCTGCGTACGCACAACATGATTGACAGACGGTACAGACAACGCTTTGCCTCAAACGACTGAGAGTTGGCGACCCACAGAGACCAGCGTTTCTCCTGTGAACGGATTTATATTAACAATTTAATAACAGTGGGGGTTGTGAGAGGAACCTTGCCAAAAAATGACAAAAATATCCTGACTAGCGTTTGATTTCTGCTACCGAAAAGCTACAGATAGCCGCTTGAACAACAAGAAAGTTTTTAAACATATGTTTTACATTTGAAAACAGGAAGTAGTAAAAGGTATCCTCGGTTGGTTGATGGTAAAATGGTGGCACTTCATCTGAGGTAAAAAAAAATTATAATTCAGTGTGATATTATCTATGAAAAATTGCATCTTATAGGAAGCATTTTATTGAAACCATATTAACAAGAAATTCTCCATAGACTATACATGATTTGAACTCACTTGAACTCATGGTTCACATAGTTTTAAACCGAATTTCTAATCACTCCAGCTCCATTATAAATTCTCCTGCGAAGTAAAAACCTGCCATCATCAACCATCCAGCCAATAATTACACAAATGCGTATTTTCCATGGAACTGCATAGTCCCATTGATTAAAGATAACCTAGATTGTTTTATTTGTACAGTTTTACTCAGCTTTTAATCCATCCAGTTTCAGAGAGATTTTTCTCTCACCACCATCCTCCCCACAGTATCCTTTCCGACCTTTTGAAGTCTTCAGAATCCTAACAGCTTCAGAAAATAACTGCGGCTACCTTTAATTGAAATGCTTGAGAAAATAAGCCTGTCAGGCTGAAAACAAGAGACAAGAAAAACAAGGTTTCAAGACATTGCGACGTTCCTAGGTGCTTCTCATTCAGCTCTATCGTTCACTAATCAGGGCACTCATTAGGGAGGCAATCCAGTTTTAGGACTTTCTAAATTGCAAAATCTGTGCGAAACTGAGCAGAGCGAACATCAGTGCTCCCTATGCTCTCTTTCTAAATATGATTTTAGATTTTCTGAAGCCTTTCAGCTCAGATTATAAATTGTAGGTCAAATTATATAATATTGCATCTATGATTAATTTTTGATCTACTGTATGTATATATATATATATATGTATTGGTTTGTTAAAAAAAAATCTACTAGCTAGCCTACCAACCTACTTGTAGTACCGTGACAAACACAATTGTGATTGCGCCAACGAATCTACATGTTATTAGAAAACTGAAATATTTCATAGTTTGTTTTTTTACGGTGACTGATGAGGAAATTTGTAGTTTTGCGCTATTAACGTTTTTGTTACGTTCCCATAGTCACGCTTTAAAACCCGATTACGTAGTCATGTCAACAGAAATAGAGTCATCACTGTTACAGTGTGTAGTCTGCCAGTCAGTGCCTCAGTGTCAGGTAGACAGTAGGTGACATTTTGTTTGACAGACATAACATTAAGTGTCACATCTGTTACCTCGAATGCTAAAATAAGGGGAGTTCAATATCAATATGCAAATTTTATTTATATAACATATATAAACTTATATAACTATATAACTTTCTACCAATGCAAGTGTGATTTTAAAAAGAATAGCAACAAAAATTAGATGCAGCTCACTAGTAAGTGGTGCTATGGTGAGCTATTTTTAGAAAAGGCCCGCAGGCGACTCATGTGGTCCTTGCGGGCAATCTGGTGCCATGTTGGTGACCCCTGTTATAGGTTTTACCAATTCACAATCTTAGAAGCTAGGGAGCTGATTGAGACACATTATCTGATACCATCGGACAGACATGACACAGGTGAACACAGTCAAGTAACAATGTATTGGTGCAATATATATACATGGTGACAATGTATTTGTCACCATAGAAACAGTCAAAAGGACTAGCAATAAAACTACTTCTAGAGTTACAGTATATATAAAAAAAAAAAAGGAATAAGGTTTTAAGATTATATTTTCACAACTTGGTGAAAGATGTTTTTATAGTACACACACACACACACACACACACACACACACACACACACACATTTTGTAAGTGAAAAAATAAATCGTTGCCTGTGTACACATGGGCCCATCTTCAAATTCAGATAATTCTTCTTCTATTATTATCGTGCCTCTGTATATGTGTTTGTTATAATACAAGGCTGATAAGATATGGCAAGCATGTTCTCATGCCCATCACTCAATCATAACAGCAATCTGGATTTCAGCAGAGTGGACCAGATAACACTGCAGGGTTCATCACAGACCAACACTCTCTCTCTCTCTCTCTCTCTCTCTCTCTCTCTCTCTCTCTCTCTCTCTCTCTTCTCTCTCTCTCTCTCTCTCTCTCTTTCACTCATTTTTTTCCACTAACATGCCATTTCCTCAATTTTTATCTTTCTCTTCAGAACAGAAAAATCACTTCTCCAGCAACCACACATCCTTCACGACGTTGTTGTCTTCCTTGCTGTCAGTCTACTTGAAACTCCTTGTCTTTTGCTACCTTCCTGTCTTTGACTTTGTCTCAAACACATCCACACAATCACTCTGCATCACACTCTTATATTGAACCTCTTTTCCAGACTGTAGAAGTGTGTTTATGAAGTACGCCTCTTTGAGGTACTGCCAGCACCAGAGGTTGTTTCACACAGCTGTTTGAAGTGCGACTGTGTGCCAGGTTGAGCTAAAAAGTGACAGTCCTTCGGCCTGACAAAACCCCACTGGGGCTTCACAGCTGGGGAAAGGGAGCCGGACTGAAAGAGAAGGGTGAAAGCAGGAACAGACAGAGACAGTTGGTAGACCAAGAAATCCAGTATCAGCATATTTCAGAGAATTCGTTAGAAGCTAGTTGGATGAACTTGAAGAAAGTTTTATTTCAGTTCTATTTTGTACGGCGTAAGACTCGCCTCGCTGTGCATCTCTGCTTCGCTTTACCTATCGATCGCGTTTAATCCTCATAATAGACCTCATTAGAATTCTTATATGCGTGTCTGATTGTTGTCTGAGCCTTTTTATTTCTAGCCCCCATTGTGTACAAACTGCATGCATGTGCATTTATCATTCTTCATTCTAGCTGCTGTTGTTCCTGTTGCATCATCCTCTGTCTGGAAATTCGGATCGTTATTCTTAATTACATTGCATAGAGAGAGGAAAAAAAAACAAGAAATACAAATATTTGTATGTTTTCTCTGTGAAGCAACGTCTATCTAAAGTCTAGACTGTCTTCTTATTGCATTCATGCAGTGGTGGGATGTGCATTTCACACCTCAGTCCACCTATTAATACCATCATTATGACACTACAGCTAAAGAAACATCCAATTTTATAGTGAAACGCAGTATAACAGCGCACTGCATCACAGACCGGTGTCTCATGCAGCGAGAATGAATTCCATTACTGAAGCAAGAAAACCAATAAACACAAATCAACAAGTCTCCTTTAACTGCAGCCACAGCTGAAAGTCCACACCCCCGAATCCCCCACCCAAACCCCAAGACCCTGGATTTTCTGTGCATTACCATTTTCATGGGGATTTCAAATGAAGGCAAGTTGTGAGTTTTTGTGCAAATTCTACAGGAAAGAAAACTTTGAATTATAAATATTTCATGAAAAAAAAACAGCTGCTTTGAACTGTTTTGGCTAAACTCTCCTTGCGATGTCCAGCTTTTATTAAAAAGTTCGTTTTGAAACTGTTCTTATAAGTGTTTCTGCAAAACAAAACTTTTCTTCTTCTCTGTTTGCAATTGTTGAATGAAAAAACAGTCACACGTATGTATTTAAGCTTGTGCAGTTTGCTACAGATGCGGTTTGTGAGCTCTGACTAGTGCGCTCTCTGACCATCCGATCAAAGGCCGTGAAAATGCAGACGGTATTGTACACCTACTAGATGGTCCCAATGCCAAGTCACAATATTATTGGTTTAAGGCACAGCTTCAAGCAACATGTACTTGCGATACGGGTGCACACGCTGCTGATTCTGAAAGGCTCACGGTAGATTTCGCTGAAATCTGACCGGATAGAACCTGAACATGCAAACAATAAAAAAGTTCAGCTATGAAATCAAAAGAATAGACTTATTGGAAATAAGTTATTTCATGCTCATAAAAAAAAAAAAAAATGTTTACATGACAAAATTCTCGATTTCATGCCCATTAACTACTTCATCTCACAATCTTATTAACCATTTTTTTTCTGTCATCTCCAATTTCACCAGTAAGAAATGTTTATATTCTGATAGACGAAATGCATTTTAAATAATATTTGTTTTATTGTTATCTCTTTTTATCTCTATATTCAGGGCCACTGCGTCTCGACACGAGAACAAAATAAACACGGCAAAAATACCTAGGATGAAGCAACATGCATAACAAACAGTATAACCATGGGGAAAATGGAAAGGACAATAAAGTAGAACAATAAAGTGGGCTGAACAGTATTTCATATAACAGACCATCCTATTTTTAATTCCTTCATGCTACAGCATTACACTGTAGAATTATAGGACACTGGGTTTTCCTATTGCAGTTTTTGACTAATGTCAGGTAATGACAACAAAGATCAGACTCGTCATTTGTTTGTGTTTATTTGTCCTTGTAGGTGCCTCATACTTCTTCAAGGGTAAGGAGTACTGGCGAGTAGTAGGAAGCGATATGGAGGTCGAGGCAGGGTATCCTCGCCCCATCGGAATAGACTGGCTGATCTGCAAAGACATGCAGTCGGACGCCCCGGAGACAAGGAACAACGAGACAGGCTCGCAGCTCACCGGGCAGCACCACACGGACCACGCCGAAAACGGTTACGAGGTGTGTTCCTGTACCTCCGACTCCGGCTCGTCTGCAAGCCCACGCCTGCAGCTCGCACCTGCCTGGCCGCTGATCGCCTTTTTAATACTGACACACACCCTCACATGTGGTGCACTCTGATGACGGGGACACCACAGGCCTGCACTGGCATGGACATGGACACCGAGAGTGCGTATGCAAGCGGCTTGTGGGAAGGACAGCAGAGGGGCGAACTTACACTCTAATCAGTGATGCTTTGGCAAACTTACACTCCATTCAGTGATCATTGCTTACATCGGGCTATTTTATATTGAATAATTACTATTATTATTATTATTATTATTATTATAACTGCATTGAAATTCCTTTTTTTCTTTTGTGGGCCTCCAAACAGGTTTATTTCAAGCACTTTGTGAAATCCATGTCAAATATCATATGCTTTATTCTTTCCTTGTGCAATCAGAAGGATATTCAGCATTTAAAGAGCGAAAGATGTTTATCTGTATTTTCCAGACAAAAAGTCACACCAGTTTTTTTAACATGCCTCACCCCCACATTAATATAAGTTTAAAAAGAACTCATATGTTGGGTTATTCGATAGATGCAATGTTTATTAAAGTCAAAACCCTCATTATTCTTTTTTTTTTTTTTTAAGAACAATGTGAAATGGCTTGTTTGAATAATATCCAATGTTAAAAATACAACTTAGACCCTGTTACATGACCCATCATGCACGATCCATACATGTGGAGGGACTGGGAAACCTTTTTTTTTTTTTTTAGTTTTGAGAACTGAGGAAATGTGTTCCTATTTTTCCATTTGCATAACAACTTGTTCAAAGTTATGACTTTTTAAGGTCTCGCTTACCCCGAAAACTAAAGGAGAAGAAAATTTCATTTAAAGATTTCATTCCGAGCTGCTGAGAGGGAGCGTTGTTGACATTAGGGACTTTACGAAATGATAGCAGCATGGAATGAAAAACTTTAGCTGTACTGTGAATGAACGAATTGGAGTCACTGCATGCTGCCGCCGTCACCCGCAGGTCCAATACGCCAAAATAATTAAATTGATATAGGGAAAATGTCAGACGCTGGTTATAACGACAGCAGACGTGTAACAAGATCCCAAAACGTAGTCAAATTCTGATGTCATGGGGAATCAAATTTCTGATGTTTTAAATGCATTTAATCACCGTTCGTCCATAATGTTGCAAATGTTGCTTACTTTGGTTTCCATGACTGACTTGAACACAATGAGTTGTGATTAGTTCAGATCAGGTTTTCTATCCCTAAAGCCTGAACGTCCCTCTGAGGTTTTCTATCTGCGCTTCAGTTATTTAGGCTTAAGTCTGTTCGGCATGTAGCTGGTTTGATATAGTATCCAGACAGACTGTTTTTACCAATGCATTTGCTAAACAAGCTTTTATTCAAACGTGCACATACTAAAGGTGGCCAAGGCACATATTCTGAGCTCGTTTGGCACCTCATTTGTGTTCGTCCTCAGAGGTTAATGTCACGTTTCCGTTTTTGCGCAATTCCAACAGAAAACGGTTGAAACGGTATACAGTAGCATCTTGTGACTACTAAAACGGGTTGTGATTTGAGAAACAGATCATGACAACAATCACGTCCAGAGCAGAGAATTATAATGGAAAATGGTATTCTTTAGGCTTTTGTTTTTTTATGTAGTCTTTTAACTAAATAAAAAAAAATCATTAAGGACTTTTTTTGTGGTGAAATATGCGCCACTCCTACATTCGGTTAGATAAAAAAAAAACTGCTTTATGGTTTGATTGCTTGTCCACACCAAAACTTGAGGTCATTTCCATCTGTTTGAAGTCGTAAGCGGCCATGCTTTATAATAGGTTTTTTTTCTCATTTTCTTGATCTCGACATGACGAGTTGTTTTCCCATCATCATGACAATTTTCTCACCATAACAAAACGTATCTTGTGATCTTAACATAACAAAAGGTGTTCTCTCGTTATCGCGACTTGACCTCGTGACCTCAGTGTATAAACCCGTTTTCTTACGACGTCATAACAGTTGCTATAAAACGCATTGTTACCATTTCAGTAACCAAATAAACAAGAACAGCAAACCTTAATCTAGAATATTAGCAATAGGCCTACATTATCTTCCTACTTTCTTGTCAGGTTCTACTCTCAAACACTGCTCTCTCTCAATGCAGAGATAAAGTCCATATTTGCTGGCGGAAATTAGTAACTTCGATAGAGAGTTCACCGGAAACATTCACACGGCGCGAGATTTTCTCACGATACAATTATGCTGTGAGATATAAACGGGTGTATATGTCGAGATCACGAGCGAATTGAGTCACGATAACGAGAAAATGACTTTTGTTATTTCGAGATCACGATCGTTTGTTTTCTCAGGGCGAGAAAATTATGTTGTGAACGTGAGAAAACCAGTAAGATGATAAATACTATAACGCACGGCCTCTTAAGACTTCAGTAATAAACAGCTTTTTATATTTATTTATTTTCAACCGATAGAAGAATAGACGACTGAAGAGTTGTTCGTTTGAATGGATCACATGACTAAAAACACGCCATTATTTCTGAACACCAGTCCACAGTACAACACGAAAACACGGTTTCCAAATGGTATTTCAGTTTTTAAAAAGAAAAAAGAGGGACAAAATTCCTGAAAAAAACATAGGGAAAAAAAGATGCCTATTGAAAAGGTTTTCCCAGACCCCCCCCCCCACACACACACACACACACACACACACACACGATAAATGTTCAATTCAAAGGGCTTTCCGAGGCAAGGAACTTCTTTAAATGGCCATCTGTGATAACGGGCTGTACATAGCTGCACATCTCTCATCCATGCGAAATGTTACTTTTATCATTTCGCCATCATTTCTGCTGTGCTCTAAACAGCTATTACTGTTTAATTGCAAGCGTGTTAATTCTTGACGCATGTGACTTCACCTGATGGGTCGGTTTTCTCTCGGTTTCTATTTTTAAAAGATATTCATGCATTGTGTGGGTAATTACAAATATTTACATGTCATACACAGCAGCTGTGAAGATGCGAAAAAATTGGAGGCATCTTATAGTCTGGAAAATAATGATAACGGTAGGCATAACAATACCATCGTATGGATAGTATACTTAACCCTCAAGTGCTTTAACTGACCATGAACACTGATCCGGGCTTGTTCTTTCTGGAAGTCTTTTTATTCGTGTCGTATTTTTTAAATTTCCCTCGCTGAGAGTTTACACAGCCTCCAAACAACTTGTGGTTACCAACGACTCTTAATTAATATAACAGCTATGTGTATTTTTCTAAGGAACAATATTTTGGAGTATGCATTTGCAGGCATGAAACATACAGCCTCGTTTGTGGGATTCAGCATTTTCGAGCTCGAATCCTACCCAGGAAGAAGGATTTTTTTCCCGAGGAATTCGACGGAGAGAACATTTGAGTCGTGCCTAGCAGAGAGGACACTCACAGCTTTCTCTGACATGTTATGATTGCTTAAAAGTATTTACTTCTATACAGTAGGATTATATATACAGATATATTTAATTTCAAGGGTTGTATGGCAAAAAAAAAATAATAATACATTTCAATTCCAAGCTGTCTTTTCTAAAGGGGAAATATTTTTATAGAAAAATAAAGATTGGTATGAGCCGTGACAATGTGTATGCTGTCCGTTGATTTCTGCGTCCGAACCTAAAGCAAATTTTTTCACCCCGTTGTTTACAGATGCTGTCGGCGAAAGACAGGCGCTGTAGCTACGCCGTTTCTCTCCCGTCAGCGCACAAATAAAAACGCACAGCGCAAGCAATCAAAGTTGCCTACTGCGTCTGCTTTGGGGGTTGTTTTTTTGTTGTCATACAGCGTGTTCTCGGGCTGAACATTTTCCCGTCTTGCAAGACGAGCACTTTGTTTGGGTGCAGAGACGCTTCAGTTTCTCTACGCCGGCAAGGCGGTACACGCTGCATACATTTCTGACAAAAGGTATGTGAACTATCCGTCGCCTTGGAAACGGGCTTCCATTTCACCTCGTACAAGGTCTGCTCATGAAAACAGGCGTACGGGTCTCAGTTGTATAGTCGTATTGGATTCCTTGCCCATTCACAGGAATAAATAGTAGAACGTATTGCTCTTTAGTTCATGTTCATGAGAGATGCTTTATTAGGTACCTATGTAGGAAATAAGCAGGAATAAATATGTAATAAATGCCTTATTAACACCTAATGAGGTACAAATGGGTACTCATAAGTAGTTGTAGAAGGTTCAAAATACTAACATGACGAGTAGAATTACTAATAGTGTTGGTTCTTGAAACTTGATTTGGGAAATAAGAAATGTCATAGTCAATTAGTTTCAGTTACAAACGTCTGCCAGAGAAATACAGGATTTTTGTTTTGGGCTGATCACAAAACCTTTCTCCTTTTTTGTGGTAATAAACACGTAAAAGTCTGACCAGAATACTGTGATCCACAACGCATTAAAAAATAACAACAATCATCATAAAAAATAATGAATTGTAAATGAAAATGGAATCGTTCCACGATTTTTCACGAAAAATATAAAAAAAAACGAGTAATTACTTTAAACATTATTTTATAAACTATGTCTAGTATTGGTACAAATAATCGAAAAATGTTTCATATGCAAAGAATGCATTGTGTTATGCTAAAGCCCTGATTAGCAACAGTATATAAAGAAAAGTAACATTAGCTGGCTAGCTTACTTAGCCAATGCTTCAGCTTGCTAGGTTGGTTTCTGTGTACAAAAAAATATGTATGTAATATGTAGTAATGATGCCCCTTACAAATATTTATTACCTATAGACCAAAGCAGTACCTTTATATATGTATAAAATTAACACGACGTCTTCGGTTTAATACCAAGAACTAATGCTAGTCTTCTATACAGCTTTTATACTGTGAAGCTTTAAAAACAAATCTGGCTAGCTACCCTAGCTGACTCAGCTAGCCTGTAAATGCTTTTGCATTTTGAGCTGTGAAATGTTGAAAGCTCCACAAGTTTTTGGCTTAGCACCATTTGCACATAATTATCATGCTGTTTCATTGTGATGCATTTAAAAACAGAAGATACCCGATAAACAGATCAACTGGGCCTGGGACGCTTTTCTGGCTCCACTGTATCAGATATTGTTGCTGCTGACTAAGCATTTGGTGCCTGAAGTGTAGAATTTTTGCCGGAAAATATAGAGCACATTTTTTCTTTTAATTGGATTTGTTTCTGTATCGGGGTCATAAATGAAATATCGCCAGCATATATAATATAATCGAATTAATACGAATAAATATGTATAAATAAGTGGTGCCCAAACTTTTTCTGTGAAAGGCCAAAAATCTAACTTTGCATTACGCCATTATATTCAAATGTAGGTTTCCTTTACTTTATGATTGCATAATATTTCAAAAATAAAATAGAAAGCATTATTTTTGTAATCTACTTAAACTAATGCACTTATATATTTTTTAATTCTTGTTTAGTAGAACATATAGTACAATGAGAAACAATCTAATTAATTGAACAGTAGAGCTCAATGCCTAATACAACTTTAGGACATGAAGCTGCTCCTTATTTTTTTCTTATGTTTTTTCTGAAAGGCATTTTTTTTATTATTTTCTAAAATAAAAGTATACAGTATATAAAACAAGTATACAGTATGGAGTCCAAAACTTTCCTCTACCAGTAATTCTTTCAGCATCTCTCAATAGGGGTCGCCACAGCGGATCATCCGCAAGTTTGATTTGGCACATGTTTTTACGATGGATTTCCTTCCTAACGCAACCCTCCCCATTTATCCGGGCTTGGGACCGGCACTAAGAGTGGCTGGGGTCTGTAACCCGAGCGGTGAGAGCCTAACCACTAGACCACCAGGGGACCTCCACCAGTAATTACTCTTTATAAAATAATAAAGTATTGCATGGTTTGTAATTCATGGTTTCTTTACGAACTCAGCAACAACAAATAGCTAAAAATAAAGATGACGATGATAATAATTAATAAAAAAAATTGTCCTATTTAAACACTAGTGGTTAATGTTACTACTCACGACCCTTCATACTTGCCTATGACTTACTGGACAATACGAAATACGAAAGTGTTCCCCAAACCTCAGAAGGTTTAATTTCATTTGGGTTGTGGCAGTGTCTTCTGCTTAGAGTAGCAATCCATAATGTACTCCAGTAAATAATAGGAAATATTGCTGCTATAAGCAAAAGATACAGCCAGCAATCCAGACCACAGGCTTCTGTTTGTTCTTGGCAGGGTTTGCTCAAATGGTCATCACACCCAGATTCCATCTCCAACCACAAATAAGTTCACCAAGTCAATAACATTCATAATTACAGTCAAGCATTGTGCTTGCGTACAGTAATCGAATTTTTCAGAATCAGCCAAACGTTGTTCTAAAGCAAGTGTCTTCAAAGTCTTAAGATTGTTTGATCTAGAAGGAAGATTTTCAAGGTTATGCCTGTGCCACCATATAACTAGACATATTTTATAGTAACTGGAGAGTGTGAATGTTCTCAGGGGTTGTGGTGCGTAGCGGGAGCTCAGGTAACAAATTAACGTCCTCAGGACGTCCTTTAAATATCCTAAAGATGAATGATGTTATGATATTATTATATAGCACAAAGGCTGCCCCTAACGACAATTCAAGAACATTGGTCTTACTTCTACATTTAGAAACCAATTTGTTTGTGGAAGAACAATATTACGGCCAAGATCTCATTTAAAATGTGGTTTATGATGAGTTTATGATCTGGTTAGCAGCATCATTCACAACAGCTTCTGTTAACTCACCTGAAGTCACTCGTGCCACTGATCCCTGTTTATAGGGAACTCCGGTGTGGAAAATGCCGCTGATTAATTCAGCCCATTCGGTACACTGTCTTTTTATTAATGCCTTTTGATCAGGTCATTTAAATATCTTTAAAAGTGTGTTCGCTGTCGGCTGTACAGAGAGTACAGGGGGGTGTAAGCACTCATCTCAGTTTTAATGATGTGGCAGCCCAGGAGCATCACAGACATTTTGCGAGACAGTATCTGATTACGAGCTGAAATGATTAGCCTGTGTGGGCTGGGTTGTTTATTGGTGGTATACGCAAGTTAGAAAGTGCAAGAGGTGTGGCGGAAGAGTTCAACGATGCACCCTGGTGCTTCAAAGCAAAAAAGATACAGCGGGATGGTTGCCATTCAGCTCTTTTTTTGAACAGTTTGATGGATAATGGTGGCAGGCAGCTGATGTTCCTTTAGCCGGCAACAAGCAGTGCTGCAGATTCCCTGGCAGCTCCTGATAACCTATGAACCCTGATGGAGTTGAAGAGAGAAGCCAGTGTTGATAAGCAGACAGTTCATTTTCCCTCGCTAGTTCCAGGATGAGCACTTCTGGCTCAACCTGTGTCATCCTCCGGCTGACGTTGATCTGTCTTTCCCATCAACCCCAGTGACTCCCAGCTTTGTCAGTTGGTGAATACTTGTAGCACTATTTCACTGTCTATGAACCGTGAAAAGAAAACCCCCATAAAAAAACAAGAGATACTGAAAACTGGCATCTACAGCTTGAGAACTGCTACAGAAAATGATTTTTTTTTTTTTTTGTAGTCAGTAAATGTTGTGCTGTCCAGTTCAGTTCAGTAGCACTATCATTGCACCTCAGGAACTGCAACAAACACTAATCCCGGTGAAAGCAAGCATCGTGCTGTTTGCTCTATGAACATTTACAGTAGAGGAAGAACAGCAAACAGAATAGATTTCAAGGCCAAATTGGGTTTTATTGAAAGGCTGCATGGCTGTCAGGATCTTACTAAAAAACATAGAATTACATCTAATACATTTCCACAAACTAAGATAAAATGAAAACAGGTAAGTGTGATGTACAGAACACTGTCTCTTGTTCTATATACTGTAGCACAAAGATTGGGGATGTGTTTAGTAGTGGGTTAAATGCGTGTGCACCACTGGTTTCCAATAAAAATGCTGGAAAAAAAGGTAATCTTATTTTTCTAATTCCTTATTTTGGTGTGGGGGTCAGGATTTTTTTAAGATGTACAGTAGCTGAACTGGAGATTCTGCAGAAACACATGCTGCATTAAATACAGATGCAAAATCAAGTCAAGTCAAGTTTATTTCTATAGCGCTTTTCACAGCAGACATTGTCTTAAAGCAGCTTTACAGAAATCAACAGTGAAGGTGAATGGTGTGTATTTATCCCTGATGAGTAGCCGTGGTGACTGTAGCAAGGAAAAACTCCCTTAGATGTAATGAGGAAGAAACCTTGAGAGGAACCAGACTCAAAAGGGGAACCCATCCTCATTTGGGTGACATCAAGAGTTTGATCATAAATCTTTCAACAATACAGAACACTGGAGAGTGAGAACTAACATGAGTACTGGAGTATAAGATTATAAGTAATGTTCTTTCTACAGTCTTATACAGTCTTTATGGTTATAAAACTAGGAGCTACTGAGCTCAACATTTGTGATCATCACAGATCCAGCAACAGCTTCTCCATGCCAGAGCCTTTAAACACTCCAGAAGGTCCAATGTCAAAACTTCACACATGTAGTGGGATCCAATTGGCACTGGTACGTCTTTAGATGGTTCGGGATGTTTGCGAGTTCGGCATCTACTTCTTCAAAGGTCCATAATCTTCATGAGGTGGGACATGAATGGAGCTGGCCAAACCTCAGGATGCCTCAGGATGGGGAGAGAAAGAGAAGCAGTGGAGAGAAATTAGCGTAGCTGCTGTTCATGATATTAACAGCACAAGTTGATAATGTATATGACCTTATGTTGTCAATTCATATAACTAGGTTCCTCTAAAAAATTTACCCCATATTAGCCTATGAGTTAATATGGTTTGAGTACTTATCAAATGTATAATTAAGGGTTGTTTCTGCATGGGAGCAAGCTCCAGAAAATGCTGAGTGGTAAAAAAAAAAAAAAAAAAAAAAAAAAAGGAACAAAGAACTACAGACAGATGTGGAAAATAGTAAGTCACTGTAGAGAGAATAGAGTTGTTTTGGCACATGAGAATAGTGCCATTGAGGTTTGCACATATTGCACAGACCCTCCATTGGATATATCTTGTGGCTGAGCCGATCCCTCTATACAGGGTGGGAATCTGGCGAGACTCAATATCTGGAATCTGCCAGCACAATAATTTGTTAGTTTTTTCTTTCAGTGGGGGTTGCACTGGCAACAGGCTGTGAAGGTCAGTCCAGGCTTGCCTATCCCACACCACAAATTTCAGCATCTCCTGGGGTTTCCTAACCGTTCCCGACCTTATTTACACCGCCTGTTCTTGTGACCTTATTCTTTCGGTCACTACCCACATCTTCTGGCGATAGCTAAGTACACGGACATGGATTGACCAGCGAACAGAGTGTTTTGTACACAAACTGATCTTCTGCTTCACTACTTCACTACCTGCCACTATAAGTAGCTTATAAAAACATGTGTCTAATCACTCTCAGGATAGCTTCCTTCTAAAACCTATTCCCGTCTTCTGATTTTATTAGCCACACACACTCACACACTACATCTCTTTTGCCAAGTCTCAGTTCTACTGCAGACCTGCAGCACCTCCAAGTGGAGATTACAAGTAGATCAAAAATCTATAAGCAATCGTATTCTTTAGCTACTTATCTATCTGTGATGAGGAAACTTTATTAAAGTTACATAGACATATCTGCATGACGTCCTATTAAAACATTATGTTTACAACCCTCTCTGATTTTTTTTTTAAGTATAGTTAAAAAAATGTACTTCCTAATGCTGAAGTGCACAGTGCATTGCTGCATAGTGGATATGTGGATAAGTCAGCGTTCTGTGAAGCTTTTGTCGACTATGCATAATTCCATGCTGTTTATTTCTAATGGGCAACGCAATAGCCAGTTTCTATTTCATTTTTCTATAATAATGCAGGAATAATCCATATTAGAAAAAAATTAAAGAAAAGAAAATGGGTACTATTCAGATAGTCACAGATAATCTTGGAGAAAAAGACGTCAGTGTTCATGTTATTGTTATACTAATTACATGACATTAGCTCTTGAACTTTTGTTCTGTTTTGGTACACTCATGTTTTGTGGTGAATATGTGAATGTGGAAGTCTAATAGATTACATTTAGGAGGCTCATGCACAAATATACTTATACTTATTATAGATTATAATGTAAGCATTTTTTTTGTATTATCTAAAAATTTTGTATGGATTATATTGTATTACGTAACATGTGAGAGTGTGGTCTTATGGGATAAATAATAAGTGACAGGGAGGTGTGATGTGGCTTAACATGAAACAGTTACCCTTAAAGTTGAATGTTTTCCAATAAAAGCATCTCGAAATTTTTGTTTCCTCTTACACTAAAATCATATGCCAACAATTACAAGATAATCATGTCTTTAATATAAAAAAAAAAAAAAAAAAAAAATTATAAAATGTTAAATGTGAATGTTTAAATGCAGCTTGTCAGTGTTAACAAAAAAGACACAAAGCCCTTTGTAAAATAGTAACAATGGTGGATCAAAATTAATAATAAACAGTCTAAGCTGTTTTTGTGGAAAAAGGGGGACCTACACCAAACTTGTGCCACCAAAACAACTCTGACCTGTCGAGGCATAGATTCCACAAAACATCTAAATGTGTGCTTTGATATCTAGCATCAAGCTGTTTGCCCCAGTCCTTCATGTTGCAAGGTAGAGCCTCATTAATAGCAGTGGTTTTGTCCAGTACATCCCACAGATGTTCAAAAAAAGGTGTATGGTCTGCAAAAAGTGCGATTAGTCTGCAATTTGGTCTGTTTAGGTAGGTGAAACATATCAAAGTAACATTTACATGAATTTAAGGACCCATGTTTTCCCAGCAGAGCACTGCCCAGAGCATCACACTGTGTCCACTGGCTTGCCTTCTTTTCACAGTGCATCCTGGTTCTGTCTCTTCTCCAGGGTAAGTGACACACACATACTCAGTCATCCAAATGATGTAAAAGAAAATGTGGCTCATCAGGCCATGCCACTTTCTTCTACGCTCCATGATCCCGTTTTGATGCTCACAAGCACATTGTAGGTGCATTAAGCAATGGACAGGGATAATCATGGGCATTCTGACTGGTCTATACAGAGCAAGCTGTTTTGGACTGTGTGTTCTAAATCTTTCTACCAAATCCAGCATTAACCTTTTCAGCAATTCAACCACCGTTGACGAGCAATCACAATTGGCGCCTGACAAAGTCGCTTAGATCCGTATGCTTGCTCATAGCAGCTTGTAGTGTAGCTAGCTGTTTTACCTTTAAAAAGTCTTTCTTGGCTACTTTGAATAATTGATTGTTTGTAGCTTGATGAGATACAATTGAAAACTAGCTTCCTGAACACTAGGAGTAATATGTACAAATATAAAGCAATCTGCATTTACTGGACACTTTAATAGAAACACATGTTGCTCTGTGTATTCATACAGTTATCCCATTAGATTGTTGTGTGGCAGCTGTGCAATGCATCAAATCACCCAAACATGGGCCAAGAGCTTCAGTTAATGTTTACAATAAACATCAAATTCTAGTGGTTTTGATCATGGCATAGGTGTTTGGTGTACTAGCTTGAGTATTTGAGTAATACAATTACTGTCCTTCTGGTATTTACACATGTGTCAGTAACTAGAGTTTGTCCAGCAGTTTGTCCAGCTGTACATAAGGTAAGAGGAGAATGAAGAGACTGGTTTTTAAGTTGGCAGGAAGGCTCTGGTAACTCAAATAACCACTCCATACATGTTTACATACTTGCAGTCAGCTAATGGCACCTAGAATGTTTTTTTTTTTTTAACAATCTAGATGAGTTCCCAGAAGTGTTGAGTGCTTGTTGGCTGCTTTTCCTTCAATCTTTGGTCTAACTCAACCCAAATCATTTCAACTGGATTTTGATGGGGTGATTGTGGAAGCCAAGTCATCTGATGGAGCATTCTATCTCTCTCCTTCTTGGACAAATAGCTCATACTTAACCTAAGGGTGTGTTTGGGGTCATTGTACTGCTGGAAAACCAATTATGGTCCAACCAAGTGCAAACCAGATGGGATGGCATGTCACTGCAAAATGCTGTGGTAGTCATGGTGATTAAGTGTGCTCTCGACCAACAGTGTCACCAGCAAAGCACCCCCACATCATCACACCTCCTCCTCCATGCTTCACAGTGGGAACCACACATTCAGGAACAGTCAGTTCACCCTTTGAATGTCTAACAAAGACACAGCAATAAGAATAAAACATCCACTGATCTAATGTCCATTCTCTTCTGCTTGTTGTTCTTTCAAAGTAATTTTTTTCTGCCTCAGTTTGACCATGAAGGCCTGCCTCATGCAGTCTCCTCTGAACAGCAGATGTCTGCCACTCTAGAGAACAATTATGTAATTCAGCGATTATTGAGGCTGGTGAATCTAATAAACGTATCCTTTACGTAGCTCTTGGTCATCCCTTGCTGTGATGGTCCTCATGAGAGCCTGTTTCATAATACTGTTTGATGGTTTCAGAGACTGCATTTGAGGACACATTCAAAGTTCTTGTGATTTTCGTTATGACCGACCTTCATTTCCTGAAGTAATGATGGACTCTCTCTTATCTTGCCTTAGCTGAGAGTTTCTTTCTATAAGAAGGCTTTGTACATTAGTAGTAGTCTAATCTCTGCACAAAACAACTAATGATCTAAAGCAGATTAAAAAAGGCAAGAAATGTCTCAAAGGAACTCTTGACAAGGGCAATCTAAAATATAAACATATTCTGGGTTAACACTTTTTGTGTTTATCTACATAACTCACTATGTGTTCTTTAATAGTTTGGATATCTATAGTATTAATGTATAATGTTGAAAATAATAAAAAATAAAGAAAAAACACTAAAGGAGAAGGTTTGTCCACATTTTTTGACAGGCCCTGCATGTATTTTGACAAATATTGGTTGTATAGTTTATTATATTTTTACAGCATACAGTAAAGCCTTATGGAACAGCTTATCAGCTCATGCAAAAGCATATTAAGTGACAGTGACAGGCTGTCAGGGCAAGCAAGGTCTTTATTTACTGGTCAAAATTCTATCAGAGTCACTGAATTACATTTTAATATATTTTTGTCCATGAATATATGTTAAATTACCCCCAATAGTCTTCATTTCATATCATTTCCCTCAGGTTCTGCACAAGCTCAAACATATTAAAATTGATTTATTAGCTGTTTTATTATTATTATTATTATTATTATTAATATTGCACAATGTCTGACAGAAGAGAAACAATAAATTGATTTGGCCGCAGATATACTTAGAAGGACATTTACAAGATGAACTTTTCGAAAAAAAATATAAAAAAAAATACATTGCTATACATTGTGAGGAAAGGTCAGCCAAAACAGTGGTTAAGATTTTTAATGAACCATTTATACTTTTATACATTTATACTTTTGTACTAACCATTTATACTTTTTATAACTTTAAATTTTTTTTTACTTGTTTCATACTATTTGAATTCTCGAATCCTTTGGGAAAACCGTATTGCACGGAAAAAATGAACATCGCATGGAAAAGCCAGGGTTGTTTAATAAGGTCAGTATTGATGCTTCAGCTAGAGATGATGTATGTGGGCTGTTCAGCTGTGGCTGCATTGAAAGGAGACTTGTTGAATTGTGTTTATCAGGTTTCTTGATTTAGTAATGGCATTTATTCTTACTGTATGAGATATCTATCTGTGATGCAGCACTCTGTTATACTGCATTTCTGTTTGATATTGATGGTTTCTATAGCCGTGGCGTCATAATGATGGTTTTAAGAGGTGTATTATCTGCAATACGTGCAATACCACCTGTGTGAAATACTACCTGCAATGTGTACTTTTTTCTTCTCTTATGGTATTTATACATTGTACTGTGTATATACTGTATATTATAGTATGTGTATATTCTTTTTATATATTTGCATTTATTTTTATTTCTTTCCTTTGCTGCTGTAACAAAGAAATTTCCCCACTGTGGGACGAATAAAGGTATATCTTATCATATGTTATCATATTAAATCAGGTAAGACATCACTAAGGGACTAGGTTGTAAAATCCACAGCCTGCCACTGGTATATTCCACAGACAAAAAATAGTATATCAGCAGTAAGTTAAGGTAAATCCTTTCCACTGAATATTTGTTATGATTTTAGACATGGCCCAGCCTGGAGGAATGTGATTGGCTGGAATGGTGACCGAGCTCTTCGACGTCATCAGGAGCAACAACAGGGAGGCGCTTTCCCTGTTTGTCGCGCATGCGCATTGACGGTGCGAAGTCTTTTGTCGCTACAAAACTGATGAACCTGCTTGGTGCGTCTTCTTCTTTTTTTTGTTTTTGTTTTTTTGTCTATATAAATTAGGCGTTGCAAAGGATTACGGTGGCGACGCAGGAACAAAAAGTAGTCGCCCTGGACTTCTGAAAGTGCTGCAAAAAAATCGCACTGATGTAATCTAAGCTTTCCGTCCATGTACACAAACAAAACCGAGTCTGGGGTTTAAGGTGGTTCCAGCAGCGATTTGTGGGTGCGCACCGGGGACAACAAGAACAACAACAAATAATCGCGTCATGAAGCGAGTTAAAAAATAATACACATTTTCAAAAGCCGCCGGTCTCTCGATTAATCGAGCTACCATGCAAGAAGCAAGGAGGATCTGTTTACGAAGGCAGCGCCTGGAACACGACCGCGGGCTTCACCTCTGCAGCTGCCTTGACGACGCGGAGACACGAACGGGACGAGGAGGAATCGCGCGGATCGAAAGAGATCCCGAATAATAATCGATTGGCGCGGGGGGGTGTGGGGGCGGTTCGGGTTCGGGCTCATTTTTGGACGGAGATGGAGACGGTCGGGAAATTTGAGTTCAGCCGGAAGGACCTCATAGGCCATGGGGCTTTCGCCGTGGTGTTTAAAGGCAGGCATCGAGAGGTAACGACGCTTCGATTATCTTCTAAAACAAAACAATCCTTCGTCTTAATTACAGCCTTGTTTTTAGTGCGCGCTCCCGGTGGGATGCTGAATTTGCTAATCGCAGCAGGCCCGGGATTCGTGCACGTCCGCGGGAGCGCGCACGAACACCGGTCCACCTTAAACACGGGCCTCATAATACAGTATAAACTAGAATAATGTTTGTTTTTGTTTAATTGCAGTGTTTGTTGCATGTGTCCCCTGTAACATTAAATATGATTTAATATGCTCTAATGTGTAAAAATGAAGTGTTAATTTTCATGCATTGAAACAGTCAACAGCAACCACAATGGGTGCCAATCAATTACATTGATTTCTTTTCTATTTTGTGAATAATCGCCGATTTCTAACCATTTTTTGTATTTTGTATTTTTTTAAATTTTATTATAATCTATGTGCAATGCACTGTAATGCATTATAGATATGTCCAGGCATGCATACATAATGTGTACAGATTTCTCTGTTTTCAGAAAAATTGATCTGAAAACATTTTTTAATTACATTTAATTTGCCCTAATTATTTGTTTGAATAGAAGAATGACTGGGAGGTTGCTGTGAAATGCATCAATAAAAAGAATCTAGCAAAATCCCAAACTCTGCTGGGAAAGGAGATCAAAATATTAAAGGTAAGATGTAGTTTGATATGAAGCGGATATGTTTCCGGTTTTTTTCATTTTTTTTTTACAAATGCATGTAAAACTTGACACGTGTGTTTTTTCTTCTAAAGGAACTGAAGCATGAAAATATCGTAGCCTTGCACGACTTTCAGGTGAGTCAATAAGCTTGTATTTTTATATACAAGGGAGACTGAAACTCCACCCACATGTCATGATTGTTACATCACAACGGAAACGGTCTGCCATTGGTCAGTTTTTGGCACGTGGCTAATGTTGACATGACATGTGCGCAGGATGAGAAAAAAAAAACGAGTCTCTGTACCCTTTTGAAGAGGGAGCATGGGAGTTATTAGTTTTGTGGGGGGTTGGGTTGGTTATATGTAGGGCTGAAACGGATAGAGGAACGTTGAGAAAACAGCGAGGGGTGAGAAGATTCGAGCAGAAAGAAAAACGACAAATTTTCCAAAGTTTGGGATCAATTTAAACAAAAACAAAGAAAACACCGTACAGTGCGGTTACCATTTGAAAGTCATTTGATTTTTATATTTTAATTTATATACCGTGCGATCGAAAAGTCCCTCAGCAGTGGTGCGTGGAAACTTTTAAGCAGTTTTTCCGGGGACAAGAAAACCACGTCACGATACGGTTCGAGATTTAAAAAGAAATGCATGAGTGAGAATAATAACGCGTTCGATTAAACAAATATCCATAACCTGCTCTACACGGGCACTGCGGAGGGAGTTTTTTAACGCACTGTATTTGTATTTCGATGTAACATGCCAATTAAATGAACTTAATGAGTCACAGATATTCTTTTATGCAATGTCAGCAATAATAAAAAAAAACAGTAAAAAGGAAACAAATCACTTGTTCATTTTAAGAGGTTTGTCTTATTTTCTCTCTCTTACTTAGGATTGCTCTTTAATAAAGGAAAAACTAGTTCTTATCTGATTAATCGATTAATCGTTAGGACACCCGATTACTAAAATAATCGAAAGCACCAACCCTACTTATATGGATGTTAGATATTAATCATCAAATTATTATTCCAGAAGTAAAATAGTCCAGTAGTACACAGTAGTATGTTAAACTGATTGACAAGCTCATATCTACAGCCATACAGGTGCACAATGATGGCAGTTTAACAGCAGACAGGAGTTGAGATAAACATTTGCATACATGAAGGAAGAAACGGAAAAGAATTTACCCAACGTCAAATGCTTCACAGACCTGCCTTCACCATAATGAACATGATCTACTGTCATTACAACCACGTTTTTGTTTACGTCTCTGTTTTCTCTCTGGCAGATTGACATTTTTTTTAATATGAATAAGACCTTAATGGTAATAATATCTGAATTAGAGTTACATACATTCTTTGGCTTTCTATGTCATTTGGTTCGATTTCATACTTCATAATTTAATTTCGTTTTTCATTTCGGTTTCATACTCATTTAATTGGTCGAAATGCACAAAACGGTGTGTGTAGGGTTCAGGAAAATGCATTGGTTAGAAGAAAAAGTTACGGTCCTCTTTTTTCATTTTTGTCAAATGTGCATAAAAATCAGTAATATTACTTAAAAATATGGAGGCAAAGCTAAATATTTGCTTTGAAGCATTTTTTCTTTTGGTTCTGTTGCATCAACCAGGGTGTGCAACAGTTCTTCAGAGCTACGACTGCAAAATGCTGAACGCAATAAAAAAAAAAAAAAAATAAATAAAATCACATTTCATATTTAGTTTAATAAATGCATTCGTCCCAGCATTCAAAATGTGCTAGAATTTATAGGGAACTGCACCAAGATCTTTATGGATACTGCTTGATTTTGTGTTCACACCTGCAAGAACACACGTCAGGGTTTAATTCCTGATTTATAGTAAATGGCCAAAATTTAGTTGCTGCAGGATAAAGCATGAAGTTATATATGATGTCTTTAAAGATTACAGATTAATTTCACAGGAGATAAGGAGTCCAAACATGTTCTAGTATGGCAATGCCTCTGTGCCCAAACAGAGGTTTCTTAAACACATGGGTTGCCAAATCTGTCGCCCTGACCTCATTTGGGATAAATTGCAACTAACACTGTGCTAGACCTCCTTATCTCTTATCAGAGCCTGAATTCAATAATGTGGCTAAATGAGCAAAATTCACACAGCCTCACTCCAAATATAGTTCAAAACCTTTACTAAAGAATGGCTGTTTTTATAATAGCAAAGTCAGAATTATCTGGAAAGGGATAAGTGAGGTGTTTACAGATTTTTGCCCACATTCATATTGACATACATAACGAGATTAATTCATAATAATTTCCAGGAGGAAATGGTTTTCTTGTAGCATTTAAATTTTTTATCTTGATCTACTATAATTTGTGAATTCAATAGAATAATTCAATAGCCAATAGAAGATGGCTTTGGTCTTGATGGTTGCTAAAAAAGTAGTTGCTTATTATTAACATCACACCAGAACTCAGAGTTGTGTGATGCACATCTGGGAAGATTTTCAACTGATATACACTGTTCTTTTAAATGAACAGCATAGAGACAAGAAGTCCGAGAGTATAAATGATCAAGAAACAATTAAAATTCAGGGAATTGCGTGTCTGGACAGACCTGTTTAACAGAAACGTAGATATGAAAGTAACACCACTCTCTTCTATGTTTTGCATGAATTTGATCTGGAAGTAATTCTAACTCCAAGCCTGTAACTGAACGTGTAGATGTCGGGATCTGAACGTGCCTCAGCTTAATGGCACTGGAATTTTTATTTCTAGATTTAATGTCAGCCACTGTTAGATTTTGTGCGATTGCTATTAAAAAAATCAAACAAAAAACATGCAAGATATTTCACTTTGGTGTGTCAAAGGTTCTTAGCCTCCATTTTCCCACTGGTGATTTGGTTTGCCTCTTATAGTTGGATATATGGACTTTGTTCATTAGACCTGACTGTAAGTATCAGGTACCATGAAGCACTGTAGTGTCACTGATATGTCTTCATTACATGATTGAAAATGAAAGAGGTGTGTTGACTTTCTGCAGCCAGGCATTGAGAACGGAGTGAAAGTACACCTCTTGAATTAGATATAAGCACTGGGATGACCTTAAGAGAGGTCATCTAATTTTGTGGATCCTTTAGATTGAATTTTGGAAAGGTCTTAAAGCACTGAGTCACCTCAGGGTTAAAAAGTTCGATGTGGCATTTTGGTTGAAAAGCCAAGTTTTGAAAAAGATCTATCTCCAAACTTGGTTTTATAAAGTTCTAGGTCCCTGTCAATCATCTCAAAGGTTGAACATTTATAAAAAAAAAAAATTTAAAAAGAGAGTAAGAAAGAAAAGAAGTGACCTGATAGCTAGACAGAGGAGAAGGTACATTTTAGCTGTAAAGAGTAATAGAAAGTACAAAACATAGAGTACAGTTTTTACTATTGTCACTGAATTTACATATTGATAGCATCAAATAATTTGCATCAAATATTATTGCACTGCGAGTCATAAAACTAAACTTTCCGGTGTAACTGAAAGGTCCCTGAAAAGCCAACAGACTTGTAAGACGTGTTTGCGGAGTTGTACAGAAACATCTATTATAATATATATATATAAGTTTGAGCTCATTTATTTGGGTAACACGAGACATAGACCAGTGGTCCCAAACCCCCGGCCGTCACTTAGTACCGGGCCGCACAGAAAGAATACATAACTTTGATTATTTCAGTTTTATTTATTATCTGTTTCTGAACGCTGTTTTATTTTGGAAAATTACCGGATTCTCTCTGCCACATCTGTCTATGACTTGATGCATGTTAAGATGCCTTCCTCGGTCACATGTCTTACCTCCATCCGCTACCTTCTTAAAGGGGCTGCTCCGGCCGCTAACACATAATACATTACCGCTAAATTTAAACCCCAAGCTTGCAAAATGAACAAAAAAAAATACAACACAGTGGATTTACGTTTATAATTATATTTAGAAAATACCAGTTTTTATGCCGGTAATATCATTTTATTTTCGGTGGTGTAAAAAAGGTTGAGGACCTCTGACATACACTTTAAAGTGGAGAGCTTTTAGATTTCCTTTTAACTACACAAACTTTTGTCTTACTAATCTGAAAATCTGAAAAATAACCAGCTATTGTAAAGTAAGTGATACGCGATCTTGCTCCAAAGCCAGTCCATGTTAGTTCTAAACAAAAATGGTTGCCAACTTGCAGTTGTATATAAGAGAGAAAACCTCTCTCTTGAGGGTGTTTAATTAGTAGAGTTCCCATAACAGCCCATAACATGTGTTTTGTAATATTTAACCAAATGCGCTGTATTTTCAATAATCCTGGCTGTGCCTAAAAACATTCAGTAATCCCTATATAGTCAAGTTTATTTCTATAGCGCTTTTTTTTTTTTTTTTTTTTTTTACAACGGATATTGTCTCAAAGCAGCTTTACAGAATTTAACAGTTACGGTGAACGATGTGTATTTATCCCTGATGAGCAGCCATGGCGACTAGTGCGATAGTGCGTAGCAGTGAAGCACATTCAGTTAAGTTTCTTTTCGGCTTCTCCCGTTAGGGGTCGCCACAGCGGATCCTCCGCACGTTTGATTTGGCACATGTTTTACGCTGGATGCCCTTCCTAACGCAACCCTCCCCAATTTATCCGGGCTTGGGACCGGCACTAAGAGTGGCTGGGGATGGTTCCCGGACCGGGAATCGAACCCGGGTCGCAGCGGTGGGAGCGCTGCATCTTAACCACTAGACCACCAGGGGACCAGTGAAGCACATTCAGTGAAGTAAAAAAAAAAAAAAAAAAAAAAAAAAAAAAAAAAAAAAAAAAATAGGTCAGAGAATTTGGTCACTGACGAAAATGTCATGCTTTATAGAAGAGAAGATGTCGCAAGCAATTTCATCATAAATGTTACACCTATCTTGTGTGGTGGATCATAAAATAGATTCGTTTTCTTCACTGTCACATATTTATTATATGCTCATAATCAAGAGGAAAACAACTAGTTGCCCGGTTAATTCACTGTTATGTTTATTCAATACATAAATTGTAAAAGAAATGATAAAATGAAAATGATGAAAAACAAGAATAAATAAGTATGTAAACATGCTCTATGCACAGAGCATTTTCACCAGGTTTCCTGTCACTGTTCTCAAGCCGGGTTTAAAGTTTTGCCAAACCTTCTTTGCCTGAGGAGAAGAATTTTTGCGACGTGTCGCATTGTTGTATAGGAAATAGTCTGCTGAATTGAATGTTTGCTTGAAATAAAAGTGCATTATGTGGGGAATTAAGTTGTTTAGTCAGAACTCAGACACCACTACAAAATGGTGGCACTCGATATAATGTACTATATAGGAGAGGGAGTTAATAGGAAACTAGTTTAGGTTAAAAATGTCTACCATTGGAGGAAAAACTTGTACTTTCATGTAGTATTTGAATGTTGTATTTTATGCAGTAAAAGAAACTACAGTTAGCGCAGTGTCAATGTGTCAAAGTCCATAGCAATAGCGTTAGCTGCTAACCAGGAAATGGCCAGAAGCTAACACTAGCTATATGGATTCTTTAGCGTTTTAGATCCAGCTTCAAAAAATTTTCTTAAAAGGAGAAAATCCTGACAATTTCGCATATCGATTGAGTGAATAAATAAATGATGGAAGGAATGATGACATTTGTTAAAGTATGCTAAAATAATTAGAACAGTGAAGTAGATCATGTATTTAAAAAAAATTAAATATAAAGCACACACTTATATACCCATCCGTATTACGCAAATCTGGTCTAACAAATGTAAACGATTGAATTAAAATTTTCCATTTATTGAATTTTATTTAATTGTGGCAGTTTAATTGATTACTGAATGCAATCGATATAATAAAAAAAAAGAATATTGCATTAATTGGATTTGTTCTGTTTTATTTTTTATTAAATATTTGTAATTATATATAAAATAATATTTTATAAAAATAAAACAGTTAACTGTTCATTCACAAATGTTAATAATGTGTTGCATTTCATGACTTTAAAACCGAGGTACACATCGAACAATGAATATCGTGTACTGTTACTTTCTACATGAGGCATTTTTAGATTTTAAAATATTTCGAAATGTAAATTTTTGCCTTTAATATGACAAACATTCAAATGGCATTCAAATAGTACAATCTCAGGTTTTGTGTCCTTTAAATAAATTAACAAAAAAAACCCTACTTTTATTATGTTTGTGGAAATTTGTATATACGAAACTTTTTATAAATTGAGATTTTGAGTTTAGCTTATGCATCTCCTTTAGTGGCTTATCACCAGGTCAACATGGCCTGTTTGGGCACCCTGTACTCAGTGTGTTTTTCCAAGCAAAGGACAGATCATTTTACAGCTTAGCCGCTATAAAAGATAAGTTCTTAGATCTGTTTTGCGGTACAAATGAATAGAGCCAGGCTGAACAGGAGGCAGATAAGTGGTTAGTGGCTAATCTCCACAATAGCAGAACAAAAAAACAAAAACTTCGCTGAGTCAGCCGAAGTAGACCAGACCGATCCGGTACGTCTGATTGGCTTCAGTAAAAGTAAAGTGAGGTCAGCTGTTGCTAAAGTGCCATGGTGGTAGAATGGCTTTGTTTTTTTATGAAGGACTTTGTTTGCCATTGGACTCTGCAGGGGCTGGCTGCATTAAATGCTCAGAAAGAGTCAGGTTTATTGCTGGTTGTTGCTAAGTAGAAGTAGATTTTGTGATGTTCTGTCCACTGGGTGGGTTTGTTCTGGAAAATACACTTAGAGTTGTATGATTGAATTAGAAATAGGATATGATTCTTGCCAAGCCTGTTAACAGAGAACACAATTACAAATGAGAGTTTTGGTCACCACAATCATTCATTCATTCATTATTTATATACAGGTTACTTCTAAAACAAGCCTTAATAGAAATACATTTTATTTAGCTGATGATGTCTGTCTTTTGTCAAATATTTAAATGCAAATATAGCAATTTTGAGTAATAAATTCTTTGTAAATAACTTGCTTCTCTCAGTTTGAGTCCTTCATGTACACATCAGTTTCATAATTTTAATTTTCAATTTACATAAAAACACACACACACACACACACACACACTATATATATATATATATATAAACACATTTATATAATATTATATTTAGAATTTACATTTTATATAATATTATTATATTTAGAATTAATGATGAGTATTTTTTAATACAATATTGAAATACATTTTATACAATATAATACATTCCCTTATTTCAATTTCATTTATTTAGAAGACCTAATATTTAATATCTAGTCTTTGTAAAATCTTTGTAGTTTTTCCATCATAGCAAGGGCAGGACTTTGTAATTCTTTGGTAACTTCCAGAGTTGCATCTTTCTTGAGAATGTTACATAATACTAAGTATACACCTCTGCTGTTATCAGTAAACACAATACACATGTTGATTTACACAAATTGCTTCACATTGCATACTAAAATGTTGAGATACTAAGTCATAGTTATGAGATCAGGATAATGTAATTATGAGTCATAATTATGAGATATTAAGTCATAATTAGGAGATCCTTTCAGTAATTTTTTTTTCTTTGTGAATGCAATGCGCTTCCGTAGGAAACAACCCAGCATGAGTGAATTTGAAATAACCCATGTACTTCTCAACAAGCAGCTACTATACGCTTTTTTTTTTTTTTTTTTTTAAATGGTGGCTTTTGCATTTTTCTAAAGTACACTTTTATACATAAATACCCTACATTAGGATTTTAGAGTTACAATGAGCACAAAATCGAATAAAATCTTTATTTCTTTTTTGTTTTTGATAAACAGATTATTCGAGGAAAAACTTAATCGTCCGATAAATTTATTATGGAATGATTGTTAGCTGCAGCCCTAGAAAATAGTCAACCTTGGGCCTGTTCAGTAATTCTTTGTTTCAGCCTGGGCCACAGCACCCAGCTGTTGATTATTTTCTTATAATACAGTTCATCATGAAAGTGCATTTGAGTTAAACTGTTTGTGTTTTAATTTTTTTTGTAGGAAACAGCAAGTTCTGTTTATTTGGTAATGGAGGTAAGTTTTCTTTTTTTTTTTTTTTGCCCTTTACTCCAAAGTTTTTCCAGACATTGACTGGAATGTAGACAGCTGTCAGGCTTGAAAACAGACCTATAGGTGTGGCATGTGGGTCCCTCTAAAACTGCATGGTAAATGTACATAGAACTCGCATTGGTGCGTCTCAAACAGCTATTGTTCACTAGTCAGGGCATTAAACAGAAATCGCCGATCCTTCCAGTGCACTGTAAAGTTTGTGAAACTTTACTATAATATGTATATCCTAATATAATCCTAAAATGCGGAAAGTGTAAGTACAGTAAAACCCCGTTGTACGAGCACAATTAGTTCTTGAAAATTGCTTGTAGGTCCGAACTGATTTTCCCCATAAGAATTAATGTAAAAGCGATTTAATCCGTTCCGAGATGTCATTCGATCGCTTATTTCTGCACTTAAAACCTATTTGTAGCTTATTTTAACAAACAAATACACCGCAAATTACCGTAATGTAAACATAATTTAACACTTACTCATGTGGTAGTGGTTGATTGCGAGTGTGAGACGCACAAAAAAACGGGGAACCGACAGCGTGGGTTTGCTCGTGCCTTCGAAATTTGCTTGTAAAGCGAGGTCCCTCGTATCTTCGTTTGCTCGTACTATTAGTTGTTCGTACAACAGGGTTTTACTGTAGTTTTTTGTACAACTCAAATTGTTCGTTTTATTAACAATATTTTACATTGATTTGTTGTACTATTTGAGTTCAAATCTACTTTAAAGTTGGTCATTTCTTTTTAACCTCTAGCTACCTATGATCCTGCTTGAGCTGCCATGAGAAAAACATGTTTGATTGAGCTAACAAGGTTATATGACATAATAAGTTTATATATTTGGTATCTTTGGGATATGTTTGTTTTTACAGTGACTGATGAAGGAATATTTGTCTTGCCGGTTTTTCAGTAAATAATCATATGAATGAAAATTGAGCCACCAGTGTCACAGTGTGGTGAAGCATGGCCTTTAGCAGTGCCCAACCCAGAGAGCTGATTAAGACATACAATGTGCCCTCTTTGAAACATCACTAAGATTTTCAGAGGTTACAGACTGGTTCAAAAACCACACGGTGGGGAGCAAGTGATAAAAAGTGAGGCAATGGAGTCAGTATGCATTTCAATGCCTCAGTGTACCGGTTTATTGTTTAAATCCTCAATTCTCAATTTGAATGAATTTTGTGTTTGCTTTATGTTTTTATTATCGAGATTAAAGGCGTTTCTCGTTTCCTTTCCAACAGTACTGTAATGGAGGAGACCTGGCGGACTACCTGCACTGTGAGTATATACATGAGGGAAAACAGAAGCCTTGAAGCCTTGAGTTCTCTTAAAGCACAAGTTTTAAGTGGCAAAAGTTTCTCATTATGTATCATTATGTATATTATAAAAAGATATTTGGTTTTCTTTTCAATAGACCAGGTTCAGGGCTCGTCTCAGGAAGTGGAGCTGGGGGTGGGGGTGGTGGGTGGCTGTGTGCGTGTGTGTGTTTGTTTAGTTGCAGACGAAAGGAAGTCTACAGTCGAAACCTATCGTGCTTTTCGAGACAGGACAGAGACATGCTGTCTGGTTTATCAGTCAAGTTGCAAAAAATAGACCCTAATTATCTTGCACACACTATTCTCAAATACACAATAAAACTGCTGTCATGACAACTTTGTTCATGGCTAATGACAAATACATCATGAAAAAAAATTGAAAAACGGTCTTTCACTCAGGGGACATTTTGTTATAATACATAATCAAACAATTTCCTGTGCACATTTAAACTAGGGTGCAGTCTGACCGAACTCCGCTGATGACGCATTGCATCGTTCGTCACTTTGTTTCCTCTCTATTGCACTCCATGTAAAGACGAGCTTCAAAGGAGAAAATAAGTGTTCGGCATAGAAACAATTGTTGGAAAGCCATGTAGCCATTACAGACTGTGCAAAGCCAGTGTGTGCTTCACAAGTGCATTTATTTAATGCATGAAAAACTTCATATTCCTTAAAGTAATTTAATGTAGAAAACCTTCAGTCCTTAGATTGGATTAAATTCTGTTCTTTTGTCATTTTCATTTGAGTGATAAAGTGTGTAGCTAAAGAAAATAGCATTCTTCAAAGCCAAAGACAGCAATGCACACAATCCGACAAACGGCGGTGCGCAATAGACAATGACATAAATACGCTGAATACAATACAGAACAAAATAAACGAGTAAAGCTTAATCAAGCAATATAAAGGTGTCTAAGCAAGAGGGAGTAAAAAACTAGCTAAACATAGAAACACCCGACTCGACACCTGCTGCCATCTAGGCGCATGTTTACGTCTGGGGTTTTTTTTGTGGCCAGACTGTGTTTTTGATTTGACATTAATCCAGTCAGTGCAGCTGGCCCCAAGTGCCCCATTTTTTTAGAAAAGTGGGGGGAAAATATATACCCTGCAAATAAACTCTAATTATTGACATCCTCTTTTTCCGGCGCACACAGCCAAGGGCACGCTGAGCGAGGACACCATCCGTGTGTTCTTGCAGCAAATAGCAGGCGCTATGAGAGTGCTGCAGACCAAAGGCATTATACATCGAGACCTGAAACCACAGAACATCCTGCTGTCCCACCCAGCTGGCCGCAAGTCCCACACCAACAACACCTGCATCAAAATAGGTAGAGGCCATTTGACAATGGTTATTTAGTCTTTATATTAGTGTGTGTATATATATATATATATATATATATATATAATTATATACACACTAATATAAAGTCCCCCCCCCCCATTAAATATAAAGCTTCATCGTATCTCCACGATGAATGGGGGTCCTTCCCCCATTATTAAATGTGATTAAATAGGCTGATATGTGTCTATGCTCTGGTATATGAATTAAAACTCATTGCCTTCTTAAAAGAATCTCCGAAAAAATAACAGCCTTTTTGCTTCTCTCTCTCTCCGCAGCGGACTTCGGCTTTGCACGGCACCTCCAGAACAACATGATGGCCGCCACCCTTTGCGGCTCCCCCATGTATATGGCAAGTATCCTTTATCCATCTTCTGCTTGTTTTCCTGATTCACACGTGCATATTCTAACCCTGGGACGCTCTTCACACCAGGCTCCAGAGGTCATCATGTCGCAGAACTATGATGCCAAGGCTGATCTGTGGAGTATAGGAACCATTGTGTTTCAGTGCCTGACTGGTAAAGCCCCATTTCAAGTGAGTGCTGGTGTTTATTATTATTTTAAAATGCATACAGATATACATTGGCCAATTATTAGCTATGAGGATATTGAACTCTATGGCTACAGTAGAAACATTCATTTCATTCATTTCATCTTCTCCCGCTTATCCGTAATTCAGGTCGCGGGGGCAGCAGTCTAAGCAGATTTCCCAGACACTTCTCTGTGTCCAGGGATCGGGCTGTCAAGGCCCCCGCCTTCGACTGCTGCCCAATCCTCTCGGCACCGGTCCCTTACGGTCCCTCCTGCAGGTGGTGAGCCCACGGGAAGGGCAGTAGGAACAGACTTACTAAAATTGTGCATATTGAATCTTCAACTGCTTCGTTTGCCAGTTGGTGTCCAATGTAGCCTTAGATAACGTTTATTAGCTCAGGCAGGTAGTTGGTTTAAAAGAGGCAGATGTAGAGGACAGAGTAGTATTGAGACCTAACGGGAGCAGCCGAAAGAAGAAACTGTTGTTGCTTATCTGCCTCAAGGTTTGACGTGTTCTGCGTTCTGACATGTTTTTTCTCTTCACCACGGTTGTGGTAATTTGAGAACCCGTCTGGCTGTTCTCCTTTGATCTCCACCATCCGAAATTTCCGCCTCAGAGCTGCCACTCACTGGATGAATGTTTGTTTTTGGTGCAGATGTGTGTAAAACAAGCCCAAGACAATCAGCTCTTTCTAAAATACACAAACCAGCCTGTCACTTTTTTCTACTTTTTAGGCCAGCAGTCCTCAGGACCTCCGCTTGTTTTATGAGAAGAATAAGAATCTCAGTCCAAAGTAAGTGTCTGGGCTGGAACATGCTTCTCCTTGTTCAGTTTAGTCCTCTGATTATACCACTTCTCTCTCTCTTTTTCTCTTTATTTCTATGTGTGCAGCATTCCCAGAGAGACGTCCAGCCATCTGAGACACTTGCTCCTGGGCCTGCTGCAGAGGAACCATAAGGACCGCATGGACTTTGGTCAGTGTTGCGATGCAGATATTTGCATATATTCAAGTGTGTGTATATTTTCCTGCTTTTTGACCCAAATGATTTAAATTATTGTTTGATGTGTGGTTTTTAGATGAGTTCTTCAAGCACCCTTTCCTTGAGGCAAGCTCCAGCATGAAGAAGTGTGAGTCTCTTTGCTGTCCATGCAGATCTCTGCAGTTTACTGTTTAATCGAACATGCTATTTGTTAATAATAATATATAGTATATTAAAATAATAATAAGAGGAAATAAATGTAGATTCGATGCAGACTTTTGTATCGTTTGTATTATATATATTTTTTTTATCTATTTCAAAACAGGCAATATCGTAATAGTGCTATCTGTGTGCGTGCTTGTGTGTTTGTGTGTTTGTGTGTTTGTGTGTTTGTGTGTTTGTGTGCTTGTGTGTGTGTGTGTGTGTGTGTGTGTGTGTGTGTGTGTGTGTGTGTGTGTGTGTGTGTGTGTGTGTGTGTGTTTACAGCTGCACCGGTGACCCTGACCTGCTTTCCCAGCTCAGGTTCAGCAAGCTCATGTAGCAGCTCCTCCACCTCACACCTCGCTTCTCCTCCTGTAAGTGTGTGTGTGTTTGTGTGTGTGTGTGTGTGTGTGTGTGTGTGTTTACAATGTTTCAGAGCAGTCCGTTTGTCCGATTTCTTTATAACACAATACAGTGTGACGCTGCAGGCGCTCATCTCACGTACACAGAAAATATACAAGTGTTTGAATGATGATTAATTAAAATAATGGATAAATAGAAACTCCTTTGTTTTAATATATAAAATTCTCGTTATATTGTTGTTGCTTTTTTAAGATTTGGGAACCATTTTTTCGTAGCAGTTTAAAGATGGTTCTGATGATGCATTCATGATCTTTTATTTCATGTATTAAAATTTGTATTTTTTGTGATATGAAAATTGACAAATATACCAGAAATATTGTTTTTAGAAAGAAAAAAAAAAGCCAATGTAATTAATAATCTCTTTGAATTCGCAGCAGTCTCTTGGTGAGAGCCAGCAGAATCGAACCAAAGTGCTGGCCTCCCCTACCCAGGATTCACCAGGCTCCTTGCTGAAGGATTCAGCCGGTGGTGGAGGAAGCAGTAAGAACTCGTCTTGTGACACGGATGACTTTGTGATGGTTCCCGCTAATTTCCCCAGTAAGTGAACTTCTACTCTTGCTCTTTTTTCCTCCTTAAGGATGAAAGGTGGAAATACAGGACTCTTGTCTCCATCTTAACATCTCTTCTCTGTATGTTCTCTATTTTTCTCTGTCTAGGTGAGCTCACGTGTGAAATGCCCTCAGGAAAGGTGCTTCAGGACAGTCTTATAATTAGTGGGTAAGAAACTTATCTCTTACGATGCTTGACAGAGGACCACGTAGTGACCTTTTTTTTGTAATTCATACAAGACACATGAAATCAAATAATTTTTTCAATCAACTTTAATGAAAATTCTTCAAATTGGTTTAAGCGGTTTGTTTCCTCCCTTCACCAGGAGTTCTCTTCTCGCTTCTGGAAGTCAGGGCAATCAGGCCAAGTCTCTTCCACGTTCGCCCTCTTACAGCGGCTCTGCAGCGCCACCAGGGTAAGCCGTGTCAATTTCGGTTTTTTTTCCGTATATTTTTTTCTGTGTTACCTGTTCAGGGGTCTCATTTATAAACAGGGTGTACGCACGTTTTTTGTGCATACACCACGTTTACATATGAGATCTCAGAGCGATCCAGAGTTTAGCGGGTGGTGCATCAGTAATAATGGTCTGTGTGGAAACACAGTGCTCTGTGTGTAGTTAAATGGACCACCGTTTCCGGTTTCTGTGAGGCCACTTGAAAGGAGTTTTGATTGTATCGATTAGACCCATGAGTCTTACTGTGCCCTGATTTTTTTTTTATTTGTTTTCTCGGTCCTTCTTTATCTTTCACTCTCAGCAGGCCCCCTGAACAATCGTTGAGTAACTGTAGTAACTATGGACAGTCCGTGCCCATTCCGGTGCCCACACAGATTCACAACTATCAGCGCCTGGAGCAGAACCTGCACTCTCCCAGCCAGGACAGCTCCCCACGGTGAATATCAAACAAATTCTCTTCAAAGTTTCACAATATTTGTAGGCAAACGGAACACACTGGGTGTTTAAGGGTTCTTTTACTCGTTTAGTTTTGTTTCATTCGTACCCTGTTTCCCACGGTTCTCCGTTTTTGAGATCCTTTTGACAGGTTAGAAGACAGCGATTATTCTGTGATGTATGATAAACTTTTTGAGCTTAGTGTGCTTTGTGTACGCTGGGTAGCTGCACTCCAATGCGGCGGTGCAGCAGTGGCAGTCCCCTTGGTTGTGGCAGGACAGGACCATCTCCCCCTCTTCACTCAGCCATTAACACACGCAGACTGTCGATAGGGGGCAGCAAACCCATCCAGCCCGCCCCACAGGGTAAGGACTACCTTCGAGTGTCTAACTATAATAGATTTGGATTGGAAATCTAGGAATAGATTTTAGTTCTCTCTTCTAAATCTTTAGTTACAATTCATACCAAACAATTTGGGGAATATGGCTGTAAAACAGTAATGCTGATCAATAATTGGTCAAAGATTCGCTTAAACTTAATTCAAAGTGGGGTTTTTTTCTGATTGATTAAAAAGGCAACCCAGTGTTTTTGCAACAATAACAATTTTTAAGATGCGCATGTGAGCTACAGGTGTTATAACCCTATATTGCACACTACATAATTGATCATTTATTTATTATAGCTATATATATATATATATATATATATATATATATATATATATTATAGAAATAATTTTTCCTGTGCTGCAGTATACAGTATATGCAACAAAAAGTCATCTATATCTTTAAAAAAAAGATTTTTCTTCTTTAAAAAAAACCTAATAAAATAAATTCTTCTTAAAATTGTTCCATAACAAAAAAAAAAAAAAGGGTGAAAATCAAAAATTTGAAGAAATACAATACAAATTAAATGGAAAAAGATACAATAAAAACAAACTATTCGGTGTATATACAAATATTTAGCATCATTTATTATACATGTAAATAATAATGAAATAAAGAATTTTCAAATGTATGCGTGTGCAAAAGATATGATGTGGTGGATGTTGTGCAGTAAGTCCAGACGCTTGTCCCCCTAGTCCATAGAGTTCCCCTAGTTGAGGGATCGAGTTGCCTGTGTGAAGAAGCTCCTCCTCATTTAATAATTAATCTTGGGCTGTTATTTTTTTTGGACATCTGTTTTTGCAATATTAACGTCATGCTGAGAGGCCGTATCCTGGTATGGTATGCCTGCGTTAGCTCTTTATAAGCACTGCATACCTCCACTGTAACATTTTTCAGTTGTTTTAAAAACTGCCATGTAAGCAAAAACAGAAGGTCTGCATTTCCCAAAGTATGGTAAAATGCGTCATGCTGTTATTTACATCAGCACAATTTCAACCTCTTTCTCTCTCTCTCTCTTTCCTCCTATTTCCCAGCTCTCCAGCAACCCGATGCTAAGCCCAGATCCAGGCAGCAAGGGTTGGGCTCACGCCTCCACAGTGCCCCCTGCTTGCTGGAGGCCACTGGCGGCTGCAGGCAGACGATCAGGAAGCAGCACTCGGACCCCGTTGTGAACCCTCAGGGTGGTGCGATGGCCCTGAGGACCCTGCATTCCTCTCCCCGACTCAGTGAACTGATACAGCGCAGTCCCCTACCCACCATCCTGGGATCACCTTCAAGAGTATGTCTTTTTTGTTTTCCCTCAAGCTCCCAAACGTGAAGCACCATGTTTTAAATCACCTACTGCTGTTTAATGTTCATTTTTATTTCTCTAATTCTGTCATAATAATGCAATGTTTTCAGATTTTTATTACATCTCATCAGCTCTGCTTTGGCTTCATGCTGACTTTGGACTTTGACCTGTAAATTGGAGAATTTTAGTCCAAACAAAAGTAAAGGTGTTTTGCATGTTTGAGTTCATAATCACCAGTTGGAAAGTTTTTAAAAAAAAAAGGGAAAAGAAAGCACAGGACAGAATATGTAGTGTGTCACCATGTAATATTTCCTTCTTTCTTTCTGTTTCTTACTTTTATACACTGAGGGTTCTTTTCCATCTTTCTTTCTGCTAGGATTTTTAAAAATTTTGTTCTTGTTTTTCCCCCCCAGGCTATGTCCCCATTCGAATTCACAAAGCCGCCCAGCTCGCCGAACATGGTGACATTTCTGACGCCGAAGGGTTTCGTTTTCCCCTCATCCGCCGGTCGGCCGTGCCACGTAGAATCCGGAGTGCCTGGCGCTTTTCAGTCTGAGGACACCAAGAATTTTGGGAGGTAGAGACTGAAAATTTTGGAAAACGTCTTTTTTTTAAAGCTCGCTTTTCCCTTACTCATTCCTGTCCTTTCTGTTTTCAGGTCTCAGAGCTCTGGCCGCCTGTCAGACATGCTTCTGAAGGCAGCGTTCGGCGGACAGATGGGAGATCGAGGCAGCACGGAGAACCTCAGTGCCGACAGAGCGATCGACATCACAGGTTAGGACTCGCACACCGCCTTTCCACTTTTTGTTTTCGTTTTATCGGAGATGAACATGTAGCGGTTGAAACTGCATGACGAGTAAATAGAAGGTTAAATGATAAAGCAGTCAACGCTTACGGTAAAGCAGGTGCATTTGGCTGAACGCTGCATAACCCCTGATCAGACTGCACAAGACGTAGGTTGCGCAAGTGAATATTTGCTGTGCGTGAGCCTTCGGGGAAGTTCGGTGGAGCAGCGGAAGATTTCGTGACAAAGGGTTTTATATATAAAATATCATAACTATTATTTCTCAATGGAATTATACTAAAAGTAAAACTAATTTCTTAATTAATGAGCAATTGGCAAGAACTTTAAAATATTGGGTCAAAATTTATTTTGTACTTTTTTTTTCCCTTCATGTTGTTTTTAGTGCTGAAAACCCTGACAGCAGGCACGTAATCCATGGCAGGAGTGTGCATGCCGGATTATGATTATTTTTTTATTTATTTTTTTTGTTCTATTGCTCTTCAGCGCCTTCTGCTGGTGGGACCATGGTGGTGGGATCAGGCAGTCCAGCGCGAGTGGTGTTCACTGTGGGTTCGCCACCTAGTGGAGGAACGCCACCCCACGCTTCCCGTTCTCGAAAATTCTCCGGTTAGTCTAAATTTTTTTGTGTGTGTGTCCCCCTTTGTGAAAGACAACAGAGTAAAAGTCAATTGACATTCTGTGTCCTTCTGCCATGTTATTGTTAATATTACTATATTGGTTTATAAAACTTTTTTAATCACTCATTGTTATTTATCTTCTAGCTTGCTCCTCGAGCTCTATCAGCCCGGTGGGGTCACTTACCACCCGTTACCCACAGACAGGCATGTGTTTGGATGGGTTTGAGTGCTCGTCCAGCCCCCGTTACAGTCTCGCAGACCCCGTTTCGGCCAACTTGGAGGGAGCTGTGATGTTCGAGGCCCCTGAACTCCCAGAAGAAACACTAATGGAGGTAAATGTGTGTGTTTCAAAAACAAAAAAGATACAGGTCTTTCTCATTAGTTCTTGAGGCAACCAGTACAGTTGTACGTCATACAGCAAGTTATATAAACGACTCGAGAAGCCGTTTTTTGATTCTGAGATTCCCCAATAGCCCCCTTTCCTGAAGATGTCAGAAAACTTAATTACAGCTGCACCTCTGACATGTTGATTCACCTTCACTAAAGAAATGTTATAACTACATTTGCATGCAGTTTTATATATATGTGGTGATGTGTTTATGTATATAGCACTGTACTGTAAATACATATATTTATATAGCATACTAAATAGTATCCTAACTGTTGTTGTTTGTGCTTAGTGTTGTGTTTTTTTCCCCCCTATAGCAGGAGCACACAGAGATTCTGCAGCGGCTCCGGTTCACTCTGAACTTTGCTCGTGGGATGGTGGACATGGCGGCGTCGAGAGGGGGCGAGGACAGGCAAGCGGAACCGTCCTCGACCTGCCTGCACCAGCAAGAAAGCGTTGTGGCTGATCAGATCAGCTCTCTGAGCCGTGAGTGGAGGTATATACATGAATACATACACACTAATATATACATACACGCATATACTAGCCCGATATGATTCGCATCTCGATGCGTACAACCATACGCTACATTTAAACATACATATGAAGCAGCTACCGGTGCGGTGCGATGCGATACAATTCACCCCCCAGATGCAGCGTGATCCGAGTTCGGTTCGATTCAATACAACGTGACACCATGAAAAACTATGATGCTGTGCAATTCGATATTGCGCAGATAAACGCCGATTTACTCACGTGCCTTCCGACTTCTAACACGTGGCCCTTTCACAGACACGACTGCGTTTTGCAAACAAATGAAATAAAAACAGACGTTCTTTTCCTGTTTTGTTTCGAGGAGGATGCAGCTCTACCTCTGCCATGTTAATCCGTATCGATTAGCGCTCGAGAAACAGTTTAGCGGGGAGAAATCGATCTACATATCAAATATTGGTGACTTTCTAAATAATACAATTATAGCACATCTGCTAATAATAAAATATAAACAAATCGTCTTTTAGCAATGCAAATGTGTTAAAAAAAACGATGCAAAGGATGAATTTTTTTGTGGTTATTTAGCTTTTTTATAATTATTTTTATTATTATTACTTAATACAAAATATTGTATACAGTATTTTGATTTGTTTTAGTATATTTGATTGTTTATTTGATAGTATTTATTGCTCTTACATTATTAGGTGATATGCGTAGTCGAATAAATTCATGCTACGCACGGCCGTTCGGAACGTAACTCGTTCGTAAGTCTGTGTGTAAATATGTGTGTATATATATGTGTGTGTATATATATATATATATGTATATGTACTCTCAAATCAAATAAGATTTGATTTGATCTGAAAGTAGGAGAAACTCCCATGTAAGAGGTTAAAACAGAAGACATGTGCTCTTCTAGGAACCCAATCAGTGACCAGTGATGATATTTTCTTACGATGTCACGTTTCATTTCACACTCAAACTGCCCCGTTTTGGTTGTACGTTATAATCAATCATTGACTGACTTACCGCTTTATTTTTCACACAATAAAATTACATTACATAACTGCACGTTGTTGATGCTATAACTGTTGACATAGAAGATCAGTCAGTACTGTCCGGCCAATCATATAACGGAGTTCAGCTGCATTTCTTACCATGTTTTTGCATTACTCACTATGCATTTCTAGTCCACACACAGGAGTGTAGAAGAGAAGTATATTTTGGAACCTATTCCGCTTCCTCAGCAGAGTGTTTTGCGGTGCACACACACCCACACACACCCACACACACACACACACAATTTTTATTTTTAGAGCCAGCAAAGAGACAATGTATTGCGACACTTGAGCAGTAAGATTCGAACCAGAATAATTGCAGTGTAATATCCTTTGGGTCAAAAAAAAATCTTATTTATTTTGTTTATTTATACATTAGTTCAGTTGAAAGAAGGAATTTCTCGAAGACTGTACCATACCCGTTTTTACTGCTACTCCAGAGTGTGATGGATGCATGTGGAATGTGTGTGTTTCAGTTATGCTGAGCAGTTAGTGCTGTATATGAAGACTGCAGAGCTCTTGTCCAATGCTTTGCACACCGCCATGGAGGGCATCAAACAGGGTAAACTGTATCCTTCTACCACAGTCAAACAAGGTGAGCTGCATCATCCTGACTTCCTCTTCTTTCTTTTTTTTAATGACACAATAATACCAGCCCGGTCTTTTGAGTCTCTCCATCAAATTTGTAGTAGTAAACAGAATCGAACTAAAACGCCGGGTTTGATCTTCTATCCCGCAGTGATCAGGAGGCTAAACGATCTGTACAAGTCGAGCGTGACGTCGTGCCGCTCCCTGAACGCACGCCTGGAGCGGTTCTTTTCTCGAAAGCACCGGCTGATGGACCACATCGACACCATCACCGCGGAAAGGCTGATCTTCAGCCACACTGTGCAGATGGTACGAAGAAAGCACGATGTTATAAACCAAAGCTGTTAAACCAAACCCCTTCAGTGATTTCAAGATGAATCACTTTATGCTGTTTGCCCTGAAACTCGCATACAGAGAAAAGCACAGATCCAAAACACGGCTATGTGAAGTCTTAAATTAGTTTTGGTTTAATTTTTTTTATTTGGCAGACACATTTTATCACAGATGAGGTCAGACAGGAGTCTGATATTGTAATTTGTGGTGAGAGTAGGGAGCAGGTTGAGAAGAGCCTGGAGAGGTGGAGGTACGCACTGGAGAGAAGGGGAATGAAAGTCAGTAGGAGTAAGACAGAGTACACGTGTGTGAATGAGAGGGAGGGCAGTGAACTGGTGCGGTTGCAGGGAGAAGAGGTGGAGAAGGTGGAGGAGTTCAGGTACCTGGGCTCAACAGTGCAAAGTAATGGAAAGTGTGTTAGAGAAGTGAAGAAAAGAGTGCAGGCAGGGTGGAGTGGGTGGAAAGGAGTGATAGCAGAAGTGATTTGTGATAGAAGAGTAAGAATGAAAGGGAAAGTTTATAGGACTGTGGTGAGACCTGTGATGTTGTATGGATTAGAGACAGTGGCATTGAGTAAAAGACAGGAGGTGGAGCTGGAGGTAGCAGAGCTGAAGATGTTGAGGTTTTCGTTGGGAGTAAAGAGGATGGACAGGATTAGAAATTAGTTTATTAGAGGGACAGCCCAGGTAGGACGTTTTGGAGACAAGGTGAGGGAGATGAGATTGAGATGGTTTGGACATGTACAGAGGAGGGACACGGGGTATATCAGTAGGAGAATGCTAAGGATGGAGCCACCAGGAAGGAGGAAAAGAGGAAGACCAACGAGGAGGTTTATGGATGTGGTGAGGAAAGACATGCAGGTAGTTGGTTTGAAAGAGGCAGATGTAGAGGACAGGGGGTATGGAGACGGATGATCCGCTGTGGCGCCCCCTAAAGGGAGCAGCTGAAAGAAGATGATACATCTTAGCAGCTGAATTATAAGGCCCTGAATTATGCAGCTTGGAGAAAATTCCCCTTTGCTATGCCTCCAAAAATTGTATAATACTCTCACAATTCAGTTCTGCCATAACCCAATCACCATTAGGATTTAAATTCTTCATAGCTTGAGGAAAGATATGTTTGTTAAGTGTATTAAACGTGTCCCGAAGGTGCAAGCTGCAGCTCTGGATGAGATGTTCCACCAGGGCGAGGCTTCAGTTCAGCGCTACCGCAAAGCCTTGCTGTTAATGGAAGGTCTGTCGCTTCTCCTCACTGAGCAGTCTGACATTGTCAGCATCAGCAAGTGTGAGTGCTTCCGTTCATACGGCGTTTATCCTCTTTTTATTCCATACACGTGTGCTCACTTGGCATTCACTTCTTTGTTTTGGTTTTTTTTTGCAGGTAAGGAGTGTATTAAGCGTCGCCTCACTGCGCTGCAATCAGGCCTTTGTGTATAGCGATTCAACCAAGTTCCTTCCATTACATTCCGTAAACACGTCGTCTCTTCATCCCTCTCACCGCTTCTTCTTCTTTTCATTTCTAAGAAAATGACGACTGAGAGGCCTGAGTTTGTGGTCACACACATGACGCCTTCAGTGCACATAGAGAAATGAAGTTTCCTCCAATCGCATCGTGTTTGAATCATAAATCGTACGAGCTGCAGGCAATCGCATCACCCCCGATGCTGAATCCATGACCTTCTCGTGGATATCTTTTAAAACCTATAAGCTGCACTGTGTAAACATTAGAATTTTTTTGTTGTTTTTGCGTAGACGTGACACTATGTCGGGATCGGATTTCCTTTAATACTGGGTTTGTGCAATCACCGGTGATTGATATTCATCAGCAGCTGGAATTCATCCTAAAGAAAAAGGTATTAAACTGAATTTTTATCTCGGGAACGGTGCATCTTCAGTATGCATTACGATTCATTGATGTACCTTAATAGCTTAATATCCACACGGACGAAAGGATCCATCCTCAAGGAGCTCACAGTTTAATACAGTCGCCAACAGTAGAAGTTGAAATTCATATTAATAATCAGCATGTTCCGAGCCGCAAAGGCGAATTTGGCGCCAAAATCCAAAATGTCGCTCGTGGAGGACGACGTCCGGACCTCCGAATTGACTAGACACTTTAATCTTCTTTTTTAAGTTTTATTTCCTCCCAGTTTTTTTTTTTTCGAGTTTGAGGAATACGTTTTTTTCGCTAGATAAATGTAACAAACCAGGAAAGGGAGTAAACAATGGGTTACATCAAGAAGGTACTTGGAGTTAAATTTGTTCATAAGTTGTGTTGCACCATTTCATAAAAAAAATAAATAAAAAATGGATTGAGATTGTAATCATGATGTAATATAATATGTTATATGTATTTAACAGTTATTAATGAATAGCCAACATTTCACTTGGGATTATTAATAGACAAAAACAGCATCACTTCAATTATTCTTTCCTGAAAACTAGCATGAGGAATATTATTATTGTCGTATTTTGACATTTAAGACACTTTTATTAAACGGGTGTGAGATTCGTTTAAAGAAATCAATCAAAAATCAATACACTTTTAGTACTGAAATCAGGATTATATGCAGTTTTGATTGTTTTAAAAGGGATTTTTAAGTTTGGTGCAACCGGATTTACAAATAGACATGGACATATTCCAGGTTAAAGCTTTCTTGGCGCAACCCAGACTATAGTAATCTTAGTTTACTTAGAACTTCTACTTACCTCCCTGTTTTTCTTTCGTAGTTTTTATTACCAGTCAGGCCGTGTGTAGCACTTTAGTGAATGCTGACCACCAAGATGTCCAAATTACCCCACCCCCCAAAAAAATATTTCAGAGATCTGAGCCCCCTTTTTTTAATCCTCTATTGTGATCTCTTTGGCATTTTTACGTCATAGAATGTGTTTAGCAATCATTGTTTTTCACGTTTTAAATGTGTTTGAGTGATAGAAGGACAGGCTCTTGAGAAAACCACCTTTTTTTGGATCAGGAGGCAGGTTGTCCAGTGCATTTTTGTTTACTGCTTTAGCCGTTATGGAGGAGTCTAGGCTTAGTGTGCAGCAGGCCCTGCGATGTAAGGCGATATCATTTCCTAGTTAAGATGATCTGCCTTTTTTTTTTCTTTTTTCGATCTCCATTTCACCGATATCCAGTTCTGCGTACAGAATCTGTAAAAGGGGGTCGTTTCTTGTTGATTACGCCGCCTGAACGCGTTCGAGAGAGTTTGGAACACGGGAACGGAACGACGGCGTTCGGGCGTTCGCTACGCCGCATCAGAGCTCCGACTGTTTCCGTGTCGCGGTTTTTTTTGTTCCTTTTTTGTTTGTTTTTTAAGTGTTTGTGCTGAATGCTTTTTTTTTTTTTTACTTTATTAACGTATGCTGAGTGGTTTGGTTTCTTGTGTCAGATAAAGCGTAAATCTATTTAAATAATGTGCCTTTAAAAAAAAAGCAAAAATTGAAACACTGAAAAGAGTTTTGTTGTGTTTGTCCATTATTTTCTAGTAGCTTAATAGATTCATACTCGTGTTTGTTTGCCTTTTTGAGTGTTTTCGACTGTGTGATGAAGGACAGGGGCTTTTTTTTGCGAGTGTGTTAGTGTGTGTTTGGATCGTGTGTTGGGGGTGTGAGATTGTTAGGATATGCCATAACTTTAGTCCTAAACTATTTTTTATTTACTAGTCAAGTATGTTTTCTAATGAATGCTTTATTGTAGATATCAATCAGAAGGCCAGTTACAGTATCAACCAAATTTTGCTTTTGCATTCCAACAATTACACAGATGTTGGGCTGGTTTTGGAGAATTTTTCTACTCTTGGGTGATTTTTTTTTTATTTTTATTTTTATTTTTTTTTGCTTTAACAGTCCCTTTTATTATATGAATACTAATTCATTACATGTTTATTTAATTGAACTTTGTCTGCTGTGTTTTTATCTCCTGTGCTGCTGCTGCCACGACACTAACCCTGAATTATTGTCTATTCTCAAGGAAAAAATTTTAAGGTTTGCTTCTCTACTCCGAATATGTCCGACAAAAGTGATTGACTTTCCCCTGAACTCTTAAGTACCACTTGTAAATAGAGATTGTAAATTAAGTTATTGCGCCAAACATGTATATATGACATGCGGACGCATGAAGATTTATTTTCGGTCTTTTTGTTTTCTTTTACCCACCAAAGAGTGAAATGCTGAACGTCCCAGTTGTCACAAAACCTCTCTCCACTCTGTAGTTATGGAATTGTACACAACACACTGTTTCCATGTCAATATAAAGGTGTGATTGATTGATTTTTATTTTTTTGTTGTTGTTTTTTGCTTTGAAGGTACAACATAAATAAATGAGAAGAAATTAGTGATTTGGTATTGCTTTTGTGTGCCTTTTTAAAATCCATCAATCGACTTTTTTTTTTTTAGCAGCTTCAGCTAGAAGTCCAGCAAAAATGGTGATTTTACATTTTTTTTACATTTTAATCCCATGATAATGTTTTTATTTTAATGATGTTTCTATGCTATATTTTTCCCTTCAGTGATTCACAATTACATTTTTGTCATGGAATTAGCAAATACCCAAAGTTATAAAAAAAATTTAAATAAACTCCACCGGAAAGATTTTTTAATCACTAAACATTTCTTTTACTGATGCAACAAGAAGCACCAAAATTCATAGGATGCACACATCCGGCAACTAAAACCGTCCGTGTGGAAACATAACAAAATTTCTGTTTGGCATCCTGATGATTTATATAATTTATAACATTATAATTATTAAAAAAAAAAGAATATTTTGTCTTCATGCTCTGTTGAATTTGGTTTTACTTATAATTTGCATAACGCAGCCATATTTGTCCATGCCAAGGTTGATTAGTGTATTTAAAAAAACTGGAAAAGTATTAATTTAAGGTATTTAGAACAGATAAAAATGTTCGATAAAAGTTGTGATTAATCACGAGTTAACTCATGACAAACATGGGATTAATTGTGATTATATATATATATATATATATATATATATATATATATATATATATATATAAATGTAAATATATACATACATACATAGTAGGTAAACTGAGTACACTTGAGCAAAGAATGCAATGATTGCAGCATTCTTTTCAAAAAATTCATGAAAATTGTGAAGGTGAGGGCAGTAAATCATATTGTGTAGTCCTCAGGGGTGGATGCTGTAACCAAAAGATATATATAACACCACCTTTTGACATTCTGCGATCCTTATCATGAAGAAGATAGAGAATCCAGTGTCAGCATTTAAGTGTCAGATTTCTTTTCTGCTATGAGGGTCTTAAGGGTGGTAGACTACAGGAGTCAAGTCAAGTTTATTTGTATAGCGCTTTTCACAACAGACATTGTCTCAAAGCAGCTTTACACAAATCAACAGTCAAGGTGAATGGTGTGAATTTGTCTCTGATGAGCAGCCGTGGCGACTGTGGCAAGGAAAAACTCCCTTAGATGTAATGAGGAAGAAACCTTGAGAGGAACCAGACTCAAAAGGGGAACCCATCCTCATTTGGGTGACATCAAGAGTTTGATCATAAATCTTTCAACAATACAGAACACTGGAGAGTGAGAACTAACATGATTACTGGAGTATAAGATTATAATTGATGTTCTTTCTGCAGTCTTATACAGTCTATATGGTCAGTAGCTCCTAGTTTTATAAGCTCAGCATTTGTGATCATCACAGATCCAGCATCAGCTTCTCCATGCCAGAGCCTTTAAACACTCCAGGAGGTCCAATGTCAAACTCCACACATGTAGCCGGATCCAAATGGCACTGGTACGTCTCTAGATGGTTCGGGATGTTTGCGAATTCGGCATCTACTTCTTCAAAGGTCCGTAATCATCACGAGGTGGGAGGTGACTGGAGCTGGCCAAACCTCAGGGTGTCTCGGGATGGGGAGAGAAAGAGAAGCAGAGAGGAATTAGCGTAACTGCTGTTCATGATATTAACAGCACAAGTTGATAATGTGCATGTGATCAGATGTTCTGGAGCACAAAGTTATGATATGTGATGTGTGTTATGTGTAGGCTTTGCTAAAAAGATATGTTTTTAATCTGCACTTAAACTGGGTGAGTGTGTCTGAGCCCCGAACACGGTCAGGAAGACTGTTCCAGAGTTTAGGAGCTAAATGTGAAAATGCTCTACCACCTTTAGTGGACTTTGCTATTCTAAGAACTACTAGAAGCCCAGAGTTTTGAGATCTCAGGGAGCGTGGCGGATTGTAGCGTGTTAAAAGACTGGATAGATACATAGGAGCCAAACCATTTAGTGCTTTATAAGTGAGAAGTAATAGTTTGTAGTCTATTCGAAACTTAACAGGAAGCCAGGACGATAGGATTGGGGTTATATGATCATATTTTCTTGACCTTGTGAGAACTCTGGCTGCTGCATTCTGGACTAACTGAAGCTTGTTTATTAATGATGCAGGACATCCACCTAGTAATGCATTACAGTAGTCTATTCTGGAGGTCATAAACGCATGGATGAGCTTCTCTGCATCGGATATAGACACCATGTTTCTTAACTTAGAAATATTTCTAAGGTGAAAGAAGGCTGTTTTTGTAACTTGGTTGATATGATATTTGAAAGACAAGTTGCTGTCTAAAATAACTCCCAGGTCTTTTACCGTTGAACTAGTAGTTACAGAACATCCGTCTAAATGCAGGTTGAGATGCTGGAGCTTCTGTATACTAGTTTTTGGGCCGATGAACAAAATCTCAGTCTTATCAGAATTTAAAAGTAGAAAGTTATGGGTCATCCAATCTCTTATTTCCTTAACACACTCAGTTATCCGAGTTAATTGAGCTGTATCGCCTGGTTTAGATGAGATATATAGCTATCATCAGCATAACAATAGAAGCTAATTCCATGCCTTCTAATAATATTTCCTAACGGAAGCATGTATATTGTGAGGAGTCCTAAGAGGTCATGATTAATAGTATTGTTTTTGTTTTCTCGTGATCACGACTTAATTTTCTCATAGTCTCGACATAGCAAACGTTGTTTCCTGACGATCATCAGTACTCGGTTTTTCTGTGTTTTCGACAATAGAACAAGAAAACAACATGTCGAGATTATGAGAAGATTAAATCGTGATCAAGAGAAAAGAAGTAAGAAAAATATACAAAAATGCGTGGCCACATTGGACTTTCGTAGGTACATTAGATGCAGAAAACAATATATATATATTTTTTTTTATTTTTTTTTCCTTTTTTTTAATGGATCGCATATAAAATACACTGATATGTCTGATATTAGCATAATAAGATCATACACTGGTGATTGAGGATATTTAGATTATATATTGTGTTATTTTTCTAGCTTATATATAGGACCCTGAACTGCAGGCTTTCTGAGATCTCGCGATATTTTCCGAGAGGTTAGAGATCACCGCTCCATGTGCTCGTGTGAAGGCAACCCGGAAACTATGCGGTTGATGCTACATGTTCGTTTAAAAGCGAAAAGATAAAAAGTGAGGAGAAAAAAAAAAAAGAGGATGAGCTTCTCGAGTTTATTAAATTATTCGTGAGATGCTGAAATTCTGTCCTTTTGTCCGAGTTTTTAGTAGTCAGCGTTTCAAGTCAGCAGTTAAACCCAGAGGTGAGATCAATGCGTTCAACATGAAAAGCGCTGCAGAAGGACACTTCCGTCTCATTTCCGTCTCATTTCCGTCTCTGTGTGTTTGAACAGGTCAGTGCAGGATCGGAAGGTTTTGTGGACTGTTTGTGCAGAAGATGTCTGGGGAGGAAAACCAGAATCCCAGCAACATGCCCAAGCTGAAAAGAGCTCCAGAAAGCAGCGAGGTGGAAAATGAAACGAAGAAGCTGAGAATCGAAGAGGAGAAGAGATTCCCCAAAAGAAAAGTTGTCCTCCTTATGGCTTATTCAGGAAAAGGATACTATGGAATGCAGGCAAGTTGGTGATGCTCAGTGTTGCCAGGTTTAAAATGGCGCTTGATGTCTCCAGATGACGTCACTGATCTACTCTGCATGTTGGAATATAATGGATATGGACTTTCTATTAGGAAACTACATTTTTGGGAGTACTGAAGTAAATAAAGTGTAAAAGAACATCTTTGGAACATGAGACAGGATGTCCAGAGAATTAGGGATCGCCCAAAATAGATAGATCAACCCAAATTCAGCGAAATACGCAATAACAATCGAGCATAAGAGTAAACATATAAAATACTTTCTTGTAAACGTTTCCACCACGTATAGAGTCGGAGATGATTAATACAAAATCAAGAATGTAGTTTTAGTCTCCTCTCGTTCTTGTCCTGGGTCATGGCACCAAATGAGGATTAACTGTCTTACATAGTGGCAGCTTGGTAGCGCTGGGATTTGAACTCACAACCTTCAGAATTCCAACATCGTACCCACTGAGCTTCCCCTTATAGCCCTATTCAAATCGGATTTGTTCGTTAGAAGGTTGTGTGTGTAATCTGTTGGTACACGCTCACATCTGGATCATGTTACACTCAAAACCATGTTCCAGCAGTCGAACAGATGATCAAGTAGAGGCACTCGCTCTTATTTCAATTCTGGTTGAACAGAAGTTAACACAATTCCCTGAAATTATGATGAAACAGTAATGGGAAAGTATTCAAGTAGAATCCATGAATGTTTAATATCTGAAGGACGGTCACTGATTGTCAAGGATTCCATCAGATTCTATTAAAAATTCTCAGGAAGCAGAATGTGCTTTTAAATTATGGTGATGTTGACATGCAGGAAATGGATTATGGATAGAGTAGTTCAACGTTTTTTTTCTATTTACCACATTCATATTAGAGGTCGACCTAATAATTATTTCTCTGGACGATGCAGATGTTTAGAAATCAGAGCAGCCGATGGTCGATATATGACAGATTATTTGGGTCGATATGTTTGGCGGATTTTCTTTTTTCCTCCCCTTCAGCTCATAAAATCTAACAGTTATTAAAAAAGAAGTGACAAAAAATTGCTTAAATGAAACATTTATTGACCAACACAAGCCTCTTCAATCAGTGCACTTAGCAGGTTTTGGTACCTGTGCCTACCTGTTGCTAAACTACAGCTGGTTAAACGCTTGCTAACAATACAGTTCCAAAAGTTTACTCCCATTCTCTCTCCAAATGTTCTTCTCATTCTCTCTCCAAATGTACTTCTCATTCTCTCTCCAAATGTACTTCTCATTCTCTCTCCAAATGTTCTTCTCATTCTCTCTCCAAATATTCTTCTCATTCTCTCTCCAAATGTTCTTCTCATTCTCTCTCCAAATGTTCTTCTCATTCTCTCTCCAAATATTCTTCTCATTCTCTCTCCAAATGTTCTTCTCATTCTCTCTCCAAATGTTCTTCTCATTCTCTCTCCAAATGTTCTTCTCATTCTCTCTCCAAATGTTCTTCTCATTCTCTCTCCAAATGTTTTTCTTATTCTCTCTCCAAATATTCTTCTCATTCTCTCTCCAAATGTTCTTCTCATTCTCTCCAAATGTTCTTCTCTCCAAATGTTCTTCTCATTCTCTCTCCAAATGTTCTTCTCATTCTCTCTCCAAATGTTCTTCTCATTCTCTCTCCAAATGTTTTTCTTATTCTCTCTCCAAATGTTCTTCTCATTCTCTCTCCAAATGTTCTACTCTCCAAATGTTCTTCTCATTCTCTCTCCAAAAGTAGCATCATATGCAACTAATAAAATATAAGGCTAGAATAAAAACGGAGATTAAGAACTTGAAGCTCAGGATACGCCAGTCCGCTGGGCAACATCACATCGGGTGTTTTTTTAAGCAGCAGGTGGCGGAGCTTGTCTGCAGGAAAGAGAATTCCGATTGGCCGTTCAGCTTAGCGAATGAGCACACAAGAAAAAAAACGGAAAGCAAACAAAGACGGACTAAAGAGGGAACGTGCAGACGCTCGTCTGTTGTCATTCTTGCTCTTGTCTTTGCAACGAACACTGTGCTGTAATGTATACGTGACAAATAAAAGCTTTTCTATTCAGTTTTATTACTTAATACTACTCTATGATTGAACAAAGCGACACGAATCACGGCAGGAGTAAACGCTGCTTGTGTTATATATTCTAGCTATTTCGGTTTCCTTGTTTGCCGAATACAGACTTCTGCCAAGTCAAGTCAAGTCAAGTCAAGTTTATTTGTATAGCGCTTTTCACAACAGACATTGTCTCAAAGCAGCTTTACAGAAAACAACAGTGAAGGTGAATGGTGTGCGTTTGTCCCTGATGAGCAGCCGTGGCGACAGTGGCAAGGAAAAACTCCCTTAGATGATATGAGGAAGAAACCTTGAGAGGAACCAGACTCAAAGGGGAACCCATCCTCATATGGGTGACATCAAAAGTTTGGTCATAAATCTTTCAACAATACAGAACAATTTGTGATCATCATAGATCCAGCATCAGCTTCTCCATGCCAGGGCCTTTAAACACTCGGCATCTACTTCTCCATGATCATCCATAGGTCCATAATCTTCACGAGGTGGGACGTGACTGGAGCTGGCCAAACCTCAGGAAGCCTCGGGATGGGAAGAGAAAGAGAAGCAGTGGAGAGGAATTAGCGTAGCTGCTGTTCATGATATTAACAGCACAAGTTGATAATGTGCATGTGATCAGATGTTCTGGAGCACAAGGTTGTGATGTGATGTGCGTGATGTGTGTTATGTGTAGGCTTTGCTAAAAAGATATGTTTTTAATCTACACTTAAACTGGGAGAGTGTATCTGAACCCCGAACACTGTCAGGAAGACTATTCCAGAGTTTAGGAGCTAAATGTGAAAATGCTCTACCGCCTTTAGTGGACTTTGCTATTCTAGGAACTACTAGAAGCCCAGAGTTTTGAGATCTCAGGGAGCGTGACGGATTGTAGCGTGTTAAGAGACTGGATAGATACATGGGAGCCAAACCATTTAGTGCTTTATAAGTGAGTAGCAGTAGTTTGTAGTCTATTCGAAACTTAATAGGAAGCCAATGTAGGGACGATAAGATTGGGGTTATATGATCGTATTTTCTTGACCTAGTAAGAACTCTTGCTGCGGCATTCTGAACTAACTGAAGCTTGTTTATTAATGATGCAGGACATCCACCTAGTAATGCATTACAGTAGTCTATTCTAGAGGTCATAAACGCATGGACGAGCTTCTCTGCATCAGATATAGATAACATATTTCTTAGCTTAGAAATATTTCTAAGGTGAAAGAAGGCTGTTTTTGTAACTTGATTGATGTGATTTTTAAAAGATAAGTTGCTGTCTAAAATAACTCCCAGGTCTTTTACCGTTGAACTAGTAGTTACAGAACAACCGTCTGCCAACTAAGGTATGTTGCAAGATCTTTCAAAAGAATGCTGATATTGAAAATGTTTCAACTTGCCTGTTGAAACTTGGTTTTCTGTTCCCATTAGAGGAATCCTGGAAATTCTCAGTTTAAAACTATTGAAGATGAACTGGTCAGTGCGCTCATCAGTGCCGGGTGTATTCCTGAAAATCACGGAGATGATATGAAGAAGATGTCTTTCCAGAGATGTGCCAGGACTGACAAGGTGAGGACGGGAAATCATAGTGTAGTGCTCAGGGGTGGATGATGTAACCAAAACCTGGTGACATTTCTATCATCCTAATCATGATGTTTAAGTTAAAGTGTGGAAGGAGACTCCAGCGGTAGCATTTAAGTGTTAGTATGGGTTTTTTTTGCTATAAGAGAGTCTTCAGGGTAGTAGACTGCACATGAGGTGCTGAAATGATAAAAAAAAAAAAAAACACTAAATATACACTAAGATGTTTATTCTGTGCACAACAAAGCCATGTACTAGTGTTTGTGCATCCTTAAAATCTGTGTCATTCTGTGTGTCATTCTCCGAGCTATATTTTATATATACCCATGATCTTTTCTGATTATATTTCAGGGTGTGTCTGCAGCTGGCCAGGTCGTATCTCTGAAGCTGTGGCTGATCGAGGGCATTCTGGAAAAGATCAACACCCACCTTCCACCACAGATTAGAGTTTTAGGTGATATATATATATATATATATATATATATATATATATATATATATATATATATATATATATATATATATATAAAAGAATATCTTTATATTTGTTTTCTGTGTGTGTGTGTCAGAATTGCTTGATCTAATCTAATAAAAATCTTTGACAGGTTTAAAGAGAGTCACAGGCGGCTTCAACTCCAAAAACAACTGCGACGCCAGGACCTACTCGTATATGCTTCCCACAGTCTCATTCTCTCCTAAAGACACCGACCAAGAGGATACGTCCTTCCGCTTGAACACAGAGACACTTCAGACAGTCAACAAGCTCTTTGCGCTCTACAAAGGAACCCATAATTTCCATAACTTCACGTCACAGAAGGGCCCTCGGGACCCAAGCGCTAAGCGCTACATCACGCAGATGTCCTGCGGCGAGCCCTTCGTCAGGGAGGGGGCGGAGTTTGCGGTGATCACAGTGCGAGGCCAGAGCTTCATGATGCACCAGATCCGGAAGATGATTGGATTGGTGATTGCTGTGGTTAAAGGATACGCGCAAGAGGAGATCATTGAAAGGAGCTGGGGCGAGGAGAAGGTCGATGTCCCCAAGGCTCCTGGGCTTGGCCTGGTGTTGGAGCGGGTGCACTTTGACCGGTACAACAAGCGTTTCGGGGGAGACGGGCTTCACGAGACACTGGAGTGGGGGCAAGAAGAGGACGCTATATCCGCCTTTAAGGAAGCACACATTTACCCCAGTATAGTGGAGACGGAGTGTCAGGAGAAGTCCATGGTCAGCTGGATGAATACACTGCCTATTCATGACTTTACCGCCACGGCAACCGGCAAACAAGAACGCAAGGTGCGTGAAATAAAAATACCCAACGTTTATGTTGTCTGGTAAATCTGTGGACGGACGGATGGATTGGGGGGACTTGATTGGATAGAATTGGTTAAATAGATACAAGGATGGATGGATGGATGGATGGATATATGGTTTGAAAAGATTTAGTTGGATGGATGGATTGGAAGGATAGAGTTGAATGTATGGATGGATAGATAAATAGATGGATGGATTGGAGGGATTTGGTTGGTTTCAGTGGAAGGAGGGATTGGAAGGATTTTGTTGAATGGATGGATAGATGGATTGGAAGAATATGGGTTAATGGTTGACTGGATAGATGGATGGTTTGAAAAGATTGGAATGATTTGGTTGAATTGATACATAGATATATGGATGAATGGATTGGAAGGATTTAGTTGATTGGATACATGGATGGATGTATGTATAGATGTATGAATGGATGGATGGATGGATGGATGGATGGATGGATGGATGGATGGATGGATTGGAAGGATTTATTTGAATGGATACATAGATGGGTGGATGGATAAATGGATTGGAATGGTTTAGTTGAATGGATAGATAAATGAATGGATCAATGGATGGATGGATAGATAGATAAATGAATGGATTGGATGAATGAATTCTCTAATCTGATCATTGGTCAGAGGGTAAATGCTTAATAATCTTCAGTAGTTCTGGCTGAAAGTCACTTCTTTCTGTAGCAACAACCTCATTTAATTGTTTTGCTGACAGTTTGTATAATTTAAGGCAAATACAAAACTGTTAAACATCATTGAACAACATAATGCTAAAGATTTACATTTTTGGAAGGAGTCCCCAGTATTATGACACTTTGTTACAGTCAGTAGGTTTTTCTTTCCACTTGCAACTGTTTATCTGATATTGTAATGTAAGAGTCTCAGGAACCTTCCACACAAGTACGTGTAACTAAAAATGAACGAAAATGATCATTTTTGAGGAATGAACCCCTTCATACATTTTATTTACATATACATTCTATAACAACATAAAACTTTCAGGGTCAGCTATCTGCCCGTCTTTGTTTTTTATTTTTAATAACTAATTTTAATTAGGTTTTAATTTGTGCAAAGTTTACATTCCCTTAAGACCAATCGATTTTATCTCAACATAACATATAATGTGTTCGATGATTATGATGAATGTGTTTTATGATTACACATTGTTTTCAATTTTGCACACATTTTTACAAATATGTGATAATGGTACCAAACCTTTTTCTTAAAAGTGGATATTCTCTTTTTTTTTTCCCCAGGATGAAGATGAAGATGGAAACACTTCAGACTGAGACAAATGCTTTTTTTTGTTTTTCTCCTCATTTCATTAAATTTTTTTTTTTTTCCATGTTCCAATATAACCTTTGAAATAAACCTCTAATTTTATTCGCCGCTTTTGTTCCCCTCATATTTTATTCTGACATACATGTTATAAATTGTACATAATAAATAATACATTTGAAGTTTGACCTCATTGAACTCATTTACATTTTAACCCTAATTCTATTCAGTTGTCCAAGTTATACCTGCAATTTGCTGCCAGGTTAATGTAGCCAACGTTGTAGATGAAATAAGATCATTGTGTTTTCTTTTTTGTTCCTGAAAAGTTTAGTATTAGTCTTATTTCTATTCTCTCATATTCTCATTTAAATACCTGAAAATTGGTATGGTAGGAACCAGTGATTGTGTGCAGAACGTTTTCAATATCTCAGAACATAATTGTCTGAACCACTCTTTAAAATGGACGCATTATCATATAGAAACTCATGGTTTAGATAACGTATTCTTTACATTCCTGAGGTGTTTAAATGATTTAATAGTTACCAGAAGAACGGATCGATATTTTCTGAACCATAATGCTAAAGGTAATGGAAACATTTTCATAATGCTGAAAAACAAAGCATAAAGAGGTAAAACAGTTATTGAACTGTTTCTGTGCTTTTTGTGTTACATGAATAGATACATGAGATGGATAGATGAGATATTTTGGGTTGAATAAATACAAAGAATTGATGGATGGATTGAAAGACGGAAGGAAAGCTAAGGGTCTTCAACTCTGTGAAACACTTCAAACGTATCTTGACATTCCAGTGCATGATGTCTTTAACTTACAAAGAAAGACAAGACAATTTGACCTTAAAATCAGAAGAAAAGAAAAGAAAAAAAAAAAAAAATATATATATATATATATATATATATATATATATATATATATATATATATATATATATATATAAACATTTATAAAATATATAATACATCTCTAAATAAATTAAGGTATAAGGAGGTTTGAGGTGAGGTGACTATCTGAGCACCTCATATCCTCCGACCGCACGGGGGCGATATGTGCACCCTGAACCTCGGCGTGCTGCGCTTCTCCCTCACCGCCAGATACACAGGCAACATGGCGCCGTCCAAGAAGCCCAGCGTGAGCAAGAGCGACACAGGAAAGAGCCAGACTTCACCTAAACAAACCATCAACGTGAAAACAGAGCTCATATTACAAAGCAGAAAGCATGCAAACAATATATTCGACCTGCTGGAGTACCTACAGGTAATGTTTTTTTCCCCACTTTCTCTATACTATGAGCTCTTCTGCTAGTCATTGGTCTGGAGATACTCAATGTAATTCGTTCTATCATGCAGTCTGAAAAAGAGAAAGAGGTCGTTTGTGCTATCAACGCCTGTCAGAGGTTATTCTGCGAGTTATTGGAGAGAGGAGAGCTGTATGTTGGTCAGCTGCCAAAAGAAGAAGAGCTTCTCCAAGGTATGTGAAGAATCTTTCATTTACTAAGCACAGTAAGCACATAATACATGTACATGTTGCTCATAATAGATAGAATCTAGCCCTAATCTTTCTGCATACACTGTCCAATCAGGATGGATGGATGGATGGATGGATAGACAGACAGACAGACGTTTATTTATCCTGGGGAAATTCCTGCTAAGATACTAGAATTAGGGACCAATATTGATTCAAGAGTAAACTGTCATGTGTACAGATGACCATCTGTTACACCTTTTAGTGAAATTCTTACGTGAATCCATCCAGATGCATGTGATGAAAAAAAGAAGGTGCATGACAAATTGCAAGTATACAAAGTTCCTATAGTAAAAATGCAAGAAACAAAAGTATGTGCATGGATAAATACGACATGCATGTGGGAAGTCCTGCAGAATTCGTGTTCTCAGGACAGGATCCGCCACAACCCTGACCGGAAAAAAGTGCTTACCGAACTTAATTATTTATAATAGTATATTTTGTTTCTTTCACTACACAAAAAAAATTCTGCTTTCTGGTTGTCGTATTCATTGTATAAACGATCACAGTCGAATCGAACAGCGAGATTACAGCGTTCTGAGTTTTCCTTTATACCTTCAGGTGCCTGGAATGCAGATCAAAAATACCACATGTTTATAAGACACCGCTATAACAGCTGTATTGAGCTGCTCCTGGAGAACATCGGCCATGAATCTTACCAAGTAAAGGTTAGAAAACTTGGGTTTTTTAAAAAAAGTCTATATCTGTTAATCCAGGCTCAATGTTTATGCAGTATGTGCTCAGTATCCTGTACCGTTTGTGTTTGTTACTGCAGGAGAGTTCGCTGTGTGCTGTTATGAAGTTTGCAGCAGCCGAGGGGAAGCATCCTTTGCAGAAACAGGACTGGAGTCAGCATTACAGTTTTCCCAAAGAGCTTATATCAGTGAGACTTCTTCCTCTTCTTCTTTTAGCTGCTCCCATTAGGGGGCGCCACAGCGGATCATACGTCTCCATACCCCCCTGCTCTACATCTGCCTCTTTCAACCAAACTACCTGCATGTCCTCCTTGGGTTCCTCTTTTCCTCCTTCCTGGTGGCTCCATCTTCAACATTCTTTTACTGATATACCCCATGTCCCTCCTCTACACATGTCCAAACCATCTCAATCTCGCCCCCTCACCTTGTCTCCAAAACGTCCTACATGCCCTGTCCCTCTAATAAACTCATTTCTAATCCTGTCCATCGTAGTTACTCCCAATAACCATCTCAACATCTTCAGCTCTGCTACCTCCAGCTCCACCTCCTGTCTTTTACTCAACGCCACTGTCTCTAAACCATACAACATCGCAGGTCTCACTACAGTACTATTAATTTTTTCTTTCACTCTTGCAGATACTCTTCTATCACAAATCTCTCCTGCTATCACTCTTCTCCACCCACTCCACCCTGCCTGCACTCTTTTCTTCACTTCTCTAACACACTCTCCATTACTTTGTACTGTTGACCCCAGGTATGTAAACTCCTCCACCTTCTCCACCTCTTCTCCCTGCAACTGCACCACTCCACTGCCCTCCCTCTCATTCACACACATGTACTCTGTCTTACTCCTACTGACTTTCATTCCCCTTCTCTCCAGCGTGTACCTCCACCTTTCCAGGCTCTTCTCAACCTGCTCCCTACTCTCACCACAAATCACAATATCAACAACAAACATCATAGTCCACAGAGACTCCTGTCTGACCTCGTTCTTCAAACCTGTCTATCACCACTGCAAACTGGAAAGGGCTCAGAGCCGATCCTTGATGCAGTCCAACCTCCACCTTAAACCAGTCTGTTGTTCCTACCGCACACTTCACTGCTGTCACACTGTCCTCATACATGTCCTGCACCACCCTCACATACTTCTCTGACACACCAGACTTCCTCATACAATACCACAAGTCCTCTCTCTGCACCCTGTCGTACGCTTTCTCCAAATCCACAGACACGCAATGCAACTTCTTCTGACCTTCTCTATACTTCTCCATCAACATTCTCAAAGCAAATATTGTGTCTGTATAATGGTGAGTGATCTCTGTGTACATTACTGTTGAATTTTCCCATCTGACTGGTCAGAAACTGTTGAATAATTTTCTACAGTGGCAGTATTTGCAGTAGTTCCATCTGTAAGGTTTATCTGAAGTGTATGTCCTGAGTGTTGGATTTAGCGAGTGTGTGTTTGTGTGTAGGGACTGGTATGGGCTTTGCTCTCGGAGAAACAGGACATGGCTCTGCTGATCTCCAGGTTTCAGGAGTTCCTAGAAATGGATGACGTGCGCTACTACGTCATGAATTCGGCGCGGGACAACATGCACAGAGTGATGGAGCGAAACAAACGGGTGTGTAAAGTCTTATTTTATTTGTAGACAGCATGCCTGTCTTTTTTTTTTCCCTCCCTTTCACTTTGCTTTCCTTTTCTTCCTCTGCTGGTTTTTGTCTCTTCCTTAATTTTCTTTCATTCTTCCCCTTTTGCATTCTTTTAATCTTTTTCTCCCTCCAACCTTTATTATTATTTTTATTTTTTACTCCTCCCTCTCTCCCTTCCTCCCTCCCATTACCATAATTTCCCTTTTCCTTCTTCTCCCATCCTGTTTTTTTTCTCTATCTCTGAAGAGGTGGATTTTATTCCCCTTAGTCAAGGTGCTATCGAAACGCTTTGAGACTAATGATGCTCACTGGTGCTATTCTGAACACGTGCTTTATCACGTCTTCATCGCGGACAGGAAGTTCAAAAAAGAGCAAACGCGAAATCCTGCACGAAACCAGGGAAGATCCGCCACAGAGGCGAGGCGTTTTTGAGTGACATGGGCGCTTCAAGATCATCGGTGACCTTCAACGAGCTCCACCAACGAATTAGTTGAAACCATTCGGCAGCTTGTGTACGAGGACCGTCGGAGAACAATTCTCATGATCTCACTTCCGCACCCACCGTTTTCACCAGATTTGTTTTTTTGTGGACTTCTCCCTCTTCCCGAAGATGAAAATCCGGCTCAAAGGTCGCCGGTTTGACACTATTGCGGAGATCCGTTGCGAATCGCAGAAGATGCTTGACACTCTACGAAAAAAGAAAGAAGACTCGCAGGACACGTTCCAGAAGTTGCCGGAACGCTGGTAGCGCTCTATTGCTGTGCACGGGGACTATTTTGAGGGTGGTAGTGTGTAAACATAGATAAAAACAGTACTTTTTTGTAAACAGAGTTTGTCTCGAAAAGTTTTGATACCGCCTCGTAAACTGCCGACAAAGTCCTGCTCTCTCCTGCAGAGGGAGCTGTGGTGGGTTTTAATGTAAAAAACAAATACTCTCGGGGTACAGGTTACTGATTTGTGTGGCTTTGACAGGCCGAGATGTCCGTCTACCAAACCAACGTCTTCACGCTGCTCACGAATATCACCGTGCCAAGCCAGAATTCAGAAATCACCAACTTCCTGGTCAAGCAGGAGGGTGAGTCCAACTTTTTCCTTTTTTTTTTTTTCTATCAGTCGTTTATTAATGTGTACTTTATAACTCACTAACACATCAATACCTTTTCCCAGCTAAATATGAGGACTGGAAAGTGGCCAAGTTAAAAGTGAGTATAAAAGCTGAGAGCTGTGTGGTGTTTAAATGTAGAATATGGAATAAGTGATGATATTTACGCTCTCCTGCAGGAACACAAGCGAGCATTTGAACTGATGTGGTTGACGTTCCTGAAGTACAAGGTAACAGAAATACTCCTTAATAGACCCGAGACTGGAACTGTGACCCTCCTGTATATTTGTTTTGGATGAATGTTGTTCTGCTTTTCTGCAGTTACCCATGAGCATGTATAAGAAGGTGCTGGTCATCCTGCATGACTCTATTCTGCCTCACATGAGTGACCCCACGCTGATGATCGACTTCCTGACTGCAGCGTATGACGTCGGTGAGTCCGTGTTCGGCTTCATTACAGACGTCTCAGTGTCTCGGCGTAGTTCCGAAAAGATTTTGTTGAGTTTCAGGGAATTATGGCAGAGTGCGACAGTCTTAGAGAAAAACATCCTTGTTCCTTTCCTCTATATTTTTCTTTCGTCCGTGTTTGTCTATTTTTTTGTCCATTTCTCCTCTTTTTTTTCGTACAAGTCCAAAAATTTGTATTCTTTCTTTTTTCCTTCCTTCCAGTCCTTCCCTTTTTCCTTCCAGTCCTTCTTGTCATTCCCAACCTTTCTATCTCTCTCGCATTTCCTTCTTTTCTTTCCCCTTTTCATTACTTCCTTCCTTTGTTTCCTTTTCTTCCCCTTTCTTTTTGTTCTTTTTTCACTTTTTCATTACTTCTTTCTTTCTTTCTTTCTTTCTTTTAGCCTTTTTCATGCTATTGTTTTCTATAGTTTTTTTCTCTTTTCCTTTTTTCACTTTTTTGTTTTTGTTGTTTTTTTTTAACTGGTTTTGAATTAAACCTTTTAGTGTAATACTCACCATCTTCCACTATGTTGGTCCTCAGGTGGTGCCATCAGTTTACTGGCTCTGAATGGCCTTTTTGTCCTCATCCACGAACACAATCTGTAAGTACAGACAAACTCCGTGCTCTAAAAAGTAGATAAAACCACACGATTTATCGCACTTCATCATGAGATCTGTTCTTATTGAAACAGAGAGTACACTGATTTTTATAAGAAGCTGTACAACCTGATGGACCCTTCTATATTCCACGTGAAGTACAGAGCACGGTTCTTTCACCTGGCCAACATCTTCCTGTCCTCCAGGTACACTTTCAAATGACTGCTCTGCTGTGAATACGCTGAAGCACAGGCTCATACGTGTCTCTTCTTTCGGCAGCCATCTCCCAGTCTACCTCATAGCAGCGTTTATTAAGCGACTGTCTCGACTCGCCCTGACCGCTCCCCCGACCGGATTGCTCATAGTACTTCCCTTTATTTGCAACCTGATTCGCAGACACCCATCGTGCAGAGTTCTCATCCACAGACCCAGCGCTGACGGCGGTACTGTGTTGACCTGCTGACACTAATGACACACACACACACACACACACACACACACTATATCGCCAAAAGTATTGGGTCACCTGGTCATTAGTACGGTATGTGATTTTTGAGAATCGCATTCCACATATAGTCCCAATTTGCTCTTATTATTCCCTCCACTCTTCTGGGAAGATGTTCCACTAGATTTTGGTGTGTGCTTATGGACATTTGTGTTTATCAGCCACAAGGGTATTATGAAAGGCAGGTACTGATGTAGGTGAGGAGGCCTGGGGTGCAGTCAGCGTTCACATTCATTCCAAAGGTGTTCAGTAGGGATGAGATCAGAGCTCTATAGCAAGATCTTCCTCTCCAAAGCTTGTAAACCAGATCTTCATGGAGCTCACTTGGATTCAGTACTTTTGGCGATATAATGTATATATATTTTTATTGACGAAAGAACAGAGTGAAGAATGACATAAAAAAAGAATTGACGATGCTTTTCATCATTTTTTACAACTTTTCAAATATATGAACTCATTGTAGTGTTTTATTATTGTTTTTCAGAGATGTGTAGTGATCCATATGTGCTGGAGGAGGAGGACCCGGCCCAGTGCCATGCCCTAGAGAGCAGCCTGTGGGAAATTAAGGTGAGTTTCATATTTAAAAGTGCCGCAATGATTTTATATTTTAAGAAGTTAAAGACTTCACCGTTTATTATAACTGCTTGCTGTGTTGTTGTTCTTATAGCTGTCTACAATATTGTATATAAAATTTTGTTCTAAGTTATCACAGGTAGTCCCCGACTTGCGACTTTCTGATCTTATCATATCGATACGGAAAATATTAAAATGTTCTCGCACCTTTCAAATTTTTGTACAATACTTTGGGACGCTACCAGAATGTATAGAATTTATTTCAATCTGTCACCAGACACTGAACAGAGCGTGTCCGGCTTCACCCTCCACTTGTGAACTGGATGTTAATATACTGTGTGTATATTTACTGTAAACTATAAATATAAACATTTTCTATATTATGGTACCGTGAATTGCTCTGTATTGATCCCCATACTTTAAGACTCCTGTGTAGGGTAGGCCATGTCTCGACTTACGATATTTTCAAGTTACGATATAATAGTTAGTCTGGGACTCCATAGTAAGTCTGGGACTACCTGTATTTAGGAAACACCACCACATTCCCTTTTATTTGGTTTCAATTTTTTCAATTTTTTTACTTTAGTCTCTACAGAATCATTTCCATCCAGATGTTTCTAAAGCAGCCAAAGCGATAAACCAAGCTCTCCCCGAGCGGGAGGATGATATCAGCGAACTGCTCGAACTGTCCACTTTTGAGGTGTGTCCTAGAGCCATAACACGTTTTATAACCCACACCATAACCTGGCGTTTGATTCCTATTTTGCGTTTAACGTTTCCTCTGTTTTTGTAGCTGATGGAGCGAGACCTGAAGAACCAAAGCCAGTCGGTGCCACTGGAGTTCGATTCAGTCACCGGTCTCCTTCAGAGTCCTCGAGAAGTGCTGGGGCTCCACTTCTCTCTGGAGTAACTAATACAATATATAGGAATCTAATACCTCTTTTTTATTATCACTGTCTTTCTTTTCATTTACTAGCTTTCCAACATTGAGAAAAAGAAATAGAATAAAAAAAATGATATATAAAGTATGTGTGACTGAATCTCAACTAAAAGTCTTGATAAGAACTTCGGGAACGTGATAAATGTTTATTTCTTACATACACAACCGTACACAGTACAACAACCATGGAGCTTAATTCTCTAAACTGTATTAGTTTAACCATTACAGAAGCAACAGTGTTGTCAAAGCATTGAAAAACGATTATAAAATTGATAAATGCACAAAAAAAAACATTTAACATTGAGTGATTATAATAATGCATAATCGCTTATACCCTCTGGCGGATCTGCCAATTTGTTGATCTGTAAGACATTTGTGCTCATATAATTAACTTAGATGAGCTTTAATTAGCTTAAACTTGAAAAAAATTATAATTATAATAATGTCTAATTGTGGAATGTAGGAAATTCTGAAATCCTTGTATCTTGAAATACCCATGTTTACTAGGCGATATGTTTTTTGTGTGTGTGTGTGTGTGTGTGTGTGTGTGTGTGTGTGTGTGTGTGTGTGTGTGTGTGTGTGTGTGTGTGTGTGTGTGTGTGTGTGTGTGTGTGTGTGTGTGTGTGTGTGTGTGTGTGTGTGTTGTAAATATAGGGCCATGTGCTTGTATGTGGTTTTTTGTTTGTTTTTTCCCCTGCTAGCACATTATTCTGATTTAATTTGTTTTCATAGAAAATATCAGCTTTAACATAATTAAAAAAAAATAAAAACTTTTTCTGCTTTGCGCACAACCCTATATTGAGCCATAGTTTCAATAATGTTATGATAATCATCCATCACAATTTTTACCAGGATGAAGTGAATACTTGTGCAAAGAACCGCGTACATGTTTTTACATCACTGCTGGAATAAAATAAACATCATAGAATTTGTAATGGTCTTAATGCTTGTGATGGGAACTGAAATGATTTTAAAGTTCCCTGAAATGCTTCCTGTGGGTCTCAACATTTAGTTGCCTTCCATTATGTCTAGTGGCTACCATTAAGGACCAGTAGAAAACCTTAATCTTTGATGCTGGTATCTACAGGACACCTGTAGGAACTATTAGGACACCTTTAAGATGTAATGATGCACACAAACACATTTGGTCATTTTTAATTATTACTGATGGTTTGTAATAGTATTTGTACAGGAAACCATTCGAATTTTTTTTTTTTTTTTTTTACAAGGGTGTCTTTCTCCAGAGATGGTCTAAATTGATTAAGTTCTAATTCATTAATTTATATTCTCATTATTTAAAAACTACAATCAAATGTAACTTGTTGATTATAGGGTGCTGATTTTCAGCTCCGCGCCGGTAGGTGGCAGTAACGCTACAGCGCCATCCAATTCAAACGTCTGCAAAACAGGCTGGAGGAGTGAAACCGGTTGTGGAAGGGGACATTGCAGAAACTAGAGAGAGCTGATCATGTCTGCTGACCATCTGGCCAAGATTCCTGAAGCTGACATCGACCCGAACGGCGTGTTTAAATACGTGCTTATACGCGTCCACAGCAAAACCGACGAGTCTTACGTGGACATAGTGCGCGGCTACGCGTGGGCTGAGTATCACGGTACAGATCTCAGAGCTTTACCTCCAGATTTCTGCTCACCAAACTATCAAATACACTCAGATCTCAAACAGTAAAGTCCAAAATGTCTCTGTATGGAATATGACGTGTATTATAAAGGTTATTGTAGACGGCATATGCACTGCACAGGCAGAATGGAAACTAATCAACAATGCAATCAAGTCTATTTAATGAAAATCAATATCTACATGATCACTTACGTTGTAGCAGCTATACCTGAACTCTTTCACTACAAAGCCATGCTGTTGTAATAGATGCAGTATGAAGTTTAGCAATGATATGCAGATGACATCTGGATGAAAGCATTCCTTGGTGGTTCCTTTCCAGATGTGAAAGCTGCCCATTCCATAGGTACTAATGCTAATAACAGATAAACTGATCGCTGATAACAAGCCGGTTGATCCTTCTCGTATTTTGGTCTGAAACATGCGGCATTTTCAAATTTCCATTCTTCTGACAATTTTAAGCACTGACACAGACCACTTTTAAATAAGCTTCGGCTCAGAGAAGATGGTTCTGGATCATGTTCACATACAGCTTCTTCTTTGCATGATGGAGATTTAAGCAGCGTTTGTGGATGACATGGTGAACAGCGTTTGTCCAATGTTGGTCCCGTTCCACCTTAATGGTTGTAAAGGGAACTGAGTTGGTTTTAATGTACACTGACTTCTGTCGGTGGTCGATTATGTGACGTGGAAACCATTAAGGACCCATAATAAACCTAGATCTTTGATAGACCAACATGTGGTCTATCAAAGCCCTAGGTTTATTATTGGTCCTTAATGGTATCCGCTTCACAAAACCCTGTATGGATGGTGCCTTTCCAGATGTGAAGGCTGTCCATTAAATATACATTCACGCACCAACACACAATCAGAGACGCAGGCTGATATAACTGACTCTTTTTTTGACTTAATTTTAAATGAGCTTTGGCCCAGAGAAGATGGCAGCGTTTCTAAATCATGTTCACGTATAGCTTTCTCTTTGCATGATAGAGCTTTAACAAGCATTTGCAGAGGAAATGGTGAGCTGTGTTCACAGACAATGATTTCTGAAGGTCATCCTGTGATTTTTCATTACAGGATCCAGACAGGAGCCTGTTTTTTAAGGCCTGATGGTGTCCTGGCTGAGGGCCAGAAGATCTCAAACATCAACCATTGATTTTCAAACTTTTTTATTTTAAAGATGTCTTTCGCCCACTAATGTTAAAATAATTTTTACATGACAAGACAAGACTTGGTCGAAGTCTATCATTTTTATAGAGACTATTATAGAGAGTCTTCCAGTTACATGACTGCTGTTGCTGCTGTTCTGTGTGTCGTCCTGTACAGCCGATATCTATGACAAGGTTTCTGGCGAGTTGGAGAGAGAAGGCGGCGTGGACTGCGAGTGTATAGGAGGAGGCAGGATCAGACATGACAGCGCCGACAAAAAGATCCATGTCTACGGCTATTCCATGGTAAGTGCTACTCAAAAAACATCACAGGCTTCAGGGATTTGGTCAATTAAAGGAATATTTTGTCACGTGTTTCACGGATTTCCCGTTTCAGGGCTTCGGCCGAGCCAATCACGCCACCTCGACGGAAAAGCTGCAGAAGAGATACCCAGATTATGAGATCACATGGGCGAATGAAGGCTACTGATCCAGTGACCAGGGTTTTACCAACGAGAGCCTGTTCATGCACAATCTTTAGACGTGAGCTGTATAAAACAACAGCTTGTTCTCGTCAAAAATCAGACTCGTCAAAGTGTGATGTCTCAGAAGCTGAAATCAAGGTCATTAACAGCAGATAAATGAATGTTTACACCTTATTTATGCTCTTTATTTATGTCTTTCCACTGAAGAGCTGCCCGATATTTGACCAATCAACACAAAGCTAATGGAATTTAATTGAATGAACTGATAGCAGAATGTTTAACAAATAAATAAACCAGAATTATGCTGTACATCAATGAGCTTTATAAGAAGAAATCAATTGTATGTCTTATAAATGATTACTTTTGTATTCATTATAAACGTGGAAAAAAAAAAAAAAAAAGGTGAGACATTGGAATCAGCACTCTGTCCGTTAAGTAAAGCCTGAGACGAGAAAATTCACAAAATGACTTGGAAATATACAAATGTATATAACTGTATGTATATGTATAATATGTACGTGTAAGTCAGGTGCAAGAAACTGTCCAAAGTATATTAAAGGACTTTAATAGAGTCGTCTCACTTGTAGTATTGCTCTATTTTTAAGCATCTTATATATATTTCAAGGCATCACCTATAACTGCCATCCCACTGCACATTTTTGCTCAGTTTTACAACCACGGTTACACACACAACCTTTTATTATGCTCACTTTAATTATGGAACAGCAGTATGTTTATAGGTTGCACATAAAAACCCATCCGGTTGCAAAGAATACTGCTCTGGCAGTGTCTAAGAAAGGAATTGAGTGAAAGGTTACAAATATAACAAGTGGTGAAATTATAAGTGTGACTTTGTAGATGCACAAAATACTATTTTCAAAAGGAAGCCAATCTGCTAGTCTAAGTTATATGGGTCTGGTTATATTGGAGCATCCAGCTATCTGTGAAACTGAGAAATGAATTCATCATTGTTTCTACGATGTGTAACATATAATTCGTCATAGTATTCATATAAATGGACCTACGATACTGCCAATAATGAACATGAGGTGAAATTACACCCTGGGTGGACATTGTGTGGCACCATGCATACTGCCCATTGGGAAGGAAATGGCAAAGCTCTACAGCTCAGAAAAGATGCATTATAATATTTTTTTTTTTATCTTTCTCATGATCATGACTTTGATCATGACTGATCTCGACATTACAAAAGTTGTTTTCTTGTTATCACGACTTAATTTTCCCGTGATTCTGCATAAAAGCGTGTTTTAGAGGCCGCATCGTCGCAGTATTTGATCAGGGATTTCACTCACACTGAAATAGCTCTGTGTCTGTCAGTGATTGACAACTTCCACATAAATGTTCGACACTTGGGAAGGAGGCTGTCGAGTTGAAATATTAAGAAAACATCTGTAGGTCGAGATCGTGAGAAAATGAAGCCGAAAGACAAACTTTTTGTTATGTGAAAAAAAAATTGTGCTCACGAAAACCGACTTGTTACGTCGAGATCGCTAGAAAACGAAGTCATGATCACAAGAAAACAAGAACGAAAAAAAAATTATATTGCATTTGACGTCTGTGTTTTACTGTATGTTGCTAAATATTTTAGTTTCCAGGGGTTCAAGGTTCAAAGCTGCAGTTAGCGTTAGCAGGATGATTCAATGTATTTTTATTTGTATAGCGCTTTTAACAATGAACATTGTCTCAAAGCAGCTTTACACACACAATGCAGTGATTAGAGATTAATCAATTAAATTTACATCTCAATGAAAACATTGCATATTGTGCAACGACTACACACACAGGTCCAAACAAACTCCAGCCTTCATCAAATTTGCTACTCTGACCCAAGAGTTTTTTTTTCACTTGGATAGAATCATGATTGAAGAAGGAAAGCCAGAGAAATCAGCCGTATTTGGATGCCTACTATGTGCCCCAATGCAACATGCCACCTGGGACATGTCCACTATGTCTCACAGTGAATTTAGAATAGGAGTATGTGGTGAAACTAGATTAACTGAAAATGTCAGACGTGTGGATCACATACACCTGGAAGATTTATATTTGCACCCAGAGGTGGTGTCCCAGAAGACTTCTAAAAGTAGAATCTTTCTGCTTGTATTGCTAGGAGATTAGCATTGCACGTACTCATTAGATGTATGTAGTGGTCACTGCAGAGTATCGCAGTGCTTGTGGTGACTGTAACACTCCCAAAAACATATTGGTAGGTGGACTCATTATTTTAAGTTTCCCCTTCCTGTGAATGAGCGTGTACATGTGACATGCCCTGCAATAGACTGGACTAAACTAGCACTAAACTCCACATCCACCTCAAACCTTACTGGGGAGAAAGCGGATACTGAAGATGAATGAACCCACTGACTTGTCAGTTGTAAAACAGAAATATTCCTAAAAATGTATTGCTATATGATGTAGAAGTCATAAAAAACTCAACTGCCTAATGAATTTAATGGCTTATATCCGTTAGGTCAATATTTTCTGTTCACAGCTTTATTGCATAGCATTCTTAACCTTGAATTGATAACATATCGAAATCAACTGGGAGTTTCAAAAAGATATAAACAGAATTTAATCAAATACACGTTTTATTTATTTGTATTTATTTTATATGTTGCATATTATGTAGGGCAGAATAAATGTATCATCAGTACATTCTCTATATATAGGATGACTTCAAATATTGAATCAACCATTCGATTTATAAAGAACGCTTCCATCAATATATTTTAAGTCCCACATCAGTGTATTTCTTTCCGTTCCACTCTTCCATGTCCTCACGCCTTTTCTAATTGCAGTTTCCTGTTGCACTCACATTTATAGTTTCTGTAATCTGCTACAGCAGACATTGGTGCTTTTTTTTGCAGTTTTATGACACATCAGAGGGACAAGTCCAAGCATTATCTTCGCTTAGAAGCTGGAAGAACTGATGAAACAGGTATATGCACACTGTTTCTTCTCTATTGTGGAATGAAGAGGGACTTCATTCAGCTCCTGACAGTGCTTCTTACTGTCCAGTGGGGTAAGAGTTACTCTCCCAAAACAGAATTATTAATTGTTTTATATATTTAAGCAATATCCTGATTGCTGAACTGGATCAAGTGGTTGATTAGGGCATATAGGAGAAAGATTGGAGACCAGTGAATGAGAAAAAAATGTATTGTTGTTGTAGGCTATGCTGATATCTATGCTTATCCTATAAACTCATTATTATTAGGTATATACTATATTGTTATATTGTAAATGTACTAATGATTCAATTATGCATACAATTGTAGGTTTAGGTGCAGTGTAGGTTCGATTATAGTGTATGTATAAATATTTCTATTTTCTAATAATCTTTTTTACGATTTGAAGTCTATTTTTAGTAGAAATGAGTGCTAATATACAGCTGTAATGAAAAAATAAATGTTTTTTAGATCGCTCCTTCTTTACGTCATCTTGCCTTTGCACATGTATCCATGATATCTACTGTTTAATATCCAAGACCTTTGGCCTAAGATTTGGCCTTGTTATGATTATGAGTGATGTAACCTTCAAAACAATCTTATTAGGAGACTTTTTCCACTTCTACAGTAGACGCTTGCAAATAATCTTTTAATGAAAAACTTTCAGATGAGGTATTGTTGTTTTTGCTATTTAGAGATACATATTTATGTTTGGGTTTTATTCTGAGGGTAAAGAAAGATCTATGTCGCCTCAGGTGCCACATCATCTACCACAATAGCGAAAACTATGTGCGCTTTTTAACAGAGACATTATCAAATAATTGAATAGAGGTCTTAGACAGACACACAGTCTCCAATTTGGATCACAACACAAAGATGATTTTTTGAGTGAGCATCTGCTACTATTTAAAACGATCGAAACTGTGCAACGCTTTTGGGAAACTGTTTTAAAACATTCAAAAAGTGTAAGATATGTTACACGTTATATCCTGAACATATATTTATTTTTTGTAGTGTTTTCCCTGGATAGCAAGTGCACAGGGTCACGATGTGATTTTGTGTGTGACTGCTCTGACTGCAGCGATGAGCAGGACTGTGGTGAGATACACATGCATTTGATTCTCTTTAACACTCAGAGCATTTAAAGGAATTTCTATTTGTGGTTTTCATGCACTTTTTTGGGGATTTTAACCAGGATATCGGGGGAGAGATTTTGTATGTGATTTCGAGGATGCAGGTGTGTGTGGCTGGAAGGATATGGCAACCGAAGGTAAAGGATACATGTGGGAGAGACGTCAGAGGGGAGACCCTCTGCCCAACAGTGGACCCTCGTCTGATTACACAATCGGGACATCAGCGGGTACATGCACTTAACACTGTGCACTTTGTTGACTTTTATGCTTTTATAATAACGTAATTATTAGAAAAACATAATAATATCAGCAGATGTAATTATATGATTGTAAGGGGTCAGAAGGTGGAGAAACTTCTTAAATTATATTCAGTGTTTAAACATGCATGAAGATCTTTGCATGGCAAAAAATTCTATTAAATAATAAAGTCTAGTAAAATTAATAAAACGTTTGATGTATAAATAGATGTGTTGATGAATGATGGATTAATTGATGGATAAATGGATTCAGATTACTGGATGAATAAATGGATTGGTGACTGAAGTAATAGATTCATTGATTGATGGATAATGGATTCATAGAATGTTTAATGAGTTGATTGTGAATGGGTTGCCAGATAGAGGAATTTAAGGATTCACAGATGGAGAAACTGATGCCGAGATAGATGGATTGAATCTGATCTCCAGTGTGTTGTGTGCAGGTTGGTTCATGGCCGTGACAGCAGTGAATGCAGAATCTCCTAAAATAGCTGTCCTGACATCTCCTACAATCAATCAGTCTTCCCCGACCTGTCGCCTTCATCTCCATTACTTTATCTGGGACTCAGGTATGCACATGTTCTCACACACACATATCTCAGAAATGTCATTTTCTAACATGGATGGGATGTAGTTTAGTTTGTTTGCATTCTTTATATTTGTCCTAAGTAATAATCTCTTCTAGGTTACACCATGCTGGAAAACAGCCCTCTTTGGGCAGAAGTGTGGACTCCTGAGGGACAACCTTCTGTAGTGTGGAGGCCTGAGAACACAAGTGTTCGTTCATGGAGGAAAGGCATTGTCTTCTTAGGACGCATCCCTGGACCCTTTCAAATACACATACACTCACGGCGTCAAGATGGTGGGAGTGGAGACGTAGCTATCGATCAACTGGAGTTCATGGACTGTGCACTTCCAGGTACAGCGGAAGAAGTAGAAAAAAAAGACGAGACAATAAAATATAATGTTATTTCTGTTGATTGGTGTCAATGAATAATAGGAGCAATGATTTTCTTTATAACTGGTGCCTGTAGCCACTGGGAGCTGTGGGGATGGACATTTCCAGTGCAAACAGGGAGGCTGTGTGGAAGAACGTGCAGTGTGTGATGGCACAGATGATTGTGGAGACAGAACGGATGAGGAGAACTGCGGTTAGTGTGTTCATCCCTAAGCCCTTATCATAATGCTTTTGATGGTTATGCTCCAGTACTTTATGGTAGCTATGGGTATAATGTTCCATATAAAGTGCTATAAACCATGACAGTTATCTTTTTTTATGTAGATCGTATATTTAATGACCTATGAATGCATTCATAACATTTTATATTGTTTGAATGACTTTGTACATGAATGAATTAGTTATGAAGCATAACATTTTGCGATTTAAACACCATTAAAAAGGCCATATTTTGCAAGAGCTATGTGATATATTGCTTATGTATACCATTTTCTTGTCTGTATACCAAAAGGAGGTGGAAAAACTATATTTTATATATTATATATATATGATATATTTTAAATATTACACATAATATATAATATATAAAATATAGTTATTATATATATTGTATATATTATGTATAATATATCAATATATATATATATATATATATATATATATATATATATATATATATATATATATATATATATATATATATATATATATATATATATATTATACATAATTACCTAATTCTTGTTATGAACAATTGATGCATTTACTACAAGCATGTAGGAAATGTAACCTGTGGGTAAAAAGAAAATCTGTGATGTCTACCAAATCGTAATTTTCCTTGAATAATTTATTCTAAAAGAATAAAATGAAATTAGGTCTTATCATGTCCTCTCTGAAGCAAAGCTGGGATTCTTTTCTATTGATGATATAAGGTGTAATGAATTTCGCATACACACAAAATATTATATTAATAGTTTATAATGACAATAAAGCTTATTTTAAAACATTAAGAAAACTGTAAAATTCTGGGATTTTGAATCCTGTAAATAAATAAATACTCTAAGTAGATAAAAGTTTGTGGACACCTGACCATCACCCCCATATGAACTTGCTGAACTGATAACGATGTGCGTTTCTTGGAGTTTTTACTAGATTTTAGAAGAACATTGGTGAAGTTGGACAGTGTTTATACTTGTAAGAGTTCAAGGTTTTGTGCAGGAAACTTGAGTTATTCCAGACCAACCTTGCCAAAACATGTCTATATAACGGACCTTGCTTTGTGCACAGTGACACTGTAAAGCTAAAACATGTTTGGCCTCTTAGTTCCAGTGAAGCGCAATCAAAATTCAGTATCATACAAAAACATGTTAAACAGATGTGTGCTTTCAACTTTGTATCAATATTTGTTTGAAGGATCATAGTTTTCACAGAGTGTTCCATATTTTCATACTATATTCAATGTTCTGCTGGGTCATACAGATGGCTTTATGAGTTGTGACTTCGAGAAAGACCTTTGTGGGTGGGACCTAAGATCACTTTCATCACTGGTTTGGAACAGGACCAGTCAGATGCATATCTCAAACTCTGAACCTCTAAGAGGCCCTGGGAGAGACCATTCCTCCAATTCTGCTTCAGGTAACTGCAACTGTTATTTGTAATTACAGTCATTATGCATCAATGCCTTTTCAGGTTGTGCAATACTGATATATGGACATGTTTCTTTCCACAGGACATTTCCTGTATGTTACCAAACCAAATGTGCTTAAGAATGATTGGGCATCTTTTCAAAGTCCTCGTCTGAAACCGACCAATAGCTCGCATCCTTGCCGTGTAGGTTGTTTTTTCAATCAATTTCAATATTCGACATAGTCATATTTAAAGTCGCTGAAATATTATGTCAATATTTATTATGGGAAAGATAATCGTAATCAAGCTGTTTGTTCAGAAATTTATTAAGCTCACCATTCAGATTATAATATTCATATATATATAGTTCACACCATCCAAGTTACCAGATTTTTCTGCCTAGAGGTGTTTAAGACACAAACACATGTATTTCAGATCTTCAATGGAAGGCTAGAAATTGTGGAGTGGAGGCACGGATACCTAAAAAAGACCATACATTAAATTCAGACGAAATACATAAATATAAAGTAGCAAGCAGTGAAATAAACATTTAATAGCAATCTAATAGATTGGAAATATATTGTAAATAATTTGTCCAAGTCTAAGAAATGATCACATTCATTCAAGAAAATTTGGTCTAATTTAACAATACAAGTTCTTTGATTTGGCAGCTTTAAAATAGTGCTTGACCGGGCCATGCACAGACATTTTGAGGGGCAGTGGCCCAAACCGAAAAAAGGCGCATTAAGGGGGTGGGTGCTTGTTAATACAAATGATCCTGTTTGTGCATGACCCTGGTGCCTCATCCAGCTAATTCTATTACTTTCCAGTTAATTGTGTACAGAACGTTATGAAGACACAATATACCGAACCCAGGTCATAAACTAATAATGTGATTGGGATATCACAATTTTATTCAACATTAATGAATTGTATCTTTATAATGTATTTAATATTGCCAAATATGAATGTTCCACAGATTCTGTAATTATTATCTTTATTTGGATCTATTTGAATTATGATTTTTCCTGGCAGATGGTGATGTACACGCACCAGTTTGGTGGCATATCAGGGGGTCTATCAGTGCTGGTGGCAGAGAAACAGATTTACCCAGTGTGGGAACGTGGTGGTTCACTGGGTGATCTGTGGGTGAAAGCAGAGATTGAATTTGTAGTCAATAGCACATTTCAGGTAAATATTTTTTCTTTCAAATTGCTTTACTTTAAAGCCACTCATTAATTTTCCTTTTCGTTTCTGCTCCTATCTCTTCCTGGGACACTTGCTTTTCTGCAGATATTGTTTGTTGCTGCGATTCGAGACCAAGCATATGGAGGCATTGCGGTTGATGATATTTCACTCTCCCCCGAATGCCGTTTGTCCAATGGTAAACTAGGATTGAAATAAACATCAGTGACAAACTTTTACCCTAAATCGACCAATATTTCCTAACACAAGCCATACTTTGGCTGTAGGAATTTGATGGAATATCATGTTTATAATTTTGAAGTAACAGTGTCAATCGTACAATTCTCTCAGAGGTAAACTGTCCATTTTGTTGCTTATTTCTAAGCTTGGTTTCTTTAACAACAGAGTCAGTAACACCAGAGAAATTTCCCAAGCCACCAAAAAAACCTTGTGCGGAGTCCAGCAAGATTTGTGACTTTAAGAATGACTGTCCAGAGGGAGACGATGAAGCACAGTGTGGTGAGGGTTGTTTTTAAATAGCGTGTATATAATGTGTTTCATAAATACAATACATATAACAAATAAGAGCAGTTACTGGTGTGATGTAATGAATATAAACAGATGTTAGAATATTTTGAATATTTTCTGGTTTCCACAGGAGACTTTTCATATAAGCAGGGTAGCAAGGGTTGGACAGACATCAGTGTCGGAAGCCAAAACTGGAAGATTATGGAAAATGCCTCATCTGCAGGTGAGTAGAAGAATGCAGCGCACTGTTATACTGCGTTCTCTATCTTATTTATGGTTTCTAATGGCGTGGCATCGCAACGATGGTATTAAGATTTGGACTGATTCAGGTAGGACAACACTGAAGGCCTAGGTGTAAAATGCACTGGAAAATAAGGACTAGGTAATCAAGGAAGCCACTAAGAAACCACAGAATGATGGCTGTACGATCCTATAAATCTGCAAATATACATATCTGTTCATTTATTTATTTATTTTCAGAGGTGTTCTTATATGTGGGTGAATCTGCTGGTCAGCAGCTGACAGAAGCTCAAACACGCACCCCTCCACTCGGCCCATCCGGCCTTGCCTGCACTCTCAAGTTCTCCTACAGCCTCACAGGCAGCAACCAACACATAGGTACAAGAACATTACACCTATACAGCTACACTACAACAATACACCTTTCTGCATACACACAATCAACTACTGTGGCCCTGAAACTGTCTGATAGTCTCACACACAGACATGTTCTACACTAACACACTGGGTGCTCGCTCTCTCTTTTTCCAGGAGAAGTGTCTGTAATTGTAGTGGACAGTGTCTTGGGCACTCTTCCTCGGCTGTGGGAGTTTGGTGGGAGGACAGGTGTAAACGAGGCAGAATCATGGGTTAATGAGGAGGTCTATATTGGTGCTCGAGATCGTCGCTTCCAGGTATTACCATTTCTAATTTTACACTGTAATTATGACAGCAGGCCCAGTGTAAGAGCACATGTGAGCTTTTCAGCCAAATGCACATGAAATGGTCATCTGTCAATAATGTCAAACATTATAAATGTCTTCACTCACCAATTTTTACTCTCTGCTTACACACACACACACACACACACACACACACACACACACACACACACACACACACACACACACACACACACACACATGCTCAACTCACTGCGATTAGAAAGTAATCACATAAATGTATTTTAGCATTTAATGTATTTTAGCAACAGAGTTCAGGTGTTAGTTAGTACTTCTATAGTTTAAACTAAAGTACTCCATTTTTTTTTCTGTTTAAGTGCATTTGACTTTTATACGTTCTCTTCTTTGCCTCTTGTTAGCTGGAGTTCAGAGCACATTCTTTAAATCCTCACTCAGACGCAAGAATAGCAGTGAAGGATGTTCATTATGTCGAATGCAACCCACAGTATATTCCGTCTACAATCGACGGTAAGTATAAGCCATTGACAACTGATGATCTGTTGATTAATCGATTATTAAGTACAATCCAACCAAGCTATCGGCATTGGTACAATCCACAATCGGTTGATCTCTACTGTTCATAAACTTTTAATGTAGGTTTTATTAGAAGCAAGATTTTTTTGTATAAGTGGTAGGTAGATAAAATAACAAGAAACCAACATAACTTCTGTCTTTTATAAAGCAACTTTTCATTATGTAAGCTATATACCTACATTTAACATTTTGTTGCATTGGTGTATGATCTGTCTGATGATGGAACATTTTTATTAAGCAGATTCAGTAACAACAATAACACGTTGGGACACGTGGGAACACTGGTAAAACCAAGCAAATTTTCGAGCAAATCTATTAAATAATTCTCCTGTTAATATGGTTGTAGTATGATTAGTATTTTTCATCCTTTTGCATTATGATGTTCTCTATCATCTGTTATTTGTATTTTTGTGGTAAACAGTCACACCACAACTCTGGATCCTGAACGTACATTGTTCCTTTTGCTTGGCATTTTTTACTTTTAGTATGTCACCACATGGGACAACCCAGTTTCACGGCATTTAGTGATATAGTCACGAAATGTAATCTATCGATTCGTGTTCATGGACACGAATTTCTCTCTTTTTCCGTGTCACTGAGAACGACTTTCTATGTAATGTATTTCAGTAGGATGTTTTTTTTAATCCTTGTTTTTGTTGCTTTATATTCTCTAAGCTATTTGCTATTATAAACCATCGTCAGTGTTTTCTTTCAGTACAGTAAATATATTATCCCGGTTAATTAAAGAGACTACGTTAATTAGAATCACAAACATTAATTACAATATACCCTAACCCTATATTTTCTTCCTTATTCTCTGATTAAAAATGGGAAACAAAGATTACCATTGGCATTTCTGTCAGCTTTACACATGATCCTCTTCCTTCATTGTTATAGAGACGGAGACGGACGGAGGCAGTCATGCCCTCGAAAAAAAGAGGGAGATTTGTGTCCATGAACACGAATATACTATATAACGAAATGCCATGTGACGATGTTGCATGGTTTCGCTTACAAAAAGAAACTGAAAATGCAAACCAGTCTGTAATATCTTTTACATACACCACAGCTTGTAGCTAAGACACAGGCTAATCTAATAGACTTTTTGCATAGGGTGCAAACATGAATGAATCTGTAATAACAACTAACTAGCTCTAGCTATTTTTTTTGTCTGGAGCACAGTGAATGTATTTGTATAATGTATAATATAATAATGTATCATTTGTTCCCCCACCACACTCCAATGGATACAAATTGAAAAATGTTAAATTATAAGTGTTGTTTTGATGTTTATTTTTTTGCTTTGTTGTTTCACAAAAACATAGAGGAAATAATTGAATTGGGATAGAAAATTCTAACCATAACATTTTGAATAAAAGACATTCTAATCGCTATCTCTAATAGAATTTTCTAGTTATACAGATATCATTGATGCCTCCTATCTTTATTTCTGATCGCATAGATATCTTTTTGTTTTATGTGTTTTGATGTGTGTGTAAATTATTCAACAGGACTATCGTGTAACTTTGAGACAGATTTCTGTGGATGGTACCAAGACCAAATGGACAACTATGACTGGAGTGTCCAGAATGGCCTTGACCACACTATTGGAAAGGGTACGGAAAGCATTCAATTTTCACAAGTTTCCTGTGTAATAATTGCTGCTGTATAAACAAGTGAAATCAAAACTATTCTGTTCTACTTCATCACTGCTCTAAATTGAATGATACTGATGCGCTCCATTAAATCTAATAAATGTTACAGAGTAACAATAGTTGCCAATTAATAAAGAAAAGTTAAGTGTGATGTGTGTCACAATAACAGAGTCTGAACTTGCTTGTTTTTTTATTATTTATAACCCCTGCTCATATAAAATAACTCCCCCATCTAGGTAAAAGTCTGGCAGTGAATATGTGGAACTCGACACTACGAGGTCTATCTGGTCGCCTTCTTTCACTTAGCCAGAATTCACTAGATGAGCACTGTCTCTCATTCTTCTACAAACTCTACGGCCCCCAAACAGGTAACATTAGAACTTGAACTTAAATGTTTGACTATAAATGTATAGAAATAAAGTCCTAAATTTATATTTTAAATAAGGTAGTCTGCATGTAGTGTTTTGTATATCTCTCTATTTTAGGTGCGCTCAATGTCAAGCTGCTTTTCAAAGACGGTTCGGAGCAGTTGTTATGGACTCGGTTTGGGGCTCACGGAAATGTGTGGCAGGAAGGACACTGCCCGGTGCCTCAACAACTGTCTTCCTATCAGGTAAAAGTTGGAGAGCAGTATTTATGTAGAATACTATATGCTATATTCATTATATTTAATGATGTGTGTTATCTTCCTAAGCCTTTATTAGAATACAAATTTTTCTCTAATATAAGTAGGCATATTATCGATGGCAAATAAGATTTTCTAATAAGTTTCTTTCTTATTTCTTTGTTTTCCAACTTTGTGTCCTCATACAGTTGGTTTTTGAGGCAGTGCGGTCAGGTTTTGATGGACAGGTGGCTATAGATGACGTGGCATTCGTAAAAGGCTCGTGCTCTCTGCCTACTATGTGCTCCTTTGAAGGTCAGCGTTGTGGCTACACCAACAATAGAGATGGTCTCTGGGTCCACCAGACTTGGGATGGAACAAGGATAGGCCCTAAGACCGACCACAGTCTCGAGACAGAAATGGGTTAGAAAAAAAGTGAAAAAGTGAAAGTAATACAATAATTAGTTTCTGATGGCGTGAAATAAATGATATTTTATGTCACATCAGGTTACTACATGTTGGCCCACAGCGGTGTGGATGTCCTTCCCCAGGGCAGCGTGACTACTCTGATCTCCCCTGTACGATATGGTGTGACTCACAATGAGTGTGTTTATTTCTGGTACAACATGGGAGGACATAACCCCGGTTAGTTAAATATTTATTATTTTCTGATATAAAACTTTCTTTCGGCTTCTCCCATTAGGGGTCGCCACAGTGGATCATCCGTATTCATGATCCGCATGTTTGATTTGGCACATGTTTTTACGCTGGATGCCCTTCCTAACGCAACCCTCCCCAATTTATCCGGGCTTGGGACCAGCACTAAGAGTGCACTAACTTGTTCAACCCTAATGGCTGGGGTCGGTTCCTTGACCAGGAATCAAACCCATGACAGAAAGAAAAAATATCTGATCTAATGAATATCACACAGGTACTCTGCATGTGAATGTAAAGCCTGTCGATGGGGAAAGGATTCTGATTTACTCCAGCGACCTGAATCAGGAAGACGACTGGCACCTTGGCATGGGCAGTGTTAGCTGGCATGGTGACTGGCAGGTAATTATCTCAATATCCAAAAGTCCTATTGAGTAGTCATGAAAAAAATATTTTAATAATATTACAAATAGAGATTGCAAAAGTCCTGCTTCACTAAAAGTTTGCATAAGGAATAATACCTGCCAAAGAAATTTAAGCTAATTTAGTAACCTGGTCGATAAATGGTACTGTGTTTTTTATTGCTTGGTTGGTTTACTGCACCAGAGGTTTTTAGCAGATGATATAATTTTAGAATTTTTATAAAACTGATCTAAGTAGTTTTGTATGCTTTGTAACAGCCTGAGGCAATGTTGAATTTTTCAACATTGAAAAATCTTCAGTGCACTCGACAGTTTCTCTGTAACCTGACAAGCTGCATTTTTTTTCTCTTATTAACATTAACGAGAAAGAAATAAAACAGAGATTATTGGGGGAACAGCTTTTTACAGATTCTTAATCTAGCAAACCCCTTTGATTTATTTATTGATAGAGACTCAAAGCACTTTTGTTCGTCGCTCTGTATAAGGGCGAAATGCCGTAAATGTAAATGTAATGTAAACTATATTGTTTGTCCATCAGTTGCAGTTTGTGGTGGAAGGAGGAGGTGGAAAACACACTTATATCGCTATTGACGACATCAGCTTCTCAACTAACAGCTGTCCGAATACAGGTTTGTTTGAATAAAAAAATGAAGTAATAATCAATAAGAAAAGGCAGGGTAACTGTTTTCTATTTTTCGGGGGGGATTAATATTTCAGACAAAGTATGTGATCTGGAACGAGGCCTGTGTGGATGGAGCAACGCTCAGAGCCACCATCTGGATCATTTAGATTGGGAGCTAAGCAACCTGCTGTCTGAAACACACTACCCCACCCCACCATACGACCACACACTGCACAACGAGAGAGGTTTTTTCTATTTTGCTATTTTTATGCATCGTTCAATCCATCCTGTGAGGTTTTTGTCACCATTGTGAACATTATTGTTTTAAATTATAGGTCACTTCCTTTTCCTTCCACACACTCTGCGGGACTCTGTTACTCAGAATGCCTGGCTGCTGAGTCCCTATCTTCCTCCCACTAAAGGCACCTGCTTGTATTTTTGGGTTTATCAACCTGTCGCCTGTAAGCCGTCTCTGCATTGTAATTCGGCCATTAATCAGAGATAATTCATTTTACCTTATATAATAATGTTGTAGTTCATATATTTTTATCGAATTAATTAATTATTAAACATGTTTAGCTGGGATGTCATGATATGCTGTCATTTATTGATCTTAATAACTTGGCTGGTTTGTTTGCCATCTGAAGCTGACAGCAAACTGGCAGTGTGGACACTTTCCAAAGGGGCCAAAACTGAGCTTTTGAGCATCACTTGGGCAGAAGAAACATGGCAGCGTTTCCAATTAAATGTCACTTCAGAGACTGATTACCAAGTAAGTTACTAGTCCTTGTATCATGACCGTTTTTGTAATGATGCAAATGCTGTAAAATGCCTACATGTTGTGTTACAATATGACACAATAATTGTGTGTGTATTTATGTAACAGATTGTGTTTGAGGGATTTAAAGGCACAAAAGGTGTTCTTGCTTTGGATGACTTTGGCTACACTGTGGGGTTAAACTGTGCAGGAGAGCAGACAGACCAGACAAGTAAGTGCCCAGATTTATATTTACTATATGGCAAAAATGTTTTAGCATATTAATGCCAAGCTCTATAAAGACAAGGTTTGCCATGGCTAAAGTAGAACTAAATTGGGCTGAAAAAAACCCTGACCCCAACTTTAATTGACACCCTTGGGATGAACATGAACACTTATTGTCTTCAGATCTCCTTTTCCAGCATTAGTGTCTAATCTCCTAATGTTCAAGAAAGAAAGATGCTTTCTTTTTGTCACATGTACGTTACAGCACAGTGAAATTCTTTCTTTCCATAATCCAGTGATGTTAGTAGCTGGGGTCAGAGAGCAGCTTTAGCCACGATACAGCGCCCCTAGTGCACTGACAATTAAAGGTGAGGCTTGAACCACCGACCTTCAGATTAGCAACACACGGCTAAACCACTTAGCTACCAACTCCCCTTAAGTGTTCAACTGACTGAATGAGCAAAATCCCCACAGACATGCTCCAAATTCTAATAGAAAGCCTTCCCAGAAGAGTGGACGTTATTAAAACATCATGGGACTAAATGTGGAGTGAGACAAGCACATACAAATGTAATGATCAAGTTTCAACAAACATTTGGCCCTATAGTGTTGTCATCAAAATTGTTAATGATAACAGCAAATGTTTCTTTTTTTTCTTTCAATCAATATTTTTCACCTTCAGCACCAACATCATCTAACAACTCAGGAGTAATAGCTGCCTCGGTGGTAGTAGCCATTCTGTTGATGGTGACACTGGCTGTTATACTGTTCCTCTACCTGAGGATACGTGAGCATAACAGATCTCAGACAAGGGACTCGGTTGATCATGTGGTTAATCCAGGCTTTGGAAATGATCTGTATGAACCGGTACGTACGCGTTTATTAAAAAGTTCTCAGTCTGCTATTTATAAGACAGAAAACATAGTTCATAGAACATAGTATAAAAGTAAATCCAGTGTAGGTTATATAGGTAACTAGTTATGTGTATTCATACAGAGTGAGAAATAAAAATCCTGTATGATTATATAAAACTTCATGTTTGAACCCTCAAAAACAAAAATCAACACTGACAAAACAATTAGAGACAAATGCTTGGTGTACTAATTACTCTATTTTCACCCCAACAGGCTCATATTGTTTTACCTCCCATCTATGGTCAGGTAAGTATTTAGTTTTTTTATATTGGAATAAAGTGGTTCCTACTTTACTGTCTGTTTGACATGTCTGTTTTGCAGGAGAATGAACGGGAAGTGGCATAAGATGACCTGTGGTTGTGATTGCCCAACTTGCTGAAGGGAATATGTGCAAATCATACAATACCACACTAGAAGAATTTCTTGTATTGTTTCATAAACACATCTGTCGAAATATAAAGCAGGCTACTTTGTTCTGTTAGTATTTTCTATTCTTTTCTTTTTTTTTTTTTTTTGATTACCTGAAATCTAAAATTCAAATGTATAGGTTTAAACTTAATGCACTCGTTCTAATACGTTACCAATTCTATAGTAACAACTTACCCAGAGACTTTGATTGCTGATGCGCCATACAGTATAAACAAATGTTTAAAAGTTTGCAGGTGTTGATATGAGAAGATTTCTCTGCTTAGACATTATTTTAGGTTCTTTAGTTTTGGTGCTTGGTAAAAGTCTGAGCTTTTTGAAGTTGTTGCTAATGGGAAAGCCTGCAAGGGAGATGCCTTCTTTAATTCATGACAATCTGCATTACTTTAAAAAGTTATTAAATTAAGTTAAAAAGCCATAAATTACTAAAGAAGGTAATATATAGTTACCTCAAATTCTCCTATGATATGAGTAGTGGAACATTAGGAAAAAGTGTATAGAAAAGGATTTTAAAAAGTCCAACAAATTTTTAGTTTTACTACTGTACTACTACTGATGCTGCTGCCATTATTACTACTACTACTACTACTACTACTACTACTACTACTACTACTACTACTACTACTACTACTATTAATAATTATAGTCCTAATGTTAAAAGTTTAATTGTAGTGCATAATCTGCAAGACTTTGACAATGAAAGTTTCTGGAAACCAGTGTAGTACCATAAGCAATAAGTGAGCATCAGCCTTCTGGATATGGAAAAGCATAAGCAAGTTTAAACTTAAAGATCTGTTTGTAGATAATAATCCTCACTGTTTGCTACCTATCAACAAAATTGACTGTAAACATACCAAAATTAAATACTTTAACTAAAGTAGCTTTTATTTTTATATTTGTAATTCAATGCATTTCTAAAAAACAAAAAAACAATTTACTGTTTCTGTACAGGTATTTCAGGTAATAAATTAAATTTACACAATTTCTAATTGATCTTAAATATAATATTTTTTAAGCAATAATGAAGCTGATACATCCAATTTAGCATCATGGAAACAGCATGTCTTCATTTTCACACAAGATATTATTCAGCTCAGTAATAACTTTTTCACATAAACATTTTCAATTAAAGAAGGAATTAGTTCATAGACTATGTTTACTTTTAGAAACTAAAGGCCATATTCTACAAAAACATTTTCTGGAGAAGAAATTGGTTTTAACTTGAAACAAGATGAATTTTTATTACTGCATTTTTTTTTTGTCAATTAAAAAAAACTAAAATTAGTAGTTATTAGTAGTTTATAGAGTTTTTTTTTTTTCTTTTAATAGAGGTCTAAGGTATTCAAAATATTCAAGAACAGAACCATGACTGATTACTAAATTAACTGTAAATATAAATGTTAATTTTTGTATTTGTAGCTGATTTCTTTTACTTCAGACATTTGTTTCTGACTACTACTGTGTCTTCACAGGCGTAGTGGAAAATTCCAGAATGAATATAATATAAATTTTGAGTAAAATCTTTTTTATAAAATTGCAAAAAAAGACTGTAAAGAAACGAATTTAGGAAGGATGTATTAATTGTATTAATTGCACAAGTACCTTAAATAAGCATCCAAATAATAGTGATGCAACGAGCCTGTTCTCTTTCAGGTCCGCATCTTCAAACATAATATTAACCCAACCTGGGTCATGCAGTCAGTCCACAATGTGACATCACCTTAGTATAAAAAACGGTCTTTTCGGCTTCTCCCGTTAGGGGTCGCCACAGCGGATCCTCCGCACGTTTGAATTGGCACATGTTTTACGCTGGATGCCCTTCCTAACGCAACCCTCCCCAATTTATCCGGGCTTGGGACCGGCACTAAGAGTGGCTGGGGATGGTTCCCTGACCGGGAATCGAACCCGGGTCGCAGCGGTGGGAGCGCTGCATCTTAACCACTAGACCACCAGGGGACCCTTGACATCACCTTAGTATAACGACTTTAAAAGAAAATGGAAAAATAACATAAATATTATTTTATATGTATCCTATAAATGTTGCAAATGATAAAACAAAGACCAAAAAATATTAAGAAAAGACATTTATGTATAAATTGTAGAAATATTAAGAAACATCATAAACACTAATTGTTTTTAATTGACTTAAAAAAAATATATATATATATATAAAAATGCACATGCACCATGAAACACCTATTTTTTAATAAACATGAATATAAAAAAGAAATTGCACAATCAAGAAACAAATTGAGGGAAATATATTTATTTTAATTTCTATCAATCCTAAATAAATCTTAATTAAATATCCAAGTAATTGTGACACAACGAGCCTGTTCTCTTTCAGGTCCTCATCGACAAACATATTATTAACCCAGCCTGGTTGAAGTGAAAGTTTTTACAGTGCATATGGAATCATTTTGTGTCGAAAAAACATATCTTTATGTTTAACATAATATGAATTACCTTTTTTGCAAAAAAAAGTTTAAATATAACTAATATTTTCTTATTGTTTTTGAAATAGAATAAAATGATTTTACACCCAAAGTCAAGTCAAGTCAAGTTTATTTCACAACAGACATTTAACAGTTAAAGGTGAACGATGTGTATTTACCCCTTATGAGCAGCCATGGTGACTGTGGCAAGAAAAACTCCCTTAGATGTTATGAGGAAGAAACCTTGAGAAGAACCAGACTCAAAAGGGGAACCTCATCCTCATTTGGGTGACATCAAGAGTGTGATTATAAATTTTTAAACAATACAGTTGTACAGAACCCAAACTGTATGTTTGACACCCAAATGCCTAGAAATGATCTATAAAAAAAATGTGCATAGAAATCATTTGTAGGTCTGAGTGTGCTGCACGCTGAAACAGACTGTTCTCTATGACGACACCCCTAGCAACGGTGTGATGTCTCCTTGGCAACATCTTTGCGCTTCCGTCCTCCTCACGCACGCCTCAGCAGCATCAGTAGCTACCATGAACCCAGCAGGGGAAATCCACTACAGCAATGCAGGAATGGTCCACAAGTGCATGTGTGTGCTCACGCTGGAATGTTCAGGTTGGAGAGAAGCAAAAGAAGAAGGCAGAATGGCTGGGATGGGAAGACAGTAAAAGACACTTTCCTGCAAGCACAAAAACAGCCCACGCTCCCATAAGCACGCTCCTGTAAGCACACATCGTCCACTGTGCAGAGGCTTTCAACCTCTCTGCACCTCTTGGACTCTGTCATGGACCCTGCAGTGCTCATCTTCTTGCTGTACGTGATGATTGCGCACGACCTAGTGTGCGGACTGATACAATACCGGGCACAGGCAGCCAAACAACCGCACAAGATAGCTGCTCTGACGTGGCGTTCCAGGTAAAGTTTTTTTGTCCTTTAATGCAAGCACCTTGTCCTGCATGCAGCCAAATGTTAGGATGCAACAGCAACTGTTTTTTCTGTTAGCATTATCACATAAATCATTTTTCTAGACCAAAACCATATCTAACTGATTCCCAGCCCTGTGTAGCAACTCTACACATTTAAATTTTCCCTGCTATCACTCACCTGTTTTAACTAATGCTCTAAAAATATCCATTCCTGAGTTAAAGTTAAAGTAGAAAACGATGAAGAACAGAAGGTACTCCAGGACCAGAGTTAGAAACCAGTGCTCTGTATGATTGTGTTCATTTTTGCTCATTTGGACAAGTCTATCCAAGAGATAGATTGGATCTGTTGGATCGGACCACAAGGGCCAGACTTCGCGCCTCAGTCGGCCATGACCCTGTCACCGGTTCACCACTGTTTGTTACTGACCACTACAGACGGGGAAAATCCCACACTAACTGCAGTTTTAGAGATGTTCTGACCTAGTCGTCTAGCCGTCACAACGTGGCCCTTGTCAAATTCGCTGGAATCCTTACCCTTGCCTATTTTTCCTGCTTCTAACACGTCAACTTTGAGGACAAAATGTTCATTTGCTGCCTAATATATTCCACCCACTAACAGGTGCCATGATGAAGAGATAATCAGTGTTATTCACTCACTGGTAATGATGTTATGCCTGGTCTGTGTATTACATTATCCCTCAAACCATGCCACCGTTATCATGCTTTAAACATGTCCATGGCAATAAACTGGTTTTGGAAAATGTCATATGTTTATTAAAAGATATCAAGAAACAAAAAAACTGCAAAATTAAAACCCTTCAATCCACCCAAAACAGACATCTACCAATTTCATTAGATCTTATCCCTGGCATATTCCTTCTCACTATACAACACTTTAGTTAGATTTGTTCATGAGTTTAATAGTAAGAACATTTGTCAGATGTATGAATTACTGGAATTTAAAGCAAGGCTTTGGGCTGGATAGTCAAGTTCTTCCAGTAAAAGTTGTTCTTTAGGGTCAACAAAGTCCAAAACATTTATGTAAAAAATCCTTTCCAACAGTTTGCATGACTTTTGGAGTTCTCCAAACATCCATCAAGCCCAGACTCATCAGATAGACTGGGAGACAGTGATGCACAGTATGACTCACTCTAACAGTGATGAACTTGTCTACCTCACTAGGAAAACACTTGTCATTGCACATCGTGATCTTATGCTTGTGTCTGGCTGCTAAGCCATGAAAATTCTGTTGCTAAGCACCTGATGAACCATTCTTGTGCTGATGTTGCTCATGATTAGCTCCCAGTATATAGTGATTTTATGCACTGCATTTCATCATTCCTCAGATTCAAATGCTTTGATTGAACTCAATAAACAATAAATATAGATTGATTTAAACATAGAAAAATACAACTCAAGTGCAGCATGGTGGTGTGGCAAGTAGCCTCGCTACCTTACAGTGTTGGAGTCACTGGTTCAGTCCTGTTTTGTCCTTATGAATGGTTTCCTCCGAGTTCCTCCACTTGTTTCCTTCTGGTATATCATTCCGGTAGGTGCTTTGGTTTCTCAACGTTTGAAAGAGTGTGTGGCTATTTGTCTGCCTACTGTCCTATGGATAGGCTTTTTGGCTTAACTATGATGCACTATTCCTAAATCCTTGGGTGTTTTTCTCTTCTCTTTCAGCGCTCGCATCTGCCATGGCCAGTGGACAGTCAGCAGCAAGTCTGTGAGGTCAGATAGACTCAGGTGGAAGAAAACATGCCGCATAGTCAGGAAGGCATGAAATGGGATGGCTATGGACTTTATAATGAACTCTGTGTTATCACATTAAGTAAATTTAATTTACACTATACCACACACTGCCTTTTACCGGGACAATGATTGTAATTGTTTTTGTTTATTAACAGTCATGTTTAGATGTTGTTAACGTAAATGTTTTGCGAGTAATGTATATGTAATGAATATGTATTTGAAGTGTTTGACAAGAGATTGAAGTGCTATTTTTAATGTCAGAAGGATTTCTGCGGTACATACTAGATTTATGTCTTCTGTCTGCTACACAAATGTGGTCTATTTAAATACAATTTAAATACTAAGTAAAAAATTGCAGCATTGTTGTTGTATGTTGATCCTGATGAAAATGTCTGCCAAATGACTAAATGTAGATGTAACTACATGTTCTATTTAGGTTAAAAATGACTAGTTTGCCACTTATATTGAATATACAATCAATAAAACAAGTCAACAATATCAATAGAAATGAGTTAAACAATGCATTTTTACTGGAGGCTTAAACTAACATAAGGAAGCATAAAGTTCATCAAATTCTACAGTGATACAGATATTTACAGTGCCAAAGAAAGCTAATCAATATACTTTTTTTATTATGTTTTCCTAAAAAAACATAACATTGTTCCCAATGTGACGGTATTTTTTGCTGACTTGACAATAACTCTTTAGCCAAGGTTATGGTTATTAAGTTAGTAAATGTATACTCATACCTCTGTCCTCATTTCACACAAAAAAGGTATGAATAATATCTTTATTTTTTATATATTTAACTGCAAGGTCACTGTGTATATTAAGATCGTAATATCATCTCTGCATATTATATCTTCGATAAAAAGTCAACCAATGTGAGACTGTGAAATATATCTCATAAAAAACGGAAACAACTACCACCCACTCCTTTCTGCTCTAGTAAATGGTGATTTCTCACCTAAAATTCACAGTCGACTCATAAGTGACGAGAATCGTAAGTCACTTTCTGTCCAACCCACACAGCATGTGTTTTGTAAGTGCTACCTCAGCAAGAACATGTTTCGTCTTTATTAATCAAACTGATGCCAATACCTTAGCAATGCCAGTACTGCACTAGAATATTGGGTTATTACCAGTAAAATCTGTGCTGATTGGTTTCACTTAAAAATTTTACTTTAGCCAGTGAATGAACAAACATCTCCATGACCACCACCATCTTTCCCACTGTCCTCTTCCAGATGTCTTTGAGTAGGTGGTGACAATTACTTTTCACCCCTTCTTGTCCCAAGGCTGCTGCTTCGGCTTGAGTCTGCTATTCGTCTGTAACAGCACTGCAAAGCACATCAGCAAAGCACCACATCATCAGATCCACAGATGCACAACAGTAAAAGAGCTGAGTGATGGAAATATGAGATATATGAGCTGACAGAATAAAGTCACATGGTTAACATGAGCGAGACTTCTCTGATTTGAGAATAGTCTTTAACTGGGGTTGAAGTTGTGCAGCAATGGCATAAAGCATAATGAATAAACAGACACCTTTGAAAAGAGACTTTGGACCTCTGTAATTGCAAACAAACAAATATTAACATTGACTTTCTCAGGTGTTCAAATACTTATTTGCAGCTGTATCATACAAATAAATAGTTTAAAAATTATATATTGTGATTTCTGGATTTTTTCTTTTAGATTATGTCTCTCACAGTGGACATGCACCTACGATGACAATTTCAGACCCCTCCATGATTTCTAAGTGGAAGAACTTGCAAAAAAGCAGGGTGTTCAAATACTTATTTTCCTCACTGTAAGTGTGTTTCAAGATTCAATAAAATGTAACATTATTTGAACAAACTATGAATATTTATTTCTAGTTAAGTGTGTTCAACCTAAGTGTATTTAATAAAGCATAGAACAATAACAAGTTTCAGTTTTAAATAAAATTATACTCATCTGTATGTGATACAAATGCATGGCAAGTGTATTAATCTTTCTGTCAACAACTCAAATGTATTCAACTCAAACGTCAATACAACCCAAAACTATTCAATACAACCCAATTTATAATATAAATTCATTTGTAAGAATATGCTACTCAAATGTATTCAACTCAAATGGCAATACAACCCATGCTACTCAAATGTATTCAACTCAAACGTCAATACAACCCAAAACTATTTAATACAACCCAATTTATAATATAAATTCATTTGTAAGAATATGCTACTCAAATGTATATAACCCAAAACTATTCAATATACAACCCAATTTACAATATAAATATATGTGTAAGAATATGCTACTCATATGTATTCAACTTAAACAGCAATACAACCCAAAAATATTCAATACAACCCAATGTACAATATAAATTCATGGCAAGTGTAATTAACTCAAATGTATTTATACAACTCAAATGACATTACATCTCCCCTGTGTTGACAATGTTCTTATTATTTCATATATTTAAAGAAAAACTGTCTTTTTTGTCTGATCTACATATTTAGTGTAAGAATATGCTACTGAAATGTATTCAACTCAAACGGCAATACAACCAAAACTATTCAATACAACCCAATTTACAATATAAATTCATGCCAAGTGTATTTAACTCAAATTTAATTAATACAAATCAAATGACAATTCAACTCAAGTGTAAAGTATATGTAACTCAAATGCATTTAATACAGCTCTTGTGCATTCAATTTAAATGTACAGCTTAAGTGGCAATACATCCCAGCTAAAGTGTATTCAAAAGAGCCAATATGACTTATGTCAATATGTCAATATGACATATTCAAATTGAAATGTCTTTAGTATAACTTAAGTCCAAATGTAATGAAATCAATTGTACTTAGTAAAACATAACTTGCAATACACCTCTTAATTTTACATTCCAAGTTTATGACAAACAGGGTACTCAATACAATTTAAATGGCAGTATAATTTTATCGTATTCAGTACAACTTAAGTGCCAGTTCAGCTTAAGTGTGTTTAACACAACTCAAGTGTGTTCAATGCAACTTAAGTCTCAGTACAATTTATTGTCTTTAACAAAGCCTTAGTGTTCCACACTTAATCGCTTTTCACAGTTAAGGATGTATTAATAAAGAACTCTACAAAATAAATATTTCATTTGTGAAAACTTTGCTTTTATAATCTTGCACTTGCAGCATCTTTCAATAACTTTTGACACTTCAAATATAATTAAAATCTGTTATAGAATGTATAATCCATTAGCTTAGTAGCAGCTGGTCACACTGATGCAATACAATCCGAGCAGTGACAATATGGTAATACACATACAGTATGGATATGCACACACACACACACACACACACACACACACACACACACACACACACACACACACACACACACACACACACACACACACACACACACAAGTTTTCCTATTGGCTGAGCACTGCTGCCTTAACCATAACTTAGTGAGCATTTCTTACAGAACTTCAGCCTTGTTTATTTGTGACTTAATGAACAGTCCTGTCCCTTTGTGGCCTCACTGGGTGTCCTTGCCACGCTCTGCAATAACACTGAGTGCTCTCATCACACTCAGTGGCTCCTGGAATAGCATGTAATTGTGTGTTTAGTAAGGTGGATAAACCAGCATCAGCAAATTAGAGTCATTTGTATTTCAGCTGACAGTCATGCATCAGTGATCGTAGCTCTTCGAATGGATTCATGGTGACTGGAGAACCCAGCTAGCGTTATGTGTTATGTAAAGGTGGATGTGCCATAAGGTTTAAATTAGCAAATATAGTACACAAAGATTTCAACAACAACAAAAAAAGAGATAAGATGTACACAATGTTCTACCTGAATAAATCATTTGGGTTGACTTTGAATAAGCAATCTAAGCCACTTAGATAAGCAGTAATTAATCTGCAGTAGGCGTGGCCTTTTTGTGTGGGTTTTTTTTTTTTTACATCACAGTCGATATTTAAATGCAGGATTCAGAATCTTAATCAGGTTTCGCTGTTTCTCTGTTTTGAGTACAGTTAACAAGAGTTTGAATCAAACAAACAATCTATATCTTTCTAAAGTAAGTCTCCTTTGTGTTGAGAATGTTTTTTTGCCTGATCTACATATTTAGTGTAAGAATATGCTATGTAGGATTTATATTTCTATTGCTAACGATTGAAATGTTTTACATGGTTTTGACCTAATGTTATCATTAGAATGATAGATGATTCACAAATTTTAAGACATGCACTCGTTGATTTTCAATCACTTTTGGGTGTTAATAATGGCACTAATTAGTGTTGGACCACATCATACTAACATTGAGCGTTTCTTGCTTAGCATTTTCAGTGTTCTGTTTTCAAAGCATCTCTGTGCTTTTCTAATTTTCAGTCTATCTCAACTGTCACATGTGCTGCCATGTCGTCCTCCCTGTCTGTCAGCTCGCAGCTGAATAAGATGCTGCGGTCTTACTACCTCGGCCTTTCTCAAGAAGGTGTCTGTATGGTCACCTATATTTGGATCGATGGCTCTGGGGAAGGCCTCCGGAGCAAAACTAGAACCTTGCAATCTGAACCCAGCAGCATTAAGGGTATCGTAAGAAATGATATACATTTTCATCAGCCTTTTTAAATGAACACATTAATTTTTCCTGCAGCAAAAATCAAACTTTAAACTATATATTAAATAATTCTTTATAAAAATTTAACACATAGCTTCAATACCTATTGTTACATTTATTTGTTGAAACCTTCGAGGTTTTGAGACTTAGATGTTTTTAATGTTCTTTGTACATAAAAATAAAGATCCTGAAGCTCTACTTCAACTTGTGCTAGATATTCCAGAGTGGAACTTTGATGGATCTAGCACAGATCAGGCTTCGAGCTCTGACAGTGACATGATCCTGGCCCCGGTGTGTATGTTCAGAGACCCTTTTACTTTGGACCCCAACAAACTTGTACTTTGTGAGGTGCTCAAGTCCAACCGCAAACCTGCAGGTATAACCAAATGTAGATTATTTAAATAATTAATTGGTTTCGGAATTGATTTTAAAAACTGTCTTTTGATTTGTTTTAAAATATAGACACTAATCAACGTTATGTCTGTATGAAGATCATGGAGAAGGTGAAGGACTTCTACCCATGGTTTGGGTTAGAGCAGGAGTATACTATAATGGGTATAGATAGACATCCTTATGCCTGGCCGTCAAATGGTTTCCCCAAACCACAGGGTGAGAAATTGTATGCAGTGTTTTTCCTATTTATTCTAACAGCTATTAATGCATGTTTTACCACACAAAGTATAACTTTTAAATCTGAAACTGTGATTAATGTTGCAGTTTATATAAATATCATATTTAGAAGTTGTTTCGTGTTTTTCCTTATCAGGTCCATATTATTGTGGTGTGGGTGCAGATAGGGCCTATGGCAGAGACATTGTAGAGAGTCACTATAAAGCGTGCATTTATGCAGGCATTAAAATTTCTGGCTCCAATGCTGAGGTGAAGCCGTCTCAGGTAATTTTTCCAATTTTTATTTATTTCATTGATTTTGGGTTGTATTCTGGGTTTTGGGGAGGATTTAATACCTCAATGCAGATGTCGATGTTCAGACCTTTTGCATTACACTGGGTCAAGTGAGAGGAAGAATTGGGTTCAGCACAAAACAAACACAAATAAATGGAAAATAATGTGCTGCATCAAGTGCTATTTTATAAGCGGTAATTACAATTAGGACATCCATGTAGTAACAAATTGTCCAAATACTCTACTATTAAATGTAGGATTTATTCTAATGCTTATTTATATGTAAATATATAATTTTTTTTTACATTTTCATTTAAAGGAAATTACATTTCTTTTTCATTCTATGATTCTATCCCTGATTTTTAAACCATGTCTGATTATGTGCAAATTGTCTCATATAAATATAAATATCAATATTTATCAAGTCACCAAATCAGAGTACTGCATGTTAAACTGACTGTACATTTTCTGATTTTCTGTTACAGTGGGAGTTCCAGGTGGGTCCATGTGAAGGCATTGCAGCAGGAGATCACCTTTGGATGGCGCGTTTCCTTTTGCACAGGGTTTGTGAAGACTTTGGTGTAATTGCCACTCTGGACCCGAAACCCGTCCCAGGAAACTGGAATGGAGCCGGCTGCCACACAAACTTCAGCACTGAGGCCACTAGAGCAGAAGGAGGGCTGGAGTGAGTACACTAATACACACAGATCTGCAAAAACAAACAGATATATCCAAATGTATGACCTTCTTCTTCCTTGCTCTATATTAGGCATATCGAGAGGATCATAGAAAAATTACGAGCACATCACGTCCAGCACATCCGAGTCTCAGATCCACATGGTGGCCAAGACAACCAGAGGAGACTCACAGGTTTACATGAGACCTCCAATATTAATGCATTCTCAGCTGCAGTAGCTGATCGTGGAGCCAGTATCCGCATTCCCCTGCAGGTTGGCCAGGACAAGCGTGGATATTTGGAGGATCGCCGGCCTGCCGCCAACTGTGACCCATATGCTGTGACCGCTGCTATCGCTCGGACCTGCCTAATGGAGGAAGAGGACGAGGATATCTTGAATGAGCTTGATTTTAATGATTTGGAGTAAAACACTCCTAATACTAGATAGATATTAGGTGAGATGTTCTTTGCATATAATGATACCACTGTCTATTTAGCTTTGTACGATTCCACTTTGTGAAAATGTAAAAAAGCATAAGTTTGGCTTGCTCTATATCATCAGCTTTTCAGAAATTCTTGTTATTCTGCCCAGATAAGTAAATAAAAAGGAGCATTGGGGGTCATCAGGGACAGCAAGGACTTCTCTGCTGGCCTAAAAGGATCAGATTAAGTGTCGTACATTTAAACATATTTATGTCAATACATGAATATGTGTTAAAATATTCCCTGTTGTCTATTGTCTTCATTTTATAGCTTTTCTCTCGGTTGCACCGCTTTTAGGAGTGTCTGTTTACGTTGGAGTTTTGATCCAATCATATTTCAGCCATCACATCGTGTTTTGTAAAAAAGGTCAATGGTATCTGCCATGAGGATTCAGAATCTACAGTGCAGGAGCCTGTTGCATAATTTACATGTTGCTTGAAGCTTTAACCAATCAGATTTCGAGTTGACGGCACTTGGCACATAATAACGTCGCCATTTTCACATCCTTTGTTGGTATGGTCCGAGAGTGCACTCGTCAGAGATCTCAAACCACATCCTGAAATGCTCAAACATATTTGTGTCGATTTAAAAGCTGTTTTTTCATTCCACAATGCCTGAAATTGATTTGGATGCAGATATACTAATAAGTCCGTTTTCAAGACGGACTTTTCGAGAAAAGCTGCACATTTTCAGGAAAAAACTGTTTTCAAAACAGTTGCTAAGCTTTTTTTTAAATGTCTTTTAATGAAAGATTTTCATGAAAGATTCTTTCCTGTAGAATTTGCACAATAAACACACTTAGTTTTCATTTTATGTGGAAAAAATGCATTTTATGTGGTTAATATCGATGCTTCTGCTAGAAATTAAATATGTGAGTGGTGCAGCTGTGGCTTGTTAAATTGTGTTAAATGGTTTCTCTTGCCATGGTGTCATAAAGATGGTATTAAGAAAAGGGTTGATTCAGGTGGGACACCAATGAAGGCCTTGGTGTGAAATGCATTGCCAGCCACTATAAAGGAATTCAATACAAAAAAACCTGTCCAAAGCATGTCCTCTTTGAGTAAGTGTATGTATATTATTAAATGCAACAACGAAAGCGATAAAGCAGTTATTTATGAATAGTCATCCATCTAACTATTTTCTAAAGTGTTTATACTACACATGTTTGCAGAACAGCCTAGAGTCTCAGGGAACTCGGGGCACAGGGTGGTGGAAACCCTGGACAGGGTGCCAACGCCTCACAGGGCACAATCAGCTGCACTTAATGGGGAGAGTAAATAAACATCAACTGACAAATGTGAATTATATTTATACATCATTGACTGGGCTTAAAAAAAAAAAAATCACACAATGCTTTAGCCAGCAATTACTGTATAAACACAGGATACAGAACAGGAGGCTTGCTATTAACTTTGTGGTTTAGTTTGGCATGTAATAAATGAATCTCGTTTTGGATTAAAATTTCACTGCGGATGAAAAAGTAAAAAAAAAAAAATGTATTAAATGAAAGGTGCATGTATATAATTCATTCAATTCATTTCACATTAAATTTCACAAGGGGGCAGCACATGCAAGCACAGATTTTTTTGGGGCCCCTGCGTGATATCAGAAAGCAGGGTGGGGTATGGAGTATTCCTGTTTATAACCTCAAAATAAAGTTATTAATCTCTAAGTGTTGTTTGGTGTTTTTAACATGATATCCAATAGTATTTGCTATTATTATGTAGAAATGAATTACTACAGCCATGTAAAACATCTGGTATTTCTTGTAATGTGCATATCAGTGATCAGGCTGTAAGAATGTTTTCTTTCTTTGTATTAAATATATAAAATGTGCAGCTCACACTAAAACAGATTTTAAAGCTTATAAGTACAATATGGATTTTATTATGTAATATAGCGTAATATAAGCATTTATTTTTTCTTTATCTTCTACAGTCACAAATCAAATTTTTTGTGATGTGTGTAGACTTTTAGTGTTTAGTGTTTATATAAAGTATATATATTTCATCTGGCCTTCAACTTGGCCTGAACTATGATATAATTGTATTATTACACCATATAGTTATCAAATGTTTTGTATCTTGTGTTTGTCTATAAATGAAACATCACAAATAGACGTTGCGTTGACGTTACTACAATAAGCTTTTTCTTTTACTCATGCCAAGATGAATAAAGTTTGGAATTATCTATTAATAATGAAAATAAAAGAATGAAAATTGTAATAATGAAGAAATGATGCAGTCTGGATCATAGTTAAATCAGAAAATGAGCCCCTCATGGATGATCATCCTTCCTTTTGCTTCATCCTTTCTTCACGGGATGCTGGTGAACGGTGCTAGAGATTACAAACTTCAGAATTATTAATGTCTGTAGATGACATGAATTAGATGCTGTTTGTTATCCTCTCTGTGCTCGCTTGGCCCGAACTGAATCGGACTACATAAGCCAGGTCTGCTGCAGAGACAAACTGCAGCTGTCAACATGCCCAGGAGACTGAAGTGTGTTTTTTGTTTTTTTTAAGAAAAATATGGGTGATGTTGATTTGATTTAATCCATTGCCATGTTGAGTAAAGTGTTCTGCTTTCTTGCACAGGAGAAGCAGATTAGCAGAAAAGAAAAAAGTTGATTTTATTTTTAATTTACATTCAATTGGACAATTACATTATTACATTTAATTGTTAAATTCAATTTCAATTCATTTTTATTTGTATAGTTTTTTTTTTTAATAAAACGGCTATAAAAGAATGTATAAGTTCTTTTAAACTCTCTGAGATGGCAGATGGCTTCAGAGGAACCAGACTCAAAGGGGAATTCATCGTCATCCATCGTTCGTGGCACAGAATGTCCATTCACTACAGCTCCATCATTGTTAAGGTGTGCACTGATTACATGCAACTTTTGGGTTTGAGCCATTGTAGTAGACTGTTGATATTAATTACAGTCCAAATCCATTGTTAGATTTCTTGAAAATGTTGTAATGTGTGTGTTTTTTTTTTTTTTTATACAATGGCACAAAATACAAATCTGCATTATAAAAGTTAATACATTCTCTTCGACGGGTTTCCTAGACTGAATGTATTCAATCCAAACCCCAACAATTCACAACTAACTGAACTATCATATTTATAATGATCTATAAATAATTATTTACCCAAACCTGATGTGTTCTGGTGGTGAAAAAATAACCAAGGAATGGCTCTGAGAAAGATATTATTCTATTGATTTGAAATTACGAAATAAGTTCTAACAGGGATATTCTGAAGGAATATTCGACCCGTAAAGAGGTCCCTGATCAGAAGAAAAGAGCTTGAGAACTTCTAATCCAGTGAAAACTTTGTCTAAGGCAAAAATGAATAAAGGAAACAAAGTGAGAACTCTCAATAACCCTTGCTTGTTTTTGTTTTTTTGGACAATCGAGGCACAGTGCCTGTGATTTAATTTTTGCTTGAATATAAAAAACCAGAAGAAGAAGAGTCTAGAAAGCATATGCAGGATGCATATATATATATATATATATATATATATATATATATATATATATATATATATATATATATATATATATATATATATATGCATTAAGCCATTTTTTACTTTTATTAAATAACACCCGTATGCAATTATACATCTAAACAGATTTTCAGAATGAAAGATGAATTGAGAATGCTGCATGGACATGCTGCATGGGTTAGTGAGGCCTCCACTGCACTGCACTGCACTGCACGCGCTTGCCTGTAGTCGGGAATGACGTCACAACTCGGGGTGGAGAGTGAGAGAGAGAGAGAGAGAGAGAGATAGAGAGAGAGTTCATGCAAAAAAAGAGAGAGAGAGAGAGAGAAAAGAGAGTGCATGTGGAAGAGAGAGAGTGAGAGAGAGGTGGGAACGCTGCAGGTGCGACGTCACACGCAGCCGTCAAAAGCCGCACTCGGATTAAACGCGCATCTCACGCGTTTCGGCTCGCGACCGAGATCATGGGAAAGCTGCAGGAATTTGACATCTCTTTTAGCCACAACAAAGTGGTCTACAGCCCTGGAGAGACGATCTCGGGAACGCTGAGGATCATCACCGCCAACTCGTTGCAGTACAAGGGTGAGCGGATCGCTTCTCTCTACTCGGTTCTCACGGTTCCCGATGGTCAGGAGATACCAAGCAGGGTGGAGTTCTTCCAAACTGGATTTTGGGGTTGAAGATCTTTCCATGCATTTGCCCTTCACGTATTGCAGGATGCCCAGCTTTCTGTTTCCATCTTCTCCAAATGCACATGATTCCATTAAAATACTATATACTAAAAAAAAAAAAGAAAGAAAAACATGTTTAACCTTGTCTTTGGAGACCTTTCTGCTTAGTTCTACTTTTTTTTATCAGATCTACTGAGATCAAAAAAAGAATGGAGTGTGTTTGGTAAAGAATGCAACCCCACCAGAATCATGCTATTACAGGAAAACAATCATAGAGCTAGTGTTACTATCCTAAAAGTTTCCAGTAACAGTTCCTCCTTTTATTGGTTTACTCCTTTTTACAGGACATAGAACAGCAGTTTATTCATTCTAACTAAATCCTTGACTATTAATCGTTTTCTATTTTATTTTTTTAATCTGTTTACAGTTACAGTTAATGTGTGGCTTCCTGTTATGGCTGTGCAATAGCTGCTATCAACAGTGATTTGGAAATCAAATGAGCCTCTTTTTTCTTTATTTGGAATTGAGCAAGATGAAAGAGAGAAAGAGGAAGGGGACATTTCGTGAATTGCTCAGTCTCAAAAACATTCCCATGTTGGAAAACTTGCTAGAAATCTGTGACAACTGCACTGGAGACTCGTTTTTATACATTTAGAAATGCCATTTCCTCACAGAATGCTTCGCCATAGAATCCATGATGTGTCTTTGCAAAAAATAAATAAATAAATAAATATATAAATAAATTATTAATAATAATAATAATAATAATAATAATAATGATAGATAGATAGATAGATAGATAGATAGATAGATAGATAGATAGATAGATAAACTTATGGGTTTTGTGTTAAGGATAATTTATTATGTTATATCATATAGCTCAATAACATTCTAGGTAGATAGATAGACAGACAGACAGACAGACAGACAGACAGACAGACAGACAGACAGACAGACAGATCGACCGACCGACCTATGGGTTTTGTGTTAAGGATAATTTATTGTTATCATATAGCTCAAAAACATTCTATGTAGATAGATAGATAGATAGATAGATAGATAGATAGATAGATAGATAGATAGATAGATAGATAGATAGATAGATAGATAGACCTATGGGTGTTGTGTTAGAGATAATTTATTATGTTATATAGCTCAGTAACATTCAAAGAGTGATTGCTGGTTCCAGTGCCAGCTCTTGTCGTGATGATTTCCCAGTTGTAGCTTATGGAAACACGATTCTAGGTTGTTAGAGTTGATTCACGTGTGTTTGAGCCGGCACATCAGCAAGCTGTGCATCACTCTGACCCCTCAGGACAGGAATGTATAACCCCTGCTTTACAACTCAGAGCAGCCTTTTCTTAAACGTAAAAGCATGTTTTAACACGAGGACGTGAACAATCGCCATGAAAGACTTGTAAATGAGCGAGTGAGCACACAGTGTCTGTGTAGTGATCTATCCATAATTAATACACAGTGCACACTCAAATAAGCCTGGAAACTGGGGGCATGAATACAAACAAAGCGCATGTATTCAATGAAGCAGGAGTCTGGTGTTTTTTTATTTTTTTTAGATATAAAAGCTATACATTTTTTTTAAAAGGATGTCCAGTGTTAGTGTGTGTATTTGTAGATTTTTCTAAATCAAATCATCATGGCATGGATGTAAAATGACCAGAAAGTGCTAGATATAAACTGGACGGAAGACATACTTGTAAATTATTTCAATTGGAACAAGAATCTAGCTCTAAATGATTTAATATTGTATATAAAAACTGTAAAGTTACTCTTGTATCTATGTAAAATGTATCTATGTATTTTGTAAACTAGCTCATCCTAAGCTAGCAGTAGTGTTATTAGCTAGTTTTGTTTATTTAGTTGTTAATGCTGTTTCTGTTGACTTATTTATGATTGTTATTAGTGTTATTAGTGTTGTGCTTCAACCTAGCAGTTTTATTTGCTAGGGTTTTGTTTGAGCAGGAAGTATTTTCCTGTTTTTAATGCTGTTTTGAGCTAACGGTGTTGGACTGGTACTAGCATTGTTCACTTGAGTATGCTAACATGTTGTTGTTGCGCTTTAAGTGTTAATCATAGTGATTTACTACGTTATTGTCGTTAGCCTGTTGTACAAAATACAAATGTGCTTACTATAGGGATGTTACTGTGAATTTAGCATTTCACTCATATTTGTGTATTTATTTAGGAATAATTATGTCCAATGGATGAAGACAGTATAGAGTTAAAAGTGTAAAAACACTCGCAGGATCGCAGAGCAACATTAATCTCTTCTTTCATTTGGATGTTAATGCTCTGCGGTTCATGAATAATTAAACCTGTTTCAGCAAGTTTGGCGAACATGATAAATTCTGTGACGAGGCCCGTGTTAACTGTTTCCAAACCGAAAACAAGAGAGAAATTAACTTTCAAATTATTCCTTCAGGTCTTCATTTCCTTCTCTCTTTCTCTTTCTTTATTTCTTTGTTTCTTTCCTTACTTCTTTCTTTCATTTTCTTTCATGTTGTATAAGAAAAAAAAAAGGTAAGTGAGAATGAAGTGATGCATGACATCTAAGCTTAAGACATTTCACCTAGAAACAAGAAAAAAAACCCTAAATGACATGATCAGAAAAGGGTGGAGCAGCGGAAACTTCAACTACAAATAGCGTTGTGCTTCGTGGAAATATAATTATCGTGCAGTTCAGAGACAAAGCATTAGATTACAATGACGATTATTGATTTAGGGGAACTGGTGAATTTCACCATTTCCCACTAAAGCAAATGTTAAGCAATCGGTCAGCTTAATAGTTCAATCTTTTTATTTTATTTTATTAAAGGGCAGGATAAACGCCTGTCTTTTCAGTGCAGTTTTTTTGCATGAGTGCACACCCTGCCTAACCAACCCTTTGTTTTAGATGGTGAACTATGTGAAAATAGGGAAATAAATACCAGCTTTACCAGCATTGGGATTGTTCATGCGTAGCTGTTTTTTTTTTTTTTTTGTCAGTAGAGCAAGAAATGCATTTGTGTATGTATGCACTAATGGACACTAACTCTGTACACATTGAAAAAGTAGTAGCAGGTTGAGCTTAAGGTGAATTTCTTTATGTTGGGACGCTTAAGTGCGCGTGTGTGTGTGTGTGTGTGTGTGTGTGATGTCCTGTTTTAGACATTGCCTGAAACGATTATTATTTTTGCTATGGATTTTCTGCCTATAAAATAGCTTACCATATCGTTGCTGTATGGTTTCACTTTTAGGACTGTTTGCTTACAAGTTTTTGTGATATATTTGTTTTACTTTGATGTAAATCCGAGCTTCGCCCTGATCTGAATATTCCATGTACACTCCCGTCTTTTAACCAAAAGCAAACCTGCACACAAACCTATTCTGAGTAGCTATTTTGGCATGGATAATTCTGCTATAACAGCAGCTTTCTGTAAGACAGTATTTATTTTACAATATAAGATTCAGTCTTTTCGAAGTAAGTTTCTAAGAGGTTTCAGAGCAAAGTAATGCTGCAAGATAAGTTGCATTTGTTGTGTTTTGATCTTGAGGAGAGAGAGGCTGGTGTGGACAACTGTTTATATCTGCTATGGCGTGAGTGATAACAGGAACTGAGTCATTTCATGGATGTTCTGCAGCATGTACACAAACATAGCTGTAATAAAAAGTAAAAAGTACGACATGCTGTTCCTAATAATAAATAGCTGATTTGCTATGGTTTGGCTTTGGGACATGCAGTTGTTTTAAAAATACATCAACAGTGTCGATACGGTAGCCATGTTGGCCTGTTACTAGCAAAATGTACTTTGAGCTGAAAGTGTTAGCTGGTGGCTAGTGGTGTTTACATCATGAGTTTGAGATATGGGCTTTACCCTTTCAGTGCCGGTGCTGTGTTGTGTGATATATGATGAGTCAGCAGAATTAGACGCTTAGAAATGTTTACTTTAAGCTCACAGTGTTGCTTGTTGACTACTAACATTTAAATGGTGGAAAGAGAAGTAGACTTGAGAACGGAGGGGAATAATAGACAGTATACAAACATATTATTTGTATAGCGCTTTTAACAATGGACATTGTCCAACAGGAGCTTTATACTAATAAATTGATCACAAATACTAATAAGCCCGTCCATATAGGTTTTTTCCTTATAAGTTTATCCCTGATGACCAGCCAATGGCAACAGTAGCCGGAATAAACTACATGAGGTGGCATGACGAAGAAACCTTGAGAGGAAGCAGACGCAGAAGGGAACTCATCCTTATCTGGGTGAAACCACATGTCTATTCAATTTTAGTTCTATCATTGTTAAGGTTATCTGCTGTTTACTGATGGATGCTTAAAAAGCAAAAACTGTTCATTACAACTTTAATCCTTAAACACAGTCATTGTTACAGTCATGGTTCTTGAGTGTAACCCTGCTTAGTTACCTAATGGATTTTTAGATTGTTCATGTGATACCATTTTCAACAGCAGTGAGTGGTCTACATTTGAAAAGTACTCCATCCAGAGGTTGGGGCGTTAGGATGAATTAGGCAGGTCTGAAAAGTAGGGGCTGGACATGCATTATTAGGTATTTTTACATGCATACGTACATAATAGTTGAGGACATCTATCTATATCTATCTATCTATCTATCTATCTATCTATCTATCTATCTATCTATCTGTCTGTCTGTCTGTCTGTCTGTCTGTCTGTCTGTCTGTCTGTCTGTCTGTCTGTCTGTCTGTCTGTCTGTCTGTCTGTCTGTCTGTATTAGAGCAGTTGAACATTTAAAATATTTAATTGCGTTTATTCGCATGATTGTCATGCTTTATTGATCGAAACCTAATCGCACACTTTTTATCTGTTCAAATTGTACATTAAATGAATACATACGTTTTAAAAAGAGTTTATTTATTCATTTTTTTTATATCTGAGTAAAGGAGGGATGTTGCAAATAAATGCGTTTTATATTTATTTATTTATATTTGTAATAAAAATGGTCAAACAGAACTTCCAGCTGCATTCATTGAACGTTAATAAAATTTGTGCCGTTAAAATAAATTTTGACAGCCCTTATATATATATATATATATATATATATATATATATATATATATATATATATATATATATATATATATATATATATATATATATATATATATATATATATATATTGATTCACATATATATACACGCATGCATGCATTATCTCAGTGGTCTGAATTTGAATATCTTGCATCTTGTATTAAATTTGAATGTCCCGAAAATAGCATATCTACAATCTAGTCCAGTCCTTAGGCTTTTTTTTCCCTATTAATAATTAAGATGGTATTCTGACTATTGTTTATCCCCCCAAAAAGGTAAATTACCTTTTTTGCAGCAATCAAGTGTGTCAGCTAAAGATGCGTGTGCACACCGGCTGCTTCCAGGTCAGAGAGACAATAAATAAAAGGGAGGGAATGGAATTTTCCAGTGGGAAAAAAACGTTCCTCTGACGTTGCACCGTGGTTCATCCAGATCATTTTTCATGTAACACCTTTCACATTTATGCCCAAACTGACAAACCTAAGGCCCAGAATGACCTTATATAAAATGAGATACGTTCAGCACTTCTCAGTTACACATCCTGACTGTCTGAAAGGGAGAAGCTGCAGAGAGAGTTGCTCAAGAGGAAGTGTGTGTGTGTGTGTGTGTGTGTGTGTGTGTGTGTGTGTGTGTGTGTGTGCTTGTTTAAAAAAGCTTAGCAAGAGACACATTTTCTCCTAATATGCACTGTATCACTCATTTGATTCGCTGTCTGTGAAGGCACTTTATGGTTACGTAACAATGTTCTCATTCTCTTCTTCTTGCATGTCACGTGACCTCAATGCAAAGCAAAGCAGATTATTTTCCTAAACCAGCACATCCCAGTGTTTTATGCGTCTTGAGCTGACGTACCGACAATTGCGACATTGTTTATAGTTCCATTCAAGTGCTGAAGAATGACTCTGATACATGAATACTCTGCATTCGAGCTGAAGTTGCAACTTGCTGCTACATCCGATAACACGGCTCCATCATTTCAATTTAGTTTAGTCTTTTCAACTACCAAATTCTGTCTTGTTTACAGAGTGGCATCAACACGAGCAATCACTTTTTGTTCGGTGTAAAGAATCCTTTCTTCGGTTTAGACCAGTTACTACACAGACAGGGTACGTGGTTGGATCTATAATATAGATACTAATATATACTTATAACTGTTTCATCTACATTTATCGCTAGATTAGATGGCTTACTTATGCTGCATGAACTTTTGTAGTTCTGTATAGCAGAACACATGCCTCTACCTACGAAAGTGTGGTTTAAGTAGCTTTCTATATGTTTTGTGTGGCGTGAAGCTGTTAATCTAACCAAAGTTGTGCCAAGGTGGGAAATTACTTTTTTTCCAACATACACATTCCCACTTACAGGACAGCTTTAGTATCACTTACAGTTATACTTCTATAAACCTTTTAAACTTATAAACTTTTAATCATCAAAAGATTTCTTAATCTGTTGTATTATTAGGATCAAATTATATGTTGTTTTGATTGGTTACTATAGACACAGTAAAGTAGCAAAGATCGAGCGCATTAACAAAGTTTCTCATGGCAAGTTCAGTGTAAAACAACGGCTTGAAAATCTTCAACAGAAGTCTGATTTTAAATCGTACATCCAGATGTTAAGTTGTCGAAAGACATCTGGGAAAGATGGAATAGGGTGGAGTGAAATCTGCTTCCGAACACCGCAATTATCCAGCGGTATCTGCAAGCGTGTGACTCATGTTGTCGCAATCTCAATTTGTTTTGCACTTTTTTTTAAGCGTAGAGCTGCAGCCCCTACATGAGTAGAAAATCATGCAATTCTGAAAAAATCTTGTTTTGTGGAATTTTCTTGGGCTTTATTAACCACAGTTTTGAAATATTCTCTTTTTTATTAGATGCAGGGAGATGACTTGCTAAGTAAATGTAAAAGATTGGTTTCATTGTCTTTTTTATAGTGCATCATAAAGACACTGGCCTATATACAGCAGGAAGTTGCATTGCCTTGCTCAACAATTGATTAATTGACATTTAGAGCATTTGGCAGATGCACTTATCCAGATCTACTTGCAGTTAACGCATTTATACATCAGTGCCCAGCAATGGCTACTTGGTGGTGCTGGGTTTTAACCTTTCAACCAGAAGTCCAACATGTTAACCACTAAGCGACCACTTCTCTTATTGGGTCCTATCTTGATTTGCATTAAAATAGCCTGTTGGCTATGTAAAATGTATAAGGTAGGCTTAGCTGCGTAAATGCACACATACACATAGAGTACACACACACTCAGGCAGAAAAATAATCGAACACAGCATTGTAAGCAACAAATCTATTAACATCAGTCTCTCCTGCTGTACTAGAGCTGAATAAACAAGTTCAGGGTTGTTATTTTTATCTTTGTTCACGATAACCTCAGTACCGGCTTCATTCATTTCAATTTTATTGAATAATACTTATACTATATTTATCTCTATTCTATACTATAATTCTATCATTATATAATTGTTATGATTTGGTACTCTATACTAGAACACTATAATTGTTCAGATTAAATGTAAAGATTATAAGATTAATTTTCTTATCAGTGTATAGCACAGCAGTACACTGCTGGTTTAAGCAGTTTTTATGCCAATTTATATTTTTTTTATGCATGACACATTAAATACAAAATAAAGGTTTGCCAAGTGAGATATACAGATATATTATTTGGGGAAAAAGTATATTCATATGCATATATTTATAGAGATACCATTTTTAAATGACATTACAATTACATTTATTAATTTTTTCCGCTTGCCGGTCTACATGGAAGTAATTTGTCACTAATTTTAAATGACAAGTTGATTTCATGTTATTAGTGCAGTGGAAATACAATCCATCCACTCAGGTTACACCTTCCAACCGTTCATTATCATCCTGTCAGTTTTGTTGAGTCTGTGAGGATGTTGTTTTATGTGAGCATGTCCATGTGGCTGGCTTTCCTGGCTGAATACGATGACGCTCTTTCGTTGAAAAGTTGTCCTGTATTTACAGGACACTAGACAGGCTGTGTATCGACTTACTAACAGACTAACTAAGGTCGTCGAGTGAAATGAGCCCAGCTAGCCTTAGCCCTTAGAGATATACCGAGCTTCATTATTAATGAGACGGTGCCTTTTTTCAGTCAGTTCGAAAAAGACACTGGACAAGGACAAATAGTGTAGGTGATTTTATAACCACGGGCTCCCAGTGAACTCACAATAGGTACAAATGTTGACGTTTTGTAGTATATATATAGTCTTGAAAACTTTTTCCGGTAATTAAAACAGAAGTACAATTACAACATTTTAAAGTTCAGTGTCTACCAACTAATATAGAATATTATAGTATACTAATATAGAATCACATTTTAATGTTTTAATATGCTTTAATATGTACACCCTTTATTTGTGGACAGTGGAATAGATTTGAGAACTGAGAGACAAAGATCTTATGGGTTAAAAAAAAGGTAACTGGTCACATGGCTTCTTCATTGCTTCCTAAGGGGCTGGACCTCATAACCACCTGCCATTTAAGGAAAAAATTGTCAAGTGAACTCACAATAATAGTTTGAAGCAAGAGAGAAAGTGAGAGAGCATTAACAGATTTGCTCTTTTGCATGTAGCTAAACTAAAATGATCATTCTGCCATTTTGAAATCCAGTGTTTACCCAAAAATATAGAATTTAAATATGCAAAAGTCTGTGCTTTGTTTTGCTGAGAGTTTGTGAGTGTATCAAAGGTGTTTTAATATGCTTTGTTTTAGTAAGTACATACTTTATTTGTGGATAGAGGGATAGAATTAAGAACCAAGGAACAAAAGGTCTAGATTACAAATGGCTTCTCCATGTCATCATAGAGAGATCTCTTAAAGGGGCATAACCACCTGCCAATCATCGAAAAAACTAATAAACCTCACTGGCAGCATTTCAACTGGTGCCAATCAGTCAACTTGTATGTTACTCAGGCAGTATTGCTAAACAAGTATATAGGTATTTCATTTTTTTTATACTGTAACTGAGAACAGCAGAATGGGAAGCACATTCTTCCATGTTCTTCATAACGCTGCTTCTGGTTCATTCAGGTTTACTTCCCACTTCTGTATTCGTATAACCAGTTCAGCCAAGAGTTCCCAAAGGTGAACGTCAGTGATGAACAGATATGAAAAATATTTGCAAAAAATTTTGTAGCAAGCGGATCCCAGGCTTTAAACAGTTTTCTCCCTGATATGTATGTTATGTAGCATAACACCTATTTTACGCATTGCTAATGTAAATCTAGGAAGTATATAGGAATATAGTAAGCTACGGTACTGCTGTGTGTAAAAAAAAACAACAAGTAGCCTATTTACAGTACATATAAGTAGACAATATGGTTTGGATGGAACCTAAAATCAGCTACTTCTGCTCTTTTTATTTTATACTAATGCATTTGTTAAACCACCCACCTCACGTAGCCTTCTGTTTCTATATATAGTATAAATGGTTTCTTGAGATCAAGCCATATAAATAAGTTGTATTTTTATTATGATTAGCTATTCAATAAGAGAATTCTTTGCATGTGATGTTTGCATGTGAACTATGCAAACGCATCTATGAATAAAACACTACTAAGTAATGAGCGAAAAGCTCATGGGATTGTCTGTTGTCATCTCTTAAGTGGAGCCCTTCTTTTCATTAGCCGCTGCCTCAAGAGGCTTGATCATGAAAGGTGACACCGCTTTTACTGTTGCCAGACATGTGCTTTAGCCATGGCCAAGCTTTGTGCTGCTGGAAACCGGTTCCTTGGCCTACTTTTACTGATTTTTACTGTTTTATTTGCACATATATAAAAGAGAACAGTGTTCTCATTTGGGTTTATGCATTGTTAATGATTTTGGCTTTAATACAAATCGATAGCTATTCCAGGCTGCCGAGATTGTGATGGAAATATTGATGTGATAGACCTTTTTACGCTTCATACTTTAAAGGACAATAATATGAACAAATTATATGATTTTATTTGAGGTATTTTGTAAGTAGACCGTATTATGGTTTTGCTTGAATAAAAAAAATGTTGCTGCATTTGAATCTTTAATGTATTTCATTATTATCATGACTCTACATATCAAGGTTTATTTTTCAGTTAAAGAGGACCGAAGGATTTCTATCGAGTTTTGCAAGTGTTAGAAGCAAAATGAAAAGTGCACATTGTCAAGAAGTGTGTGTCGGAAAAAGTGCAAGAAGGCAATTGGAGAAAGGTGCTCCTTCAGCATAGTGTGGCTTCCAAGCTGTATAAATGCTGTTTTGCAGCTTGCAGCACACTGCAGTGCTTCCCAGAGCCTCAGCCACCGCTGCAGGGAATTATAGATTGAGTGTGCCATCATGAATTTCTTTGCAGTGCTGAGACACATCCATGCAGCAATGTTTCTCCTCAGCAATCTAACACTGAACACATGCACCACGACTCATTCTGCACCATCATCTGCATCTCTCCCACCTTTACAAAGACGTTTGCTAGGGATTGCACCAGTTTGTGGTGGACATAGAGAGATATTATTAAATAATATTAGAGTGCAGAAATCATGAGAGGGATTATTGAGATTCCTTATCATTGGTAGACTGTTAAAAGCACTTCTTGCTTATTCACAAGCTTCATGGTCAATTCTGTCGTGATCAGAATTAATTTGGATTCATGTAATTGCTTGGTTATAGTAAGATTATGCAAAAACAATTGCACAAGAGAACTGCACCAAGAATAGACGCTCATTGTGGGATCGCAAAAAGGATGTTAAGCCTGTAGGTGGTAATTCGCGGCGTAGCTTTGTAATTGTAGAATGTTTGATAGTGTTAGTAGTACAAAAATAAAAAGTACCTTCTTTGTCGGTAAATACTGTTTGTTTACCTCAGGAAATACAATTAATTTACCTCAGAAAAAAGTGCTAACTTGGCTAGCAAGGGCCTAAAATCCTAAAAACAATGTTATAGCAAAGCAAAATATTTAATTTATATATATATATATATATATATATATATATATATATATATATATATATATATATATATATATATAGTAATAATATATACTGTATATCAAAGATAAATATCTTTACACAAAACACAAATACATAAAAACAGAAATCAGTTACAATAGCAGGACAGCTGACTTTTGCAGTAAACAGATGTTGTTAGCAGTGTTGCTATTAAACATGATAACAAAACAATATAAGTTAGAAAGGAGGGGATGGTAGTTTTTTCAAAAGAGTGTTTCTGTTATTTTTATTGGGGTATAATATTAATTTAAAAGTGAACTCTCAAATCTGATCAGACTGACTTGATTGAACCGACGATCATATCCTTTTATCCAATTATTTTTATTGTGACTTTATTTACTGTATTTTCTCCTTGTTTAGTCATGCAGAGGAATTGTATTGTGGCATGTGCAAAGGCGCTGGCACCTTTTGACCTGGCTTTACTGCACTGTGCCCACTTTGCCAATCCACCAGCTGCCCTTTATGGGGGATTTCAGCATGCAGGCCTGGCAAAACGCCCAGACTCCCAATCACTGCTTTACTTTAACTTTCTCACTGTCTGCGGCTTTGTCTTGGTGATCTTCAGACAGACATTGTGGATTGATACGTGATCATTTTGATGCCTGTTTTCTTAATCAGTATTAGTAACAGCTGCTGTGCATGTGTTCACTTAAAGCAGGTTAAAACGAGCCATTCAACCTATTATAGCCTGGCGTTTTAAAAAAGAGCTCCTAATATACACTATTTTCTTTCAGTTTGATGACTAAATTGAGCAGAGATATTCAAACCATTTGCATTCAATAAAGTAAATTACATGACTTAATTAGTCTTTCTATTTTTATTAATTAATGATAAAACATTAACATGCATTTATGAAGATAATTAAATTATTTAAATATTAAGCTAATTATGTACATTTGTATAACCAGATTTTGGCTATACAAATTTACATAATTAGCGTAATATTTAAATAATTTAATTATTTAAATTTGATGCATACAATTTAACAAATTGTATAAACATACAAATTTGTTTTTTGTTTAAACAAAAAAAAAATTAATTGCTGGTGGGTTGCTATTTTCACTATAAAAATTTAAAGTTCTGTGACTGTGCTTTACAGACCACTGGCCGGAGACCCACAGGGATTCTAGTTAATTTAAAACAGCCTTAAAGTGATATCTCAATGATGGACAAATACTAACTTTATTAACTAGCCCACAAGTGAAACCTCCAGTGTGTTGCTCAGTTCTATGTTTAGGTTACCCAGAAACTTAATTATCTAGGTCAAAATGTGGTATCTAATGTAATTGAACTCCAGAGTGCGACAAGCTAAATGCGTTAAGTACATTGTTATAGAGTCTAAGAGCTGATGTTTAATTGGCTCTTGTCTTGATTATATTTTCACTTAGCATGCTATTAGGAGGGCTGTGTGCTAGTTTTGCATTGTTCTGTATTTTGCCATGAGTTTAATCATGGTTACAGAGTTAATGGTTAATAGAAAAAAAGGAAAACTATTTAACATTTCAGTTGATGGCCACTATGCATCTTAATGTGGGATTTTTGGGCTTGTAATATAAATTAAATAAAATCAGAAAATCTAGAAATCAGCTGGAGTTGTGATATATTATATTATATCAAATACAATATTGGGTTGTGATGCTAATCATTGCTGCTAATACCAACAGTCTAATGAACTTTATGTCCATCTGTCTGTTTTTTTCTACCCTTAATGGCTTAAAAAAATTCTGCCTGCATTGGCTTCCAATCCCTAAACCAAAAATGTGTAAGAAACTGTCTTGACCATTGTGCCTAAGACATCATGCATATCTGTTTTTCTGGTGCATATTTAAAAAAAAAAAAAAGGCCAAACACTATGTAGCAGCATTGCACAGCAAATACTTAATGAAATAGGGAAACCTGGAATTTTATACTTTCCTTGGTTCACTGGTCCTCACTGTCAATTTTGTGACCTTTCACACCATGCCTGTTTATTAGATACTTAAAGGAAAACTCTACCCTGAATGACCTGCACACTAACATCTGGATTTTTGTGTCATGGGTTTATTGACATTTGTCTATTTTAACCTAGTTAAATGTTTACCTGCCACTATGATTATGTCATTCATTCATTTTTTCCCGCTTATCCGTAATTCGGGTCGCGGGGGCAGCAGTCTAAGCAGGCCCCCGCCTTCGACTGCTGCCCAATCCTCACAGCACCGTCCCTTACGGTCCCTCCTGCAGGTGGTGAGCCCACGGGAAGGTGGCCCCACGTCACTTCGACGTCACGGACCTTGATATTTTCCTCGTAAGGGACCCCCGGAGCATAGAGGGTTAAGGGCCTTGCTCAAGGGCCCAAGAGTGGCAGCTTGGCGATACCGGGGCTTGAACCCCAGACCTTCCGATCGGCAACCCAGCGCCTTAACCGCTGGAGCCACCCCCATATGATTATGTCATTAATGAAAAATGCAAAACCAATCAACAAACTGCCACCAGATTTCCTAAACACATGGCATATAAAACTTTCAATGTGATTCAGGGGAGAATTTTCATTCAGCTCTACTTAGTCTTTTTTGTACAATTTTAATAAGATGCAAAATAGTAGGCCTAAGCTAAAATAATTTAAATAATATGATAATAGGAGTGTTCCAGAAACGATCCTGGAAGCAAATCTCAGGCTTTAATGTGGCATTTAACCAAGGCCATTTTTTTTGCATGATTCATACTGACTGCTGTTGCCATGCCACAGATATATGGGAATTTCCCAGCCATGATTCTCAGCTTTTGTGTTCAGGTACTTACACAGATACTGAACCAGACAGAACAAAGAGTCCTTTGATTTGTTCATCAGTGCTGATGCACAGACAAGGTTGTACCCTGGAAAGTTTTAGTGATAATTAGGAAAATATTTGATGCATTTTTGCCCGAGCTGATAAGGTGACAGATACTATTTAAAGTAAAATTTTAACAATTGCATTTAAAGTGTTTATGGCAAGATTCAGATAAACAAATACTAGATTTTGGTGCAGTAAATAAATCTGGAATATCCCACCTGTATCTGGCAACTTGGTCTTATAATAAAATACTAATAATTTTTAAGCATTTTTATATTACTTGGTGATCATTTAAGTGCTCAGTAAAATAAAGAAGCACAAATTTAGGCACCCATTTTCCAGTTACCTTCATGGAGATAGTGAAGGCTAGCACAAATTCTATTTATGCTTAATTATAGAAACTACCAGCTGCCTTGTTCCGCATACATGAGCTTACAGACGAAGATGATTGTCTAATGTTGCTTGACAGGGAATAGACTTGGGAATTAACTTGGGAGCTTCGTTCTTTTTTGTTGAAGATGACCAACAAGGAGAAGTTTGGATAGTGATGAGAAACTCATTCCAGTAAAAGAAACTTGGTGAAGGTCTGTGTTTCTGTGTCTTGAGAGATAATGGGCCAAGTTAAGCTGTTCTTTAGACTTGACTTGAAATGGACATAATGTAGAGAAGGTAGCATGCAGGAGTTTTGTTCGGCAGGTGGTATTTGGTAAATTCTTGTATCGGACGAATAAGAAAATTAATGAAGCTGCCTTCTTGATTTGTTGTGGGGGTTTGGTGTTTGGGGAAGGCCTGCCAGAAACAACTAGGAGTAAGCCAGTCATGATATGAAAAGAACCTGAACAAAAACTAGACAAGAGAACGATCCACAACCACAGCAAGGTTATCAGATGCCAAGCCCTCTCCCACTCTCCTTCATTATTCTCTTAGCATGTGAGACTACACACAAAATTGCCAAAATTCATTCCTTTACATTGTTGTATTGTTTTTTGGTTTTGGTTTATGGAAATCCCCACCCGCTAATCCTCCTGGCTGGAAATTGGAAAAGGGTTGTTTCCATTGCCTGCATTCTTAGTTAGTGACCTGCGATAGATCCACAATGACTAATAGATTGACGTCTGGCTTTTTTTCTTTATTCTAACACAGCTTGTATTTCTCTTGGTGCAAAGTGTGCCCATAGCATTGTCCTTTAAAGCTCATGTGACAAAAGGTTTTTCTCGCTATTGTGAATGTCCAACAAAAAATGGCACAGAATGATGTGCAAAAACAGAACTGACTTGCCCCAGTCAAATGAGTTATAAAATAAGTTATCAAAATATTCTAGTTGAAAATATTTTATATATATATATACACTTCTGACTATTGTTTTGACTTATTAGGATGCGTTATATTAGTCATAGTCAAGTCAAGTCAAGTCAAGTTTATTTGTATAGCGCTTTTCACAACAGACATTGTCTCAAAGCAGCTTTACAGAAAACAACAGTGAAGGTGAATGGTGTGCGTTTGTCCCTGATGAGCAGCCGTGGCGACAGTGGCAAGGAAAAACTCCCTTAGATGATATGAGGAAGAAACCTTGAGAGGAACCAGACTCAAAGGGGAACCCATCCTCATATGGGTGACATCAAAAGTTTGGTCATAAATCTTTCAACAATACAGAACAATTTGTGATCATCATAGATCCAGCATCAGCTTCTCCATGCCAGGGCCTTTAAACACTCGGCATCTACTTCTCCATGATCATCCATAGGTCCATAATCTTCACGAGGTGGGACGTGACTGGAGCTGGCCAAACCTCAGGAAGCCTCGGGATGGGGAGAGAAAGAGAAGCAGTGGAGAGGAATTAGCGTAGCTGCTGTTCATGATATTAACAGCACAAGTTGATAATGTGCATGTGATCAGATGTTCTGGAGCACAAGGTTGTGATGTGATGTGCGTGATGTGTGTTATGTGTAGGCTTTGCTAAAAAGATATGTTTTTAATCTACACTTAAACTGGGAGAGTGTATCTGAACCCCGAACACTGTCAGGAAGACTATTCCAGAGTTTAGGAGCTAAATGTGAAAATGCTCTACCGCCTTTAGTGGACTTTGCTATTCTAGGAACTACTAGAAGCCCAGAGTTTTGAGATCTCAGGGAGCGTGACGGATTATAGCGTGTTAAGAGACTGGATAGATACATGGGAGCCAAACCATTTAGTGCTTTATAAGTGAGTAGCAGTAGTTTGTAGTCTATTCGAAACTTAATAGGAAGCCAATGTAGGGACGATAAGATTGGGGTTATATGATCGTATTTTCTTGACCTAGTAAGAACTCTTGCTGCGGCATTCTGAACTAACTGAAGCTTGTTTATTAATGATGCAGGACATCCACCTAGTAATGCATTACAGTAGTCTATTCTAGAGGTCATAAACGCATGGACGAGCTTCTCTGCATCAGATATAGATAACATATTTCTTAGCTTAGAAATATTTCTAAGGTGAAAGAAGGCTGTTTTTGTAACTTGATTGATGTGATTTTTAAAAGATAAGTTGCTGTCTAAAATAACTCCCAGGTCTTTTACCGTTGAACTAGTAGTTACAGAACAACCATCTAAATGCAGGCTGAGATGCTGGAGCTTCTGTGTACTATTTTTTGGGCCGATGAGCAAAATCTCCGTTTTATCAGGATTTAATAGCAGAAAGTTATGGGTCATCCAATCTCTTATTTCTTCAACACACTCAGTTATGCGAGCTAATTGAGCTGTATCGCCTGGTTTGGATGAAATATATAGCTGGGTATCATCAGCATAACAATGGAAGCTAATTCCATGCCTTCTAATAATATTTCCTAATGGAAGCATGTATATTGTAAAAAGCAGGGGTCCCAGAACTGACCCTTGTGGCACGCCATAATTTACTAGCATTATCCTGGATAGCTCTCCATTTAAATCTACGAAATGGTAACGATTGGACAGGTAGGATTTAAACCAGCTTAATGCCTGTCCCTGAATACCGATGTAATTCTGTAAGCGATCGAGGAGAAGATCATGATCTATAGTGTCGAACGCAGCACTAAGATCTAGTAAAACTAATAGGGAGATGTAGCCTTGGTCTGAAGCTAAAAACAGGTCGTTAGTGATTTTAACTAGAGCAGTTTCTGTGCTATGATGGGGCCTAAAACCTGACTGAAACTCTTCAAAGATATTGTTCTCCTGCAAGTGGTTACATAACTGGGCAGCGACAATCTTTTCTAAAATCTTAGACATAAATGGGAGATTTGAAATTGGTCTGTAATTCGATAGCGTGTTTGGATCCAGATTAGGTTTTTTAATGAGGGGCTTAATAACTGCTAACTTGAGGGATTTAGGGACATGACCTAACGATAGTGAGGAGTTAATAATATTTAAAAGAGGCTCACCAGCTGTATATAACACTTCCTTCAGTAGTTTAGTGGGAATTGGATCTAACTGACATGTTGTTGATTTAGCTTTCATAATAGCATCATACAGCTCTTCCTGTCCTATACATGTAAAACAGTGTAGTTGTGGGGTTGTAAGTACGATTGTGTCAGGAGATGCTGTCAGAGGTTGAACTGCCACAATTGTTTTTCGAATGTTATCTATTTTTTCAGTGAAGAAATTCATAAAGTCTTCACTACTAAACTGTGATGGAACACATTTTTCAGATCCCTGATTTGTTGTTAATTTAGCGACTGTACTGAAAAGGAACCTGGGATTGTTTTTGTTATTTTCTATGAGTTTGCTCAGGTGTTTAGCTCTAGCAGCTTTTAGCGCCTGTCTGTAGCTAAGCATACTGTCTTTATACGCAATTCTAAATACCTCCAATTTAGTTTTCCTCCATTTTCTCTCCAGATTACGTGTTGTTCTCTTTAGGGCATGCGTATGACTATTATCATAGGCTGAAATGAATGAAATGAAAGTGATGCTTTCTAAATTATAAACACAAATTTACAGAATTTATAAAAGAAAGTATAAATATTTATGTGGCAATGGGAATCAAATACATTGTCACAGATCCAGTTACCTTGTAATGGATAAGCAGCTAACATGACTAAATGGCGACACGAGTGACTTTGTAATACTTAACAATTAATGGTTTTAAATAGAACACATTAAATTGGTAATCTGTACAGATGAGACAACTGATTTGAATGAGATAGAGAGAAAATAAGTACATTCTTCTCCTTCCAGTCGCCTTCAAAAATTCTTTTAAACAAGATATGCAATTGAAAGTCTCAAAACGTTCCGTTTCTAAACTTTAGCACTGCACTTTCTTTTTGGTCTGATGAGCTGCCATTAACTACATAATTTACATACTATGCATGAGTTTATTTGAATAAACAGCTGCGACAGATGGCCGCTCTTTTCCTTATGTTTACTGTCTTGATTTAGAAAGTACTCTGTTGGGTCTGCTGAGACATTATGCAAATTGAAGACATCTCCTATAAACCCTTTATATAATTTGTTTGTAAAGAAAGAATAATCTTTTATAAAAATAGTAAGAGAGGGAAAGAAAGATGTAAGTCAAGATCACCTTTAGTCAGTGACAACAATGCCAGATCAATAATACTGGAAAGGTCGAGTACAATTTTCATATATGCACAGTTCCATTTATGTTGATAAGCAAGAAATGTGACATGGATGGAGGAATAAAAAATGATTTAGCTAGTACACTAAACCTGAAATTAAGACATTTAGAAGATCCAACAAAAAGGGAGCTGATCACTATCTGAAGCAAGAAAATGTTTTGGGGATTTGCAGTTTAACAATGTATATGGTTATAGGTTCAGTTCAGTGGTTCGGATTATATCATTATTTTACCAAACATAGCACACTATGTTTAGTACTTGACCTTATTTGTCAAATTTTTCATAAAAGGGGCAGAATATAAATATTATGGATGAAATTAGCAAGAATGTAACAATGTTGTGCGGGTGGAACTGTGGAAATGTGTGATTTCCATAATGGAAGTGAAGTTATAAACTTGCAGTTGTATTTTAATTTTACTGGAGGTTCCAATTTGGACAAGAGTTAAAATATATACAAACCACACCAGTCACGTAGTCAGATTTTTTGTGGAGGGTTTGTCGGATTAACGAAAATCATCTGAAATGTTGAACTTCCCATTAGTTCTAAAATATGTTATGGGTTTAAGACCCTACAAAATATGCCAGACTCATGCATCTGTGAACCACAGTGGCTGAGAATGTGGTTTAGGGAACTTGGTCATTTTAGCTAACTTTGGAGCTCTTTTTCTAAACAAGCATTTTTCTTCATTAAAAATATGCTAATTAAAACAATTTTAAGAACCAAATTGAATCAAAACGTAAGCCAAAATCAGATTAGATTGAATCGTGACTGGAGTATTTTGTTCCAACCTGTAAACTATTCTTTTTTTTTTTTTTATCTTTTATTTTCACTCACTTGAAATCTACAGCCTTGAAATTTTTTGAACGGCATTAAAATGGAACAGTGCAGCATTTTTAGTAGAAATGACTGAGAGAAACCATGCTTTCTTCTCATACACACAGGTTTATTGCTGACTTTAACCAAAACCTGGAACCGGTTTTCTTCATATCATTTACAGCAATGATCTGCTGTATTTAACCATGCGTCACTTCAGCTCATATCGGACTAACAGATCCCTTTTTTCCAAACTCAACACCTTTCTCTTGTTTGAGTTTGATGTAAAACTGTTTGAGCTGAAGCAGAAGCTCATGTAATCTAGTTTGGTGGAGTCAGTAAATAGAGAATGCATTAGAGCTAACCACAGAGAACACACAGTTTCTGTGAAGTTTTTGTCTCTCGGTAATTGGAACCCACAGCTTTTGTGATTTTTTTATTTATTTCCTTCATCGACTGTAGTGCACTTCATGCTTGCCTTTTGACCATAATGTTTTCTGTGAGTAAACTTAAATCTAACACGTCAACGTTTTAAAACATTTAGGGTTGAGCAATTATTTTTTGCTTACCCTGGTTCAAGCCATGTTACTGTGGAATAACAGTCATAATCAGTAGAACCTTAAAAACTGAACTGAAAGATTCTCACTTAGTAGTAATGTAGTAACTCAGTAGTAATGATGTGTTGATTCCATAAAAAACCCCAACAATCTCAATCTTAGAGATTATATAGTAACATCTTTCTTTCTGAGCTGACCAGAAGTTTGAGTTGCTCAGGTAGAAAAGAAGAAGACGCTTAATAGGTCAGCGTTAGCTCAGTGGAAACAGTAGTTTATGAGGCAGAGTGAAGGAAGTCCCTTGGGTGAAGCTTTCTTCCTTATTTCAGCTGAAAGACTATACTTGGTATGATACAATCTGCTAAGTGTTTCAGTTGATCTGAACCTGCTTAGAGGGCAAACCACAGTCTACAGGTTCAGTTTCATGATTTGCTGGATGTTTGAAGCATTTTGCTATGAGCTACACAGTAACTGGAAGTCGAAATTATTGAAAGCATTCTTGTTTTCCCCTAGCTGTCGGTTTTAAGTTCTGAAAGTGAAATCGACAGTTATGGTTTCTTTTCTCTTTTTTGTAGCTATAGGAAGTAGGTCAGTGATTTGTACATTCCCATTAAAAAGATGCTTCTGGTAAAAATCGGTCGGAAATGTTTCCTTACTTAATCATTATCTGAAGTTCATATTTTCACATGTTTTCATTTTCATATATTTTCATATTTTTCTAAAGATATATTTACATATATCTATAAATACATGTCTGCCAATGATGTTGCTGATAATAATGGTGCAACCATTTTGAAGAAGGAAGTAGAATTTGAGAACACAAACGAGCGATACTGCAAAACATTTCAGGTGGTTATGCAAAATAACAAGATTATGGAATAGAAATAACTGTACGAATTGGAAAGACTTTTAAGATGTTAACATTAAAGAATCAGTATGTTTTGCTCGCTAGGTGCCTTAGTTTTTCCAAATAGTTTAGATTTGCGTCCAAAGGCAATTTCTCCTATACGGATCCATAGCACATTAGCTTGGGATTTGAATCTGTTCTTGTTATAAATTTAGTCTTCCATGTAACATGTGTACCTCAAAAATTAGGTCAGATTCTTTTTTACTAGATAAGGAAATAAAATGTTACATATTACAATTTTTTTTACTTTAAGTTCCAAAGCTTTGCAGTTTTTAATGTTCGCTTCATTGTTTGTAGTTCCGTTCTCAAGTGATAAAGCATAGGGAACTTCCATTTTGCTGTTTCATGTTTTGCGTCATACTAAAGAAATGCCCTGGAATGCAAGGCAGTCGTGTGTTGCGTCACTGCACGTGGCTAACAAGGCACTCTTATGCACTCTATAAGAGTTAGGGTGGGGGATTCCCCCTTCTCCTCTTTCTCCTTCTCCTCCTTCTCTTTCACCACTTCAGCTGAAACACTCTCCTTAGGGTGAACAAGTTTTCTATTGTTTTACTGGACCTTTGCCTCCTCCTTGTTTTAGCCTGAGGACAAAGCAATCTGTTATATTCTAGTTTCAGCTTCAGACTGTGTATATACTACTTCCCATGGCCAGTCGGTGAACAAGGAGATACAGTATAAGTATCGCCTCGAATCAGAACCACCAGATGTGGCCTTGCCTTCATGCTGACTCATTGTCAAATGGCGTTCTAGTCACAGGGGTCAAATTCTGTCGAAATGGCTGTACAACACACTTCTGATTGGCTACAGGATGCCTGCCTGTTGCCAGGGAGATTCCAGATGCACTTCTTTTGTTCAGGAAATTGTTGCTGACAGAAATCCTAAGCAGTGGTTTTTCCTTCTGTCAAACAACTTCCAATAAAAGAAACATAATAAATAAAACAATGTTGCTGATTTTGATTGGTGGGATGGTGTTGATTAATTAAATGAACTTTAAGAACATGGCTTCAGCCATATATCATGCTGAAAGGTGTATTAATATTAATGTGCATGGTCAAGTGTGTTCTCGTTTCTATAGAAACAGTGTACAGGGTTTGTATGAGGAACGTGGTTATTGAGCAATGTTAGAAGGAGTCTGCAGTAGGGGTTGGGGATATGACAAAACATCACAATACAACATGTCAAAGCAAGATGATGAGCACCACAACATATACACAGTAAATCCTCAGTGCTGAATTAACAACCCACAGTTTTTACATTTTATACACACACACACACACACACACACACACACACACACACACACACACACACACACACACACACACACACATTATGAAGAAACATTTTTGTTTGTAGTTGCGATAATGCAAGTGGTAACGGGAAGTAAGGATTTTTAATGTAACTCAGGATAAATGAAAAAAATGTTTTTTTATTATTTTAATAAAGAAGCAGTTCACATTATAACATTTTTATATATAAGAAATCAAACAAATTAACACCAAGTGTGTACTGTTTTAGACACTAGTTAACACTAGTTAGTAGAGCGACAAACTGTTTTTGTTAATTATCTTTCTATAACAGCAAGTTTTATTTCATGTTTTGGTCATTTTTTTATTGGGTTATGGTCTATTTGTTGTAAAATCCATTTTGTAGGTCGGCATCTGTTGAGATTGAGGTGTTATGTAAAAGATGTGGGATTACTCAGCATTTAGAGCCTGTGTAGCGACTTTAACACAATGGCCGATAGGGACAAAGGGCTGAGAAGGGAAATGCTTAAAGGAAACTGGTGGGAGTGTAGAATAGAGTGGAATGTCATCAATTTGTTTTGTACTTTATTCGCGTGTCAGTCTGTTCAATGCAGACCACAATTTCACTGATTTGTTGAATACATTCTATCCGGTATGTACTAAGCTTCATCTGAGGCTTCATCTCATTTACATATGGATTTGCAGTCTTTTTTTGTTTTTGTTTTAGTGAATCATTCATTCTTCCTATATCAAGAAGTTGTTGTTTAACTAACAGACAACAGGAACACCACATATACACTGTTCTTACTTCCTCTCCACGGGTGTGACTGTTTTTATTTTGCTTATCTGAAAAGAGGGTCTGATTATAGACACAAGGTTAAGGTTAACCTTCTGTATTGGAATGTGGGAGTGTTTTAAGCCATTCAAGCTAAATTTATAGAAGGTCACATTAGAAGTACAGTAATTAATCTTTGTGTTCAGTGTGTGTCAAAATGACCTGTTTCAAATTTAGAAAAGGACAGATTTTGTTATTATCTCTGACCCCCCCCCCCCCACACACACACACACACACACAAATTAATAAAAAAAAATTGTCCGACAGAAAATATAAACAGAGAAACAAATCAATAAACAAACAAATACACAGACAAGCACACAGAAGGATGTACAAATAAAATGACAGACAAGCAGTTAAATAAACAGACAAACACAAGCTGGCAAAGAAATTGACAAATAAACAGACAAACAAACAATAGACAGACAAAGACAAAAAAAGACAGATGAATAAACAGACAAACAAACACAAATAATAGAAACAGATACACCAAGAATCAGACAAATCAATGGGCAAATAAAAAAAAAAAACTGTCAAACCAAAAAGGTTTTTAAAGAAATATACACACAGATAAATAAGAGGCATTTACTGACTTGTACATTTCAACATAGAGAAATTCTTTCTTCGAATATCTCAGATTGGAGGGTTAAGGGCCTTGCTCAAGGGCCCAACAATGGCAGCTTTGTGCTTTCGGGGCCTCCAATTAGTAACCCAGAGCCTTACCCACTGTCCACACTAATATGTTTTTGTTTGAAAACACATACAGTAATTTTCTCTCCGTTTTGGCCTTCTGTTCACACCTTTTTTGTTTTTAGTCAACAAAAATGTAACTTTTTGAAAACGCTCTCCAAAGTGGAAATGCTGTTTCCGAATCAAAGTGTGAACTGTGAAAACAGATGCTTTCAAAAAAAGATGCTGAATGTTTTTGTCATTGCCACAACGTTTCAAAGAACTAAAATGTAAATGAACGGCAGGCGTAAATAAGCGGGTCGAAGCGTCTTGTGATTTGCTCATGACGTATGCATTCGGTGTGAATGAGCAACTTTTGGGAAACGATTGAAAACAATAGTGTGGACGTCGAAAAAATTTTTAGAGGGAAAAAAACCTCTTTTTAGACACTTTCCCACATAAATAAACAGACAAACACAGAGTCAGATTCACATGCAGGCAAACAACTAGCTGAACTGGTAGAAGACAAACAAACAAACAAACAAGAATACCAGACAAATAGCCAAACAGACAAACAAACCAAACTCAGACAAACACATAAATAAACAAGGCAACATACAGATAAACAAATTAACCCAAACAAACAAAAAGACAAATATACAGACCAACAAAAAGATAAATAAACAGAGAGAGACAGGCAAAAAGGCTAATAAACAAACCAAAACAATGTAATAAACATCCACACACAGACAATTAAACAGACAAACCAAAGATAGAAAGGCAAAAAGATAAATAAGCAAACATTAGCTAACAAACAAGTGAACTCAGAAATCAAATAAACAGACCAACAACCTGAACAGACAGAAAAAAAACAGAGAAGGTTGACAGACAAACACACAAAGAGATGCAGGCAAACAACTAGACTAACAAACTGTCAATAAACAAATTACACACAAAAGTAGACAAACAAACAAAAGACCGGCAGATAAAAAGACAAGCTGGCAAATAAATATTGACAGAGAAATAAACAGTCAACAGTCAGACAGATAGATGGACATGCAGACAAACAGACAAAAAAAACTTGAATCTAGACAGCTGTCAGACATAAATAGTCTAACAGGCAAAAATGGCTAGTTGACTATATAAGTTCTTGGTAAATTCGCTCTATGTTACCTCAACGTTTTATTTGCACTTCTATCAGGTTACACCCACCTGCTCATAGGAACATCCTCAGGCATAAGAAGTGGACGGTTTGTGTGTCTCTATACTATTTTCTGTCACCACTGCAAAATCCTCAACTGTTTATTGTTCCTTTTTAGACAAAATGTTAGCATGTTTCCACAGGATAAGATTAACGTAATGCTTACAGATGTTTCAGTACAAACTTGGTGAATCAGATGGCAAACCACAGATGGTCTAACTGTTAATTTACTGCTGCAGATACCCCAAGCTGAAAAAAATCCCTGCGTACCCTCTCTTGCTTTTCTCCCTTTCATAGCATTCAGCTATTATTCCTGCGTAGAGCGGAGCGGCAGAGCCCTCGGTGCCAGCAAGCGCTGCCATCTGCCACTGGTGTTTGTGTGTGGTGTCAACAGGATGCCGTTTAGGACCCCGTGCCAACCTCTGGGCTCACCACAAGTATTAAAATTCCACAGGCGTATGGCAGATTGGAATTGTGTTGAATAGGCACTTTGGAACATTTGTGGTCTTGCGACTTTTTGACTGGAATGCATTTACTCGAGTGTTCCACACGTTTCCACAAAGAGTCCTATGGAGCGAGACCAGGCGAGCTTCGGTTTCATTGAGAAAGCAGAATGGATGAAGAATGAAGCACCTGTGAATGTGGCATCGCTTTGTTAGATTTTTTTTTCTCCTCTGGAGAATTTAGTGCTGCTTTGTGTCTGGGGGTGGGTAACATGAAACTCTGGGAAGATTTGTGGGGGAGTTTGGGGGGTTAAGGCTAACTAGGTATGTGTCTGTCTGTCTGTCTGTCTGTCTGTCTGTCTGTCTGTCTGTCTGTCTGTCTGTCTGTCTGTCTGTCTGTCTGTCTATCTATCTATCTATCTATCTATCTATCTATCTATCTATCTATCTATCTATCTATCTATCTATCTATCTATCTATCTATCTATCTTTTCATTCACTGGCCTTTTCCTTTGTTACTGTTTGTGGGAACCTGTTTAATATCCTCTAATAAACTACTCGACAGGACAATCAGATTATTATTATAGATTTTTTGTTTTTACTTTCTCGAATGAAACCATTTTGCTTCTGAAGTAAACAGGCAGCAAACCATTCTATGAATAAACAAGTCAGCGGTTTATTAAGAAATCCGCCATGCCGTTATCTTGCGCCGCTGTGAAATAGATTTGCATATTTATGTATTTGTGTAGAAATCCGAGAAACCACATCAGACTTTCTGGTTTTTTGGTACACAGACAAAACAAAATGGCGTGTTTTTTTTCTTTTCTGTATGACAACACAGCTTTAAAAAAACTGAATGTACAGATGCCTAATAAAGATGTTTTGCTAGCTAAATGAGCTTTCTTTACATGTTAGAATTGAAGTTGTTGGAAAGTAATGTGTCATACAGTAGCAAGAAATTTAACAAAAAGGATTTAAGCCTGATACATTCAGGTTTTCATGAGATACCAGTTGATAAAAACACTTCAGTGTAAATTCAATGTAGTTTTTTTTTGTTTCTGGGTATAAACAAGATAAAAAATTAAACTTCACTATGTAGAGTGGATTTTCCAGGCCATCAAACTATAAAAAATTGTTCTCATGCTGCTTGATTTGAATGGTGTTAATGATTAGGACAAAAGTAGTCCATATTTGGACTATTGTCCTGGTTGGCCTAATAGTCTTTTGTCAAGAGCTTAGCAGAGAACATCCGGGTTGAGTAACTCTGTGTGTTTAATAAACACAACTCAAATGTCACAATAATCTAAATGGCTCTGCTGGTCTGAATAAAACACAATGGGCCACGCTGTCATAGGAAAATAATCAGTAACAGTGTGGTGTCATGTGACCAGCAGACAAAGTGGAGTTGTTGCAACTGCCTGAAGGTTTTTTTTTTATAATCCTGTAAAAAAAATATATTACAAATTTAAGAGCAACATAGGCATTTTGTTCATGATCTTTTTTATCCAGTCTACTGGATGTCTTTAACTAGCTGACAAGTGACTGTTGATGTCTTTTTCTTTCCTCTCTTCAGCCATCAAGGTGAACTGCATGGGCTCTTGTGGCATCTCGACCAAGGTGAATGACACATCGTGGATGGTGGAGGAGCAATATGTCAGCAGCATGCTTTCTGTAGCTGACAAAGGTAACGTGATGGACTTGTTTCATCAATTTGTGCAATTGACCCATATATATATAGTTTTTTAAATACTACCCAGAGTTATGGCAAAAACAAATGCAACCCTTTTACACATTCACAGCTGTATCTAAGAGATATCTATTTAAGAGGATTTGCCTTCTAAGTTGCAGCTCGCTTTAGAGTGAACTCGTTTTTGAATTATGTATTCCACACTGCATCGAGTCTCATAACGCAGTCAAGAACGTTCAATGATTTTTTTCATGATAGACTTTAAGCAGCTGGCATTAAAAAAATACGTTTTTTTTTTGTGAAGAACCTGAAATGTAGCATAGCTGCGAAAGGAAAAGCCAAGACAATGGATGAATGAATGACATGCTGAGCTTTAGGTGCATTTAAGCAAAGGTTGAGACATATATTCCAACTGGAGAAAATGACCTGTAAAGAAGAAGGCTTCTTTCTGTCTGTGTTTTCTCTAAAAAAGCAAGTGGATGTATCATCAAACCGAAAATCTAAGCACTCATGCATGCTCCGGGGCCTGAAACATTCACTTGAAGCATTTATAAATATTTGATGTTGGGTAGCCCTTTTTGTTTGTCTGGAGTTTTGCATCTTGAATTATTGACGGTTCAGCTGATTTATATGAAGCGTATACGTTTAGCTAAATTCTGTTTTATTTGTATATCACTCACTTTTGAGTGACTCTGTGTGGTCTAAAGTCAAATATTTTTCAGAGGGTTAATAAGATCTATCTGAGCTATCTGGATCTCTGGTACAAGTCATGAGTGATCCAATCCTTAGTGCGCAGTAGTGATGAGTCATTCACGAATGATTCGTTCATTTTGTGTGAGTCTTTTATGTGACTCAGAAGGACGTCACGAGACACTAATGGCACAGACCTGAGCAACTCATTCTGTTTATCATAATTTGTCCTTAGATGCATTATCATACTTTCATTATTGGAACTATACTCACAGTCTGTGTTTGAAGACATGTCGTGGAATCTACTTTTTGCAAATGTACCATTTTATTCAATTTCTGATCAAAGGATTGAAAGGAATTAAATGACTCAAAAAAAGATTTGTTCATTTTGATGAATGAGGTTCAAAGAACCAAGTCACTAAAATGATCCGATCTTCCCAGCACTAGTGCACAGCATTAAGTACATGTATGACACGTCTTGGAGATGCCTTGCAAACTCAAAGCATTGGCGGATGGGGGTGGGGGCATATGACCACACGACTTTCCTACAGTTGTGGAAACTTTCCTACATGACTTCCTACAGTTGCTGTACAAAATACTTTTTTATTTGTTATCGTACTTAAGTACATTTTCTGGTATCTGTACTACGTTTTTTTTTTTTGGGAAATGTTTACTTCACTGCATTTGAATGTGTAATATCTTACTTTTTACTTTACTAGATTTCAGAAAAACATGCTGCACCTCAGTAGTTGTAAAGTAAAGATGTCAATAGACTGTAACTATAGAAAACTTTCCTCTTCAAAACGTATGTGTAGGAGAAGTAAATACTGACTTGCATTGCAGAAGTTTTTAAACTATAGTTCTCATACTTTGACTTTTTATACTTGGTGCTTGCTTGAGAATTTTCTGCTCGTTATTTTAATAAAGAAAACTAAACATTTATACTTTTAATAGAATAATATTTAAGCAGGATGTTTGTACTCAACTACAAGGATGCTGTACTTCATCCACTATTGCTTTTCTAACCCAAACACAAACACATCTGGGTTCCTCCTGGATGATGCAACATTAGCCCCAGACCCTAATCTGTGATCTATGGCAAAGTTGGCCTATGTTGACTTTTGATTTGGTCTGCTATGTCACATATGAGAAGTGAGAACAAAGAAAAATGAAATGCCATTGACACAGATTTTCATTTCTAATTTAGCATAACATATTTTGCTGTATTTTGAAGCTACAAAAAATCAAATAAATCAAAATGAAATGTAGAGAATCTAAATGAATTTGAAATTTTTTATTTAATGTTTGGTGGTAGTTGACAAGGCAAACAGACAAGAAGAATTTGTCTGCAGTTTTGAAAGAATATGCAGATGATCCCAGAGTTTCGAAGGTTCGATTTACGTTTATCGATCCAACGATGGCGAAAACGTCACGCCACAATTGTACAAAAATTGTGCTCCACCCTCCACTCGCGAACCGCTGACACATACTTATATACTGTTTAGTTTATACAGTACGGTACTGTAAATTGCTCTGTTTTACTAAATTATGTACTTTAATTTGTTCAATTATTAACAAATTACAGTATACTACCCCATACTGATAATTCTTTTAGACTCCTGAGTAGCTTAGGCCATATCGCAACTTAGATTTTTCAAAGTATAGTGGCGAGAACATTGATTTTCATGCAACATCTAACTTTGACTCATGGACCTCAATCATGTTTAATTTTTGGCCCTAATAAGATACATTTGTGCACCTCTAGTGCTGTAACGATTCCTCGAATAAAATTCATAGAGGCAAATAATTTTGTCCTAGGAGTGTCCTAATGGGATGAATGAGTCCTAGAGATAAAGCAGCTGCAAATCCTTTTTTGTCTGTGGTCTCACTTTGCAGGTTTGTAACCGCTCATAAATACATTGCCACAAAGTGAAGTCGATAAAGAAAGAGTTTGGCAAGGTTGGTGTGTTGAGTATTCTGAACAGAACCCTAGCTGCAGACCCAGTGACCAGCTTTGGGATGAATTGGAAAGCTGATCATCTGGCTGAATAGTTGAATGGACAAATCCCCAAAGGCATGTTTCGAGATCTAGTTTCGAGATCTATCTAAAATCTTTCCTAGAAGAATGGAGGTCATTATAGTGGCAAAGAGAGACCCAAACTCTGTATGCTCTTATACCAGTGGCAATGTGACAGGTGTGTGAGATTAGAGTGATTTGAGTGGTGTGTCCTGCTTATTTATACTCGCTGTTGTCATATTTAATGCCCCACATGTGTATCAGTAGAAAATAATCAGCACAATCAGACAAACTGCAACTGTCTCAAATCACTTTTTTCTCACGCTAACCTTTGTCTTTTTTTTCCCTTGTTGTCTTCTTTTTTTCCTTCCTTCCTTGGTTTCTCTTTGTGGCCTCCTTTCTGTATTACTCCATGTCTTGCTTTTTAACTTTCATGTTTTGTTGCGGTTTCCTTTCTTTTTCTACGTTAAACAACTGCAGCGTATTGACAATGAAAGAGTCTTTGTTTGTTTTACTAGATAATTGGTTGGCCTCTTGTTTTTTATACCTCCTTTTTAAGTAGGAATTTAAAGAAATACTTTACTGATGCATTCAAACCGCCTGACCATTGTAACATCAGTAACTGGCTAAATGAAGTGGTAGGTTGAAGAGAGAGCAATAAAATTAGCATTTAATTATTCTCTCTGTGAGATTAGAATAAAGCATGGAGTAGTAGGTTCATTTATCAGAACATGCCCTTCTTATCAGGTAAACTTTGCCCCGGCCTTCTCAAATACAGTGCAATTCAATTCTCATTGCACAAATGTACCGTAATTTCCGGACTATTTAGCGCACCCAAATATAAGCTGCACCCACTGAATTTGACAAAGATTTTTATTTTGAACATAAATAAGCCGCACCTGTCTATAAGCCGCAGGTGTCTACACTGAAACTAATGAACTTTACACAGGCTTTAATGAAAGACAGTGTCTGTTACACGGCTTGTATCTAAACAGTAGCCCACCAAGAAAGTCATTGTTCACTGTCTTCCTCCTTCCTTTCACAACAATTCCTCTCGGGAGTTTATCTTTTGGCATCGTCGTGCGTTTAAAAATCACCATCGGTGAAGCTTTTCTCCCGATGCCGTGCAGCTCAGAACACAGGTGAAGTGTGTTTTTTCATGCCGGTTGTTTTCAGCGTGACGAATGATACTCTGTTCCTGTTGACAGTCCGAGTGAGCGGCAGGTCAAACTTCAGAGGAACCTCATCCATATTTATGATGTGGTGCGGCCCGATTCAGTGGGAGCGCATCTGATTTAATATAAAGAGTTTCATTGGTTCACCTGAACCCGCTCGGCAATTTCATTGGTCTAATGTTATGGGGCTCAGTTTTTTGGCTTGAAGCTGGTGAAACCAGGAAAAACCCAGGAAAAATCCATATATTAGCCATATATTGGATGGATGGATGGATGGATGTTTAAGCCACGGTAAAAAAGTAGCAGCTTATAGTCCAGAAAATACAGTACTTTTGTATTACTTATATATTGCATTTGTTTGAAAGCCTGAACCAGCTAAAACTAAATCAATACATGGCAAGACATGGTGATATTGTATATACTGTATTATCTTAACGGTATCTTGTGAAAAATGCAAATATTCTACTCCTTAAACTGTGATGAGATGCCAGAAGTGGTGGAATTGACAAACTAAATGGGTTCATTGGGAAAGAGATCTATCCAGGATTGGTTGTGGTAAAATTAGGGCTATATGTGGGTTACACAAACCCCCACCTAATAGATTATCCTGCTAATATAAATGTCATTAGTCAGTATAGATGAGTAGTAAAGATGCCAGTGATGTTGGGAAATCACATACTGAGGTAAAGTATGGTTTTTAGATTACAATTATTTTAATTTTGAGTAAGTTTTGATGATTCGATTCAAAGAATCTATCATCGTATGTACAGGAAACAATCTGTTACACCATACAATTAAATTTTTACTCTGTAAATCATCCTCCAAGCAGCCTTCATTGACAAATAATACAGACATAAGGAAAACTGAAAAAACCCACAAGTTACAAGAAAGAGAGAGTATTGTGTGACTGTGCTGCTTCTCTGCTAATAATGAAGCTGTTGGTGAAAACACTTTGTGCCATTTTTGCTATATTTCCCATTTTAACATTTCTTTTTCAGGTAATCAAATCAATATTGTGCCTTAGCCCATTTATCAAAACTGCCATAATCACCATATCAGTTAAATAACAAAACGGAGTTAAGGTCACTAGAAAATGTGTAAAATTGCTGTCTCACTCTGTATGCCACTGTGACTGTATGTTACTGTGATTCCAGTTGTTTATAAGGTTGAATGCCAGATTTTCAGCCATATTCGAGTATTCCGACAGTGCTGTTCAATACTTTAAAAGGTTTGGTTGATATTTTAATATCCATTTTTATAACCACAACAATGTTCATTGAAAAATTCAGACATTATTTTTCAGGTTTTTCTGCGACAGGCATTTTATATGTCACTTCCGTTCGATCTTACAGTAGATTGGCACTCCCTATCACATTAAACTCCTTACTCAAGGTAACACAGCAGTGTACTAATAGCTTTGTTTGTGTAAAGATCTTATCAGCCCTACTGAACTGGATTTTCAGGACGTAAAGTTTAAAAGAGGTTGGAAGAAACAGATCGGGTGGAAATGCAGTCAGTCGAAGGCACTTAATGAGCACAATGTAAAGGTCATATCCGTAAGGGAAGGGCATTGAAGTCTGTGAGTGTAAATTTCAGGAATATGACTTGTAGGGTGTGGTGCAGGTATAATTGAGCTCTACTGGTTTCACCTGAGAAGCTAGGGTCATTGATGTGGTTATCAGTTGGATATGAGTTTAATTGCGTGTCAGTTGATAATGTCTGTAGCATATACACTACTTTTACCTATTTACCCATATGCATACACTTCGACTACATATTTTAGTTTAAATTTGAATGATGTTGAGGTAGAATGTAGTTAGAAGACTCTTTATTTTTTTATTTCTAATAGGAGAAGTGCTAATTTAAGTAATGCTAATAGAAATACGTCTTTAGACATTGTATATGTTTTCTAATGACTCAGCTGTTCCGACATTAAGTGGAAGCTGTTTTACCCTCTCGGTGCTAGAACAGAGAAAATTCTCAAAGCATGTTTTCCTTGCACTCTGAGAGACCAGTCAAGCAGTGGTTGACCAGCAGGAGCATGGTGCAGTGAGAGATAGGTGGGATAGCTGGTGTGAGGTAGAGGGGGTCTGATGTGGGCAGTTACAGGAAACCAGTGGAGGGAGCATAGCTGTGGGGTGGTGTAGTAAAAATCATAAAGGTTGACATGTTGTCCAGCTGGCTCAGTTGCAAAGGTTGAATCTCTTTTAGAGGCCGACCTGCCAGTAGAATGTTGCAGTTGTTCTGTCTGGAGATGACGATTGATTGAACAAGTACTTGAGTCGCCAGTGTGGATAGAAATATGGAACTGGGAGTTCAGTGGTTAAGACTGAAGGTTGACATATGGTGGATTTTACCGATACCTATAGCTAGGTTGGATCGTACTTGCCGTTAATCATTTAATTAACGGATAGTTTAATAAATTTATAATGGATTAAAAAAAACATTATTTAAAAAAAAATTACTAAATCATGAAAATGTGCTAAATTAATTAAACATGAATATATGGATCATATTAATAAATATAATTAGGTTTCAGGCACCGTACAGCAATGTAAAAATAAAACAACACGTGGCATCAGTGATTTGCCTCTAGAGGCCGATCTCGTAATGACAGCGGACTTTCTCAACCGCTCCAGCAAGGGACGCTACCCAGAAAAACTATCCGTATGGATTTTTGACAATAGTTCCAGCAATTTCCTATCAGTGCCGATTAATCAGCAGAACCAACGAATCAGTCGACCTCTAGTTAAGACATTGAACTTTGGATCGGAATGTCACAAGCTCAAATCCCAGCACCACCCAAATGCCACTGCTGGGCCCTCAAGCAAGGCACTTAACCTTAAATTGCTTAGTTGTAAGTTGCTCCGGATCAGGGCGTCTGCCAAATGCCATAAATGTAAAAGGAAGAATTTGCCAGATGGTATAAATGTGAAATCAACATGAACACGTTAAATCGGCAATGTGATGCCTACTACATTTATAAACGACTGAAAGAATATTGCCATCTTTTGCATTTTTTTCTGCTTCGCTTTGCTTTACTCTGATACGATTTACTTTCACGCCTTTTGGCAGATGCCCTTACCCACAGAAGTGCTTGGATGTCCCTTAATAAATAAATACTAATACTGGTTTAGGAGGCCACAGGCTAAGAATACCATTAGGCTACAAACTCTGTTAGGAAAGAGGAGAATAGAGTTAGAAACGCAAAACCTTTCGATTCAAATAGGGATTTCTGGAGAAGGTACGTCTTTGACATTGTTTGAAAACCGCTATTGACTCCATTACCTCAGTGCCAGAACAGAGAAGACTCTTGAGGCATTTTCCTTCCTTGTACTGAGTGATGGTCGGATGAGTCGTGAAGTGCTAGACCTTTTGGTGGACACTGGTTCCGCTTTACTAATGACATTCTTTAGCGTACATTCAGTCCATTATATCATTTAGTTTTTTTTATTGATTTTTTTACATTTTATTTCAAATTTTGGGGCATTAATGCAAAGTGGTATTTTTATGCATAGTTACGAAAGAAGACAAATCCAATAATTCACTGTCTGTCTTTCACAAAACATATAGATTTTTAGAAGGCTTGAAAACAGCCTTGAATTAAATTAGAAGACCTGCAAGATCGTGCCTCATATTGCTCTTATCTGATTTAGTTTGCATTCCCTTTTACACTTTCACCCGTTTACCCAGCATGCACCCTGCTGGCTGCCACTGCTTTTAATTTCACATGATTTTCAGATCTTTATTACAGTAACAGGTGGCCAAATGACCTAAACGATAACACTATTTCTCCCCGTATTTTCATATAACAGCGTTTTTCTGCTTTTATTTGGGTATTGAGAGTGAGCAGACTTTAGCAGAGAGTCGTTTCACAGCCGAGCTTTTTAGACAAGAGCTGCTCCTCCTCATCATTTCCTTTAACAGACCTCTTCCTGTCTGTTAGACAGCTTCATGTAAACAGTATAAGAGATATGCCTTCGTGTTAGACAGCATAAAATGACGTGGCAGCACTAGACCAAGAAGTTAGTCATCGTTTGAGCAGCGAGTTTCCAGCATGAACTGCTCACTTGCCTGGTCATAGTCTTATCACTTTGACCTGAACATGCTACTGAACTCAAGGACATGTCCTAGTATGCCATGAGGTACACACACACACACACAAAACACACATATTTTATACATATCATATTTTACAGTGTCCCCTTCTTGAGAGGGAGTTGTTAGAATGATTGCAATTATGTATAACATTTATATGCACATTACAGTATAAGTCATTATATTATATACATGATAATTATAATTATAATATTTTATATATGTATATATATATATATATATATATATATATATATATATATATATATATATATATGTATATATATATATATGTATTATGTATAAGCATATATAGAAAATGGGAACATTTTGTCCTCAAAGTTGACGTGTTAGAAGCAGGTAAAATGGGCAAGTGTAAGGATTTGAGTGAGTGTGACAAGGGCCAAGTTGTGATGGGTCAGAGCATCTCCAAAACTGAAGCTCTTGTGGGATGTTCCTGGTCTGCAGTGGTCAGTATCTATAAAAAGTGCTCCAAGGAAGGAACAGTGGTGAATCGGCGACAGGGTCACGGGCGGCCGAGGCTCATTGATGCACGTTGGAAGCAAAGTCTGGTCCGTGTGGTCCGATCCAACAGACGAGCTCCTGTAGAACAAATTGCTGAAGAAGTTAATGCTGTTAATGATCGATGGGTCAGAACTGTATTGACAGCAAAATAGAGACCAGCACAATATTAGGCAGATGGTCATAATGTTATGCCTGATTGGTGTATATCTATATTTATATCAATATCTATATCTATATCTGCATAACAGATACACGCCATCATATAAGTCTAATGAATCGAGCAAAAACATGCTGTTATTAAACAAAGAATTATTGATACGGTGAACACTTCAGGAAGACGTTGTTATTTAAGTCTCCAGTGTCAGCGCATTGTCACATTAAAAAAAGGTTTATTTCTAATTTGGTCTGAAACATTACAAGCTGTTGAAAAAATTTAATTGAATCATAAAATGTCCCTCTGTCTAAATCCAAGTGTTGTTTTCGAGATGAAATGAAGTGTCTTTAAAATAGACAGATGAAGAGCTGAAAAAGCCTACAGTGATTGAGTCACATGGCTGTGTCACATGACTAAAAATACATCTTTTTTCATCTCAGTACAACTTGTGTGCAAATTCATCTCTTTCCAGAAAAAAACACCCAATCAGTGTAGACGGAAACCCAACACATACAAAAAACGATGCGTTTTCAAATGTATCTGGATCAATCTAACATACTTTTGGTGCATGTGTGGGCTTAAATGCAAAACATTTTACACATCTAGCTGGAGAACGGTTTGTATAGCCATGCTTTCAAGATCGATCCTTATTTCCTTTCATTTTCGCATTATTACCTTAAGAAAAGTAATAAGTAAGACAACAAGAGAGGCTGGTAATAGAATGTTTCCTATAACATATAAGTAAAAGCTAAAAATGGAAATTCCATGACAACTGATGTATCTATATTCAGTTTTTTTAATAATAAAATGAAAATAAATAATGGACAAATAGAAGGAGTTATATGAGGAATACAAATCTTCAGGATGTGTTGGGGTTTTTTAGGGGAAAATAATCAACATGGCAACTCTACAGCAGCTACCCCATTTTGTGCATTTTGTGTCTAGCTGGTCCTCGATTCATGTCCTGTAACTGCTCACTGTATTGTGAAACAAAATGTTATTTCTGTGTATAAAACTGTTATACACATTTCTACAAATATGTTTCATAAATTCGTGAAAAAAAACGTGACATTCGGGTTGGACTGGATTTTGCCACACTTTTGAATTGTCCTGGATGGAAACATTATTATAACAAGAAATGTGTTGAATTTAAATACAGAGTTTTATGTTGAAAAAATGAAATGTATGAATAAACATTAAATTATTAATGATAAAATAGAGTAAAAAAGATTTTTTACAGTACTGTATACATAAAATATAATTTTTTTGGGGTGGCGTCCGTTTATTGCCGTATGATTACTGTATAAATAATCATTATATTTCAGTCACATAAAATTTCCCAGATGTTAACGCTCCTGTTCTCTTTTTTTTCCAGGAACCCTTCCCCCCGGGGAGCACAGCTTTCCGTTTCAGTTTCTTATTCCAAGTAAGCTTCACACTGTTCCTGCTAATTATCCTTTCAATTCATTAGACAAGTTTGTGTTGATTAGATCTCTGAGCCTGGTTGATGTACACACAGTTTGAAACCGTAGGTAATAATTTACTGATGATTTACTGCAATGTGTCTAAGGGTCATTAATGGCTCGCTAGTAGCACAGCTTCCATTCTTTTGCTTTCCTGTTTAATAAGTTGGAGTATATTCGGAAGCTGATGAGCATCTCTGCTGTCTGAAGAACGGGTGGTGTCATTTTAAAACTGCTACATGGCTATGTGTAGTACAGGTGGAAGCTCAATTGTAGCTCCTACAAACTCCTTTTTGTTTCTTCCTACCACAATTTGTACCCGCTGTCTTTTTCCTTCCATAGCACCAGGAGATGTCGGGTTTTTTAAAATGCACCCGTAGTTAAATAAACGGGAATTTTGTTGGGAGTCCAGGGCCTTTATTGGGAGTCTAGGGAATTTGTTATCTGATTAGTCCGAAACTTTGTTCCTGAATGATAACCAGGGACACAGTCTGTAGGGATCAAAAACATCTGTCCATTAAGAACATTATTAGAGATCTCATTGGAAATTAATGCATAAAAAAAGTCATTATGTTCCAAAAATGTTTGCTAACACATTTCTGGACAGGCAGTCAGCTGATTACCGGTTTCGCTGTTGACATCAAGGGTGTGGTATGTTTACATAAAGGTTACACACGTGCCAGTGTCGCATTAAACCTCACGTATGACCTTATGTAGTTACTTAACTTTGTTTTTTGATTCATTCGTTAGAATTATAGACATATGGATTGATAGTGGTAACTCAGTTCCTGTGAGTGTTCTCATCGAGTACTTCGCTTGGGTGTGTTAGAGCAATACATCTGAGCTTTTACAGATCTGGATGATGAGAAAATGTTTAGTGATGGGACGTTGTGCCCTCTGCTGTCAGAGTGTTGGTATAAATTGTCACAGATTTTTAAACTTTGTAGGAGAAAATTAGGTTTGTGTGTCAGTGTGGACAAGTTGAAACCAATCTGAAGCTTCTGATGTGTTCTTGGAGTTTTTTTATAAAATCTTATATAATATATAAAATATTTAATCACGATTAATCGCACGATCATCAGGAGTTAATCTGTTCGAAATGCTTCTCACAAGAATTTGTTATATCTACAATTTCTTTATATTCATTCATTCATTCATTTTCTCCCGCTTATCCGTAATTCGGGTCGCGGGGGCAGCAGTCTAAGCAGGCCCCCGCCTTCGACTGCTGGCCATTTCTCACAGCACCGTCCCTTATGGTCCCTCCTGCAGGTGGTGAGCCCACGGGAAGATTTCTTTATATCTCGTACGTAAAAAATTAATTATTAATAAAAAAGATGAGCGAGAGACTCAACATTAATCTTCCCATAACCTTTCCAGGAAATTTGGATGATGCAGCTTTCTGTGTTCGAAAACTGTGTCATGAACTATTCCAAATATTTCATAGTAAATGGGTTCAAGTTATATGATCGAGTGAGCTATAATGCGAAATTTTATTTTGACCTGTGATCGATTAATGATTAAAAAAAAAAATGTTTCAAGACTGGGATTTTAAAAGGAGTCAGACAAGAAATGGCAAAATATTTGAACGATTAGAATTGACCGTTATTCTAATGTGGTCTATTTGTAAATGTTATATAATAGGTAATTTGTTGTGAATATGTATTTTCTTCTCGTTTCTTTTTATCTGTAATCAGATGTATTGTATAGTTAGTATTGTTTGAAGCCAGTAGATCTTTAGCCATTTATTTGATCATTTGGTCAATTTGACATAATTGATGTAAAGAGCGTTTAATTCATTTAGGGTGCGTCAATGCTATTGTCTTTATTTATTTCTCTCTCTCTCTCTCTCTCTCTCTCTCTCTCTCTCTCTTTCTCTCTCTCAAAAAAGTAAGAAAATGAACAGACAGCCTTCTATGTCGGTAATGGTTGGGGATGCAGGACTATCTATCTAGAATATATGGACCAAAATATTAGCAATCAGTAGGAGGCAAACAACAGTGTAGGATGCTTTTGGATGCTATGGCATAACATTTTTCCCCTCACTTGAACTAGGAGACCCAGACCTGTTCCCCCATGATAATGCCCCTGCACACAAAAGGAGCTTCATGAGGATACATGGATTGGAGTAGAAGATCTTAAATGGCCTATTATAGGGCTTTGAACACAAACCTAAACACCATTGCGATTAATTGAAACTGAAGGCATGCACTTATCTATATCTTCCCAGTAGAGTGTCCAATATTTGGCCAATAACCCTGGTTCTGATTCTGAGTGGGGGTTATTATAGATCAAATTGGGACAAAATTTGCAATGGGATGTTATTTTGGCAAAAAGATCTTTGGAAAAAAATCTTGATTCAGGATGAAATCCACATTCCCTCGTTATTTTAATCGGGTCTTGGTGCTCTGTGCTTTTTTTTTTCCATTTCCCTTGTTTGTCTCTGTCATCCGCTTCCATTATTAGCCCTACTAAATGAGCCCCTGCTAGTCACTGTCCTAGCACGGCAGAGGAAAAAGCTCTTAAATCACACGGATCTCATTTACTGACAGTGCAATCTAAAGCTCAGGCAAATTAGCCCTAGTCTGACCCTAGTCTTCTACATCCACAGTCTCTTTTTATTAAAGCGAATCAGTAAATGAGAAAAGAGACCCAGGCAGCAGTTTTTTGCATTCACTAATTGTATTTGTGGTATTTTTGTGAAATTAAAATGTTGAATGTTTTTGATTTGTTGCTTAATTATGACTGCTGTTCAAATTAATTAACTGTACCCTTTTTTTTTAGCACATGCTCCCACTTCATTTGAGGGCCCCTTTGGGAAGGTCTTATACAAAATCCGAGCTGTAATAGACACTCCTCGCTTCTCCAAGGATTACAAGGCTCAGAGACCTTTTTACCTACTGAAAGTCCTGAATCTCAATGAGTTGCCTGATGTGGAGGTGAGAGGTCTTAGCACTTAGTCTTGTTATAAATAGTCTATTCAGCAGTCACCTCACTGATATATATATATATATATTAGGAGTGTAGTGGTGCACGTATTCGTACCAAAGTTTTTCAGATCAGAACTTTTGGTTCCGTGCACACGTGTTCTGAATGCAATCCTTTTTACATGCGGAACATATTTAAAATCTGTGTTACCTCAGGAATGTACCTCAGGACCGCAAGTTTGTTTAGTCTCTGCCACACACTTTGAACGTATTTCTTTATTATTATTATTGAACTTGAAAACATGCACAACAACACTGCCAAGGGTAAAAAAATTAACTACAGTTAGCGCACTCGGTACCGGAAATAAGATTTGTTTTGCGCATGCATGAAAACGCTAAAGAATCAGGAAGTGGCTAGCGGCTAACGTTAGCTCTGTGGATTCTTTTGCGTTTTATGACCAGCTTCAAGAATTTATTTTAAAGAGAGAAAATCCTGACAATTGCACATATTGAGGGAATAAATGAATGAATGAAGACATTTGGTAATGCTGTAATGAAATGTATGCTGAAATAAGTAAAACAGTTAAGTAGATATATTTTTAGAAAATTAAATAATAAAGGTAAAACACACACACACACACACACACACACACACACAGTAAATCTGTATTACGCAAATGGTGTCTAACTATGGAAGCTTGTTTCCACCACTGAATAATAAAAAAAAAAGGTTATTGGGAATCTCACAATTCTGTCCTTTTTTCTTGCAAGTTTATATCTACCAATTCTAAGAAAAAAAAGTCAAAATTGCGAGTTTGTATCACGCAAAAGAATTGTAAGATAAAGAGTTGTAATAACTTTTTTTTTTTTTTGTGTGTGTGTTGCGGAAACGGACTTCCATATTTAATAGAATTTTTCCATTTATTGAATTTTATTTAATTATTTAATTTGTGCCAATTTAACTGAATATTTGGTTTAATCAATAAAATAAAAAGTGTAATGCATTAATTAGACTAATTCTATTTTATTTGAAAAAAAATTATAAAATATGATTAACATTTTCTTTAAAATTGTTTTAAAAATGTAACTGTTGATGTTCACAAATGTTAAAAGTAAACCGTTAATAAAAAACGACAAGCATTTATGCATATATATAAATATATAAATATAAATATATATATATATATATATATATATATATATATATATATATATATATATATATATATATATATACACTCACGTTAGTAGTATATGTAAAAAGCACATAGTTGCAAACAAATTGTTTTGTAGTTGTATTTATATCATATCATTTGAACCTGTGACGAGTTTGAGAAAGAGAGCATTAATCAATAAAGCAACACATTTAAGATTTGTTAATACTAGGGATGTGCATTTCCGTAACGAGATGCATAGCCAGCGTTACGATAAATTAAAGATACATATGAAACAGCTACAGATACAATTCACGTGCAGATAGTTGCTTTTTTCCTTTAGTTCAGACAGAGCAAATTATAAATTTAAAAACAAAACAAAAAGATGAAATAAAACCAGACGTTCTTTTCCTGTTCTGTCTCCGGGAAGATGCAGCTCTACCTCTGCCATGTTAATCTGCATTCTATGTCACTCTCAGGACACGCCTCGGTCTCGGTAGTGTTGCGTCATATTCATGTAGCCGCATCGGTGCTCAGAAAACGGGCTTTAGAAACAGTTTAGTGAGGAGAAAACAATCTACATTTTAAATATTTTTCACAAATTATTAGTCACTTTCGAAATAAAACTATTGCGCATCTATTAACAATTCTATATAAATAAATTTTTTGGGGAATGCAAATATGGCACACTTTTTTAAATCGGTGCAACGCATCGTTAACTTTTATGCCGAGGCAACGATGCGAATCTTACCATCCCAAGTGTGTTTCTTAATGGATCTACATTGCAAGGAATAATGTATTATTTATTTAGACAAAGTTTTGTATATATAAAAGTTTATCTTTTTTTCTGTCAGCAACCGAGCAGCGCTGTGACATCTAAAAAGTTTACCTACTTCCTGGTGAAGACGGGGACTCTTGTGTTAAGGGCTCACAGTGACCTAAGAGGGTACACTCCAGGCCAAATCATCAAACTCTCCACAGAGATCCACAACAAATCAGGAAAAGACACAGGCTATATCCTGGCCAGTCTTATACAGGTGGGTCTGATAGTTAAATTTTATCTTAAGGATGTAAAAGTTCTTGTTATTACATATCTGTATGTAGGTTCTTTTTAAACTCCTTTCCAATTAGATTTGTTTTTTGTTTTATTTTTACGCAGAAAGTCACTTATAAGACAAAACGGCCGCTGTCCGATTTACGGACCATAGCAGAGGTAGAGGGAGCAGGCGTAAAAGCAGGGAAACACGCCGAGTGGAAGGAGCAGATCATCGTTCCTCCTCTTCCTCAGTCTGTCCTTGCCGGCTGCAGCCTCATAGACATTGAATATTTCATCCAGGTAGGAGCAAGTCACCTCAAACACAAAGTAAAGAAGAAACTAAACACATTTAAACCAAATGAACTCACTTTTTAGTCAGGCTCTACTAGCAATATATATAATGTGCAAATAAATATGGATATGGAAATATATTCCTTTAGCACCCACAGTTTGCAGTATTGCAACCTGAAAGCCAATTCAGGAATAGTGATTTAATGCTAAATATATTGTATACTATTTCTGTTCAAACTGAGGAACTTGTTGCTTGAAGAATCCACTAAGTTCAACGTAATTGCTTAAAGAGTTGAATCTTTCTTTTAATCACTATAACTCACTTCTTTCATGAAAGATTTCATTAAAGTCTCCTGAGACAGTGGTCACTCTGCCCATCTACATTGGAAACATCGCCGTCAACTTGAGCCCCACAAGACTGAATCCACCGACACAACTTCAGCACGGAGCTGCGATGGCCCCCATGCCTGTCCCTGGACCGGTGATGCCGAGCGCCCCCCCGGCTGAGGACGACGAGGAAGACGTGCAGGGTGCAGCAGCACTGAGCAGCGAGGAAATTCCAACCAAGAGTCATTCCCAGCAGGACCCTTCGTGCCAGTCTATTTCCATGTCCCCTGGGGCGTTCAGTCACGCTCCGGCCCAAGCTGTCCCTCAGGGTCAGCAGGGTCAGTCAACTGAAAGCACTGCACCACTTTTCTGCGTCTCCACGGGGGCCACCATTCCCTTTTTCTCCGACAGTAACGCCACGCCAGTGCCCACTACCTGCCCTCTCATTCTGCCTCCAGAGTACAGCAGCTGGGAATATCCACATGGTGAGTGACTTTACTGATTTACATGGTAGACATGATAAAAAAAATAATAATTTGTTGCATTCAATAGTTGCCATATTTGTAGACGTTACTTTTTTTTACACAAGGAGATGGTGCAGTTATTTATTAAAAATAATTTTCCCCTCACTATAGAAAGTCATGTAGGAAATAGCCATAACTTCTGTTTTTGCTTTAAAAAAAGCAGCTCTTTAAAAGCTACTGCATCAGTATAAACCACAAAGCTGGAAATACTAACAGCTTTCCTGTTATATTAACACTTTCTGACCAATCAGTATCAAGAATTCAAGATTGGTGTAAGTCATGATATTATCTAAACAGAACCCCCCCCCCCCCCCCCGTAATAATAGTATCGCTCAGCTTCAAATGAAATAACTGTAATTGATATGTATTGATTGAGTTATTGATATATGTTGATATGTCTGTCACAATTTTGACCTGCATAGCTCAGGCTCATTACGACCCAGGCAAATTAGATAGACAGATGCTTTATCCTGTTTGAATCAGCCAATCAGTTTCGAAATTACATTACCGAGCGCTTTCTGGAAAATCTACCGCTCGAATAGTACTTAAGATAAACGTGCACATCAGAGAACGCTGGATCCGTAGTCTCCAGAGTAGTTCCTATCGATTCGGTCGAATCCAGAGGACATTTCGCCAATTGTCCAAATTAACGACCAAAGGTAAAATGGCTTTAACATCGTACTGCACTTCCAGCTATTTGACGTTTCAAAGATTCATACAAGTGAGTTCTTATTTTTCTTGCTTTGTTTTTCCCAGAACCCCCTCCCACTTATGAGGAAAGCTGCAGCAGTACCAACTCGAGTTTCAACACCAGCATGACGTAGATGAAGACACTGGATAATACTTGTCAGTAAATCTGCAACTTCCCCTGCTGGACATTCCCAGGCATTGCCGTTTCTCCCCGAATAGGACCAAACGTACTTAAAAAGGGATCTTGTCATTTTTTCTTCTCACTTGATTTATATAAAACTATATAGTCCTCACTCCTTGGTGTTGGAGAAAGGGTCTCTGGATCAGTGCCTAATCATTGTAGCACTCCTGAACTACTACAGATTTGGTAAACCTGCCTCTTGTTGCAGTGACAGCCGATATACACAGGATGTGCGTTTGTTAGTCAAGGCTGGCCTTTCTGCCACGCTTGTCCCAGAACACAGGCTGTCAAATCAGAGCCATCTTTGAAAGATCTCTGGTCACTCCGATGTCGATCTGTGAACATTTCCTCAGGCTTTCGCAGTGTCAGTCTGCGGCTGGAATGTCGCTCAAGGAGGACCCGTTAGGTTTTTATCAGCACAGAGAAAGATACGGCTTTTTGTTTTTGTTCTCGCCTTCTGATCCGATTCAGAACTTTGTGCGGTCGCTTAGTTTGTTCTCCGATTTTTACATCTATATAAATCGTAGCTCGTTTTCATCGATATCGAAGGCATTTGTCAACGAGGAGAAGCAGCTTTTGTTACATTGAAACCCTGCATCAGAGGTGCCAACATCTATGGTCTAATTGTTGCCATAGCAACATAGCAAAAAGCAACACGCACTCACGATAAGATTATTCAGTGATTTATTTCAGAACGAATCTAGTATTCCCAAAAATGAACATCATGGACTTGTTTAACATGTTGGCATACATATTAATGGTAATTGTATTGCAGATTGTTCTGGAAACATGACTGTTGAAGGCCACTTTGTGGGACGGGGCATCGTGTACTGTTCTGGTACGCAGTTATCATTAGGAAAATCTAATAAATAATGAATATCTGCACACTTTTGTTAGTAGGCAGAGCACAGGCTTTGTTAAAAGCATCTTTAATAAATAGGGCTAATCCAAAATCCACAATGGGGAGGTGGTAGCTTAGTGTTTAAGGCATTTGATTTTGTATCTGAAGGTTGTGAGTTCAAATCCCAGTTACATCAACCTCCCTCTCCTGGGCCCCTGAGCATGGCCCTCAACCCCTAGCTGCACAGTTGTGTAAATGAGATAATCGTAAGTGACTCTGAATAAGAGCGCATGTAAATGTAAAAACACAAGGTTTTTTTCACGTATAGCACGGTGAAAGGAGCATGGACAGAAACCCTTGTGCATGGATGCAGTTCAGTTCTGCGAGAACTGAGTACTGAGCGTCTACAATTCTCACTGCTCAATTTAATGACAGTAAAAGAGACATGGCCTGCTTTTACAAAAAAAATTACAAGTATTTGTAATCTTTGTGCGATCAGAATTCTGATTCTAATAAATACATAGTGTTTAAATATAAATTAAAACAAGAGTAAATTTAAATAACCGTGGTTTTGTGACAAATCTTTTACCACCATGTTTGATAGCAAATGGCTGTCATTATTGTTATTTAATATCGCTGGTATTATTATGACAATTATTATGGTATTATTAAGTCTGTAAAAAGAAAATCATATCAAAATCAAACTGCCCCCTGCCCTGAGTTATTTTAAATAGATTCTCCTGATAAATATGATTCTATGTAAATTGCACAATTTGTGACTTTGTGCAACGGAAACACATGAGCCCGATGTGAACCATTTTCAAATTAATGAAAACAAACGAAAAGGGATACACTGAAGGGGAAAGGACACGTGGTGTAAAAGGTGCGCATTTCCTACTGGTAGCGATTCTCTTCGCTTAACGCTGACTTGATTGGCCTGTACTCTGACTAATGAGCCAATAGAAACGAAGAACACCGAGCTACTGAGTACACATCCGAGACTAAACAAACAAACAAGCTGCATCTTCCAATGAAACAAAGGTTGTTGTTTTTCTGTGGTAAAACCTGTGAGGATTGTTTTGTTAGTAATGTTGGCACCTCTGCTGTGTTTTGACTACTTTTGCTTCTCGACCAAGCCTTTTCTTACCCCTTAAGTGTTGTTTCATTTGGATTTGATTATGTAGTATGAAATAAATTGTAGACTTTCTCTGTTTAAAATCGAATGAATCTGTTTCTGGGATGTTAGAAAATGTCGTTTCTTTACAATGAGTATATAAAGTATAGACAACCTAATTTTAAAGAGAAATATTTATCATAAAATTCCCCTCACCATTTTCGTAGGTCAGGCATAATACGTGTTTTCTGCATGTATTCAAAAAAAATGAATATCTGTGCTGAATGAGGAAAATGCTTCTTTTTTGCTGGAATGAAATAGCAATGTTTGTGAACGATGTTTTTTTTTTTTTGTGATACTTTTTTTATTTGTCTGATTTTGGTCTGATCTTTTGTCTTATTGTCTGATCTTTTGTCTTATTAAGTCTTCTTGACTTGACTTATTAATCCACAATCGATGGAGTTTTAACCTGAATTCCCAGTCGAGGCCTTATCTTGTGATTGCTGTGTAAAACTCTGGTCTGATGGTGTTTCTCCATTAATGTTTTATTAATTCTTTAGTCATTTTTAAAAAATATTGAAGCACAAAATGGCACTTTTTAACATTTTATTTGACTGTTTGTGTGTGCGTCATCTTTCAATCCCCAAATGTAGTATCACTATCGTTTATAGCTTTACTTTACTGTGATTTTCTGGCATTATACAGTATGTAGCGACCCTTCGTCTTGCTTATTCAGTCATGAATGTTAATCGTTGCTACTCCTTTTTTTTTTTTTTTTTAAGGATCCAACAAAAAAGATTGCAAGAAAGACACTGATCTTTTTTTCCGTGTGAATAATTTTGAGTACTGAGTGAAAAAAATCGCGTAAATGAAACGCTCACGTTTTTTGAAAACTTTGTTCAATGATCGTCTAAGTGAAATCACTGTGCTACAGGAACATCTCCTCGAGATTGTAAATAAAAAATTTGATGATTGGTTATGGAATAAGAATGAAAATTAAATAACGCATGGGAAAACTTTTTATAGTTTTAGATATTTTAAATAGATTCCATTCAAGAGAGCGACCTGTTTCTCTTGCATGTCTGGAACTCTTTTTTTTTTTTTTTTTACAGCTTAAGAGTAAATGAAGTATGAGTTAAAAAAAGTGAAGATATTCAAGTAGGAGCGAACAGATTTGAATCATAATGGTGCTCTCTTAGGCTTCAGTATGCTACAACATTTGACAGTTCTTCCATTTCTGTGCTAACCTCTAAATTGCCTGATGTAGCAAAACAAGACAAATTGTCATCCAACTGAGTTTCACTTTCATTCAGAGATGCACGTGTCACTGTCTTTGCTCTAATACATGCCTTAAAAACAATCGAAATTGTAACTGTGACAAATTCAAACATATATCAGTATCACGATGGGGATGTACTTTAAAAGGAAAACAAAAAAATAAACCAGAAGTGAAATTGAGTTGCTATTGCTGTCCAGATGTTGATTTTTTTCCAATAACAGGACAACCAGTTGTTTTTTAATTCCTTCCAACTGTTTGCAGTTTTTCCCAACAGTTATAATTTTATTTTTTAATAATCAATACATTGTTCTTTTTATCAGTTTATTGGTACTTTTAACGTGGTGGAAGATCTGCGAAAAAAACAAGTTGTCCTTTCTCCAAGATCTCTTTTTCCTTTCACAGTTAATGAGACAGGAATGAAGTCCATTGTGGAACAATACAAAGCATTAAAACTGGAGTTTCCTTACTAAAACTGGCTCAGCAAGTCATCAACAAGATTCCTACGGATTAGCTGGTGCTTTAGAAACAATAATTAGATTTTAATTTATATAAAAAAAACATATTACCCATTACAGTTATTTAAAATGAATTAAAAACCTCCTGATCAATCTGTTTTGAGAATTCAACATAAATTGTAAACATGTCATATATTTTCACAAAAAGGACTCCTCTACATTTGACAAAAATACATCCTGGTTCTTAAAATGGATTTCAGATTTGTTCAAATGCTGTGTTCAGCCTTTAATTTACTCTTTCCATCACCAAAGGTTCAACAGCTTTATAATATCCTTTATTTGTTTTGTTTTTCTATGTTGACATGGTCTGTACTTTTGTATTTTTCTGTCGGTATGGATAACCATGTGCGTATTGCCGATCTTTCGAGCAGTGCTGTCATCTGAACCTCTTCAGCAGGCATTGGATACAGTACCACCACTTTGGATCAATGTTGTATTTCAAAAAACATTCGAATACAAATTTGTTTTGTTTTGTTGGTACATTGTACTAATAAAATCTCATCTGTCTCTACCGCTTCATATTTTCTTGCGTTGCGTCTGGAGTCTTTATTTAATGCCTTTAACGGGGATATGTAGGAATTTCAAAACACTGAATTTTCTGCTCAGCAAATCCATCAAGCATGTAAATCGTGAATTCTAATCCTAACTCCACCGAGCTGCCACTACTGCGCCCTTGAGCGAGGCCTTTGAACTTAACTGCTCAGTTGTATGTATGAGATAATTCTATTGTATTAATGATGGCACTAATAAAAGATGCTTTGTTGATTAGTGTCTCTAGAGAAATGTAAAACTACCCATTATTTTAAACAATGTGACTTTTTATCAAAATTTAGACCATGTTAGTGTGTTAATTAAAATAAAGAAAGAAATAGAACGTAGTGACAAGAGCCGATGCTAACGATTGTCCTGCATGTGATAGGACTCTTTACTTAACATCTCTAAAACTTGTTATACAATTTTAGAGGTAATTCCCAGTGATGCATCCCAGTGACCAATCTCTGATTCCCACCATTCCCAACAACCGATCACCAATGCCTAAAAATCTTTCGAAAGTTATTTACTGTTTGTGTCTTTTCAATTGACATGTATAATGATTTAAAAGCTATGCAAATAGTCTATAACAACAAATAAAAGCTTCTCTATCTTTATGAATGTTTGGAGAAATTAACTGTCTGGATGACCAAGGCTGTCTATAAATGTACAAAGCTGTTATTCATGCTTTTTTCTTTTTTTTTTTTTTTTTTTTTCTAATATTAAAATAATGTTTAAAATGTAAATGTATATATTTGTTATATCAGAGTAAACCTTTATACCATTAAATGATCTGGGGTGTTGCATAGAAACAAAAGGGACATGCATGTGTCTCTCAAAAAACCTTGGAACTTCTGGTGTCATTTGCCAGCAATTTGTCACCTTTTACTCAAAAGTGATAGCAAATTACATCTATGTGGTATTGAAGGCTGCAGTGGGCTAATTCCACTAGGCTTTAAAGGGGTAAAAATGGGCTTTTTAGTTATCACATGTACATTACAGCATAGTGAAATTCTTTCTTCACATATCCCAGCGATGTTAGGAAGCTGGAATCAGCCATGATACAACTACCCTGGAGCACAAAGGGCTGTGCTCAAGGGCCCAAGAGGGGCAGATTGGCAATACTGGATTGGCTTGAACACCCAACCTTCCTTCAGTAAACCAGAGCTTTAACCACTGAGCTAGTGCAGTCCAGATAGAGTTGCATGGTGTTAAAATATGGTCTGGTAGCCATATTGGTTTAGTATTCCTCACACTATTTACCCTACATTTGACAGGCACTGTAAGTGTGTATTACTGCCATGCAACAGGAATAACAATTCAACACATCACATTAAAATGGTACTGTTTATCACCCTAACATCTTCTGTAGTATGTTTTCTAAAAGGACACCAAGTTTCCATGTGGGATTATAAAATAATTCACCAAAACCTTTAGTAAGTTGTCCCAAAAAAGCTACATTTGACAAGAATATTACTGTTATTCATTAGTACATGAATTAATACTAATGAAACAATGTTAGTTTTATGCCCATTGAGTTCTGTAAACACTTCTGACTGCTGAGCACACAGAGGAGGAAAAAACTCCATTGTGCAGGTGGCGCTCTGCGCATGTCGTTTGCCACGCGCCAGAAACTCAGAAGAAGACAAATCCCTCTCATTCCTACAGAGGGACAAAAAGCTCTACAACATGATACACATTCGCACAGGATTACCTGGAAACAAGGGCTCGCAAGCTTTTTGAAACGTAAGACATCTTCTAAACAGTTATTTAATTTAGATTAGTGCATGCAACAATAGGTTTCCAATGTCAGTAAAATGCACTTCTTGCAATAATTCGGGTTTGTAGGTCGCACTCATATGAACGGGTCGGTTCGAATGCGCATTTCTTACGCATTAATGAACAACTTCAGTTCTTCAGTGTGCCTTTTATAGCGGTTCGATTTCTTCTTTCGGTTTATAAAACATTTCCTGAACTTACGACCTCATTTTATTAGCCTTAAACTCTCCAAAAGGTGTGTAATAATGATGGATCGAAAAGCGGTGTTTTGAAAAATAAAACAGTTCGCCAAGGAACCTGTAAAATCGACAGTTTAAGCATGGTGTCAACGAACAAACTTGTGTTATGCTCGTTCCGGGGCTTGATCCATTCCGGCTTCTGGTGCTGCCTTATTGCCATTATAATACCATTTGTATATTTGTTGAATAGTTAGAAAATCAGTCAGGGGAAATACATTTTAATCTTGTTAATCTTTTATTAATATTTGCTGCCTTCAGTGTTTCGATGTTGTGTGGGTAAATTACTAGATTTCGCTTATGTAGATGCTAAGAAGTGTTCATCTTCACCTAAACTGAAAGTAAACTGTTGTTAAGATTTTTCTGTCTTTATTGTCTATCTGTCTATTTCAGTTTATAATACTATAAATGTATTATTATTACAGCCTTTATTTAACTCGCTATTGTAACGATTCCTTGAGTGAATAAGCCAAAGCTGGGTTTCATTATCTGACGGTTTCGTGATCCGTGTAACTGAAATTGATCTTTAATTATTCTTTTATTATTTGTAATAATAATAATGATCGTGCAAAGAAATAAAATAAAATCATAGAGCTATATACTTTCATGAAATTGCCATTCAGTGCTACAAATCTACATTCATGTGATGTTATTTGCACTAATCGGGCGGTAGAGGGCGCACTTCACATGCCATATTCTATTCTGGAGCCTGGTTCCTGCTCCAAGGTGATGCTTCATTTGAAGAACATTTCTTCGAATTTCTTTTTAATAACTGCTTCATTCTGGTCTGGGTTGTGGTGGATCGAGAGTCTTTCCTGGGAGCACATGGTGTTCAGTCCATTATAAGGAACCAATTGCACACAAACCCACGCACATTTGGCTGCAGAATATCTGGTCATAGTGAAGAGTATTATGATTAAAAGCATATAACGCTGGATTTGTTCATTTCATTGGGGCTTTTGGAGTCTATGCACTGATCAGTCATGCTGCTTAGTGTACATGTGGCCAATTGTGGTCTGTTTGGATTATACATCATCAGAAGAATGACGGGGTCAGTGTTTCGTAAGATACACAAGCCTCAAGTGACTTTCCATTCTGGTCGAGAGCAATGAGAATTGATTTAGTTTTTGTTTATGGGCAGCCATTGGCTTCCTGCTGCTCAGAGGTAATGCAAAAGGCCTAATGCTAGTGTGGTGGATTGTGTTATCCAGTTGGTGAAATACAGTTTATTAGGGTGTAATGTAGCCTCTAGACTACATTACACCCAAATAAGATTTGAATAAATTTACTAAAGGTATCCAGTTGCATTATGAAACTGGTTTCCTGTGTTGTTTAATGGTTGGTTGTGTCATGGATATGTAAGGAATAAAAGATGAGAGTGTGGTGGTGTTTTCAAATAATCAGTGATCACAGTCGACGATTTCTAACAATCAGCCATCAGAATTTTGTACACAAAGATTAAATACATTTACAGTTGAGCAGTTCAGGAACTCCTGCGATTTGAACTTATGGCTTTCTGATTACTAGCCCATTAAAACCATTGAAAGCTACAACTTGCTTGTTTTTTTTTTGTTAAACCTCAGAAGAAAAATGCAACACAGAACTGTGGAAAGTCTTGTGTCTTTCTTGTGGTGGAAAACCTCTTAATTGTCACTGAACCTGGGGCCTCGAAAAATAAATGCTAAAAAATAAGCATACATAATCATAACCTCACAAAGTTTAATTTACAATGATCCATTTTCTTGTTATCGAAAATCAGTCAACACCTTCTGACCAATCAGGTTTAAGAATGAAATAGGACTGTGGTAGATATTGATTATCAAGCAATACTCGATACGGATCGTTTTAAAAGTTCTCAGCAACCTACTCTACTAGCTGCTAGATTCTGTTTCCAGGTTACGCTAAACAGCAATCATGGCATTGTGTCTCCTGGATTTTGTTCAATAAATGTGAAACCCAATCCAGTGTTAATTCAGAGTTTTGTGTCACAATCAGGTAAGATTGGTACCATAATTTATAAAGTTTGATAAGCAACCCAAATCGCATCTACTGGAAGCTGAAGTGTAGAAGGATTTTTTTGTTTTTTTGGTGAATTCGTCTGCGGTGAAAACATCTACATTTATCGGATGTAGCGTTTTATGCTAGGAACGATTTCCCAAAATTCCCCTCCCACAAAACCCATTTCACTGAATGGGGAAGGACATGAAATGTTAAAAAAAACCAATATAAAAAAAAAGAAGTTTGTGTTTATATGGTAAAGTAATATTTGGCCTCTAAATTTGTGAAACTCTGTTTGGTGAATCATCCATAGAAAACAAAAGGTCTCGATTGTGCTTACAGAACTGATGCTGCTAGTATAATGTGGTCTTCTCTGCAAACGCTTTGGTTTCTGTGGTAAAATGTTTTCCCGTTTTCCTTCTCGCTATGAAGATCTTCTTTTAAGCTACCATGTGCTCGCATTTCAGATATTTCTGTCAGCAATTTGTAGATTTGGTGTATTGTACACACACATGAGGAGTAACATCCCAGGAACTGTTCAGTCAAGCCAAATGTGGTTAAACTGTGGAAAATGGTAGCTCACCTCGTAAGATCAGCATATGCTAAAGGTCTTAATAGACCAGCAGTTCCAGAAAACCAATGTTGAACCCTCTGTTACTCAGTTGTCTGTTAGAATTGTATCTTGCCTCAGTCGTAAAAAATTTCATAGAGCATTGTTGACATGAACAATGAAATAAACGAAACGCATATTTCAGTTGCTCATTTTAACAATTATTTCAGATTTTTCCAAACTAAACCATGTTGGGTTTAATCAGACATTTGCCTTTAAGGTTTGGGCAACTTTCTAGATGAACCCAATTTAGTTTGAATCAACTAAAGGTTTCAATCATTCCAAAGATCTCACAAAGTTCTGAATAGGAGGTCGTTTTTTACAGGAATAACCTCGGAGAAATGTAAGGCTATGCTAGGCGAGTTTACTGCTATGGTTGTGTAATTTTATATAATTCTATATCATTTTACTTCAGTATTATAAAATGCTCTGACTTTTTGGAGAAGTTTGTATTAAAATTTTCTGATTGAAAGTCTAGTTGGATTTCTCGAGTCTGTTTAACTTGGTTTGTCTGTTAAATTGTGTTGTATGACGACTCCTAAGCCAGCTTGAGGAATCTGTTATGTTTGCTCTATTGTCTGTTGTCATCTAGTCAGTGTTTGTATACTTGTTATATCATTTGGGCCTGCAACCAATGATTATTCCGATAGTCGATTAATCCGATAGTCGGTTGTTTGTTTTTCTTTTCGATTAATCGGTTAATCAGATTGCATTTTAAATGAGCTGTTTTGTTTATTGTAACTATATGGAACCATATTCAGGGTGTTTGTGTTTAAAAGTGTACTTTAAAAACATGCAAAAGCCAGATTTTGAGTTGACCTACGTTTTTAATTTTGACATTTTAAAACGCCTGCTTGTTGAGGAGTGCATGCGGGATTTCTTCTTTAAACGAATTCGCTCAAAAAACCGTATAAATCAACATCTGCCTAGTTTTTAATGATACTTGCAGATGGCAAGTTGACAACCACAGTTTAACCAATTTTATTTTGTTTAGTTGTGACGATATAAGCACCTGGAATCTAAGTAATTACATTTTGTATAGTAATTAAAATGAATAAATGAAATTATACAAACGTTGAAAACAAGCGTTCGAACGTAGTAAAGCCGCAGTAAATCACGTTTGAAAACGGATCAGTTACTCTAGTAGCAAACGCTATAAAAAGAGAACGGAATGGAGAAACGCAAGGAAGCTAACCGGCTTAAAAAGAACAGAAAAAATATGCATTGGTGTACAAATGCATTCGCCGAAACCACAACATATAATAGTTTTCTGCTGCTGTTATTTGATGCTTTTAGATTGTATCAGTTCGCACCGTTTTAATTGAATCCACGATGTCGCGAGCGAGCTGCTTGACTAACCTGGTGCTTGCGAGTCACGCCAGAGCAGACGTTAGCAAACAACTTGTTTACACAATAGCACTTCATTAAACTATACTATTTCCTGCTGCCGGTTGACCCTGTACTGTTCGCTATTTCGCATGCTTAGCTGTAAATTGAGCAGCCCAACTATTCGATAGCGGCATTCGTTGACGACGAATTTCATTATCGATTATTATTTTATTTGCAGTTGCAGCCCTAATATAATCTTATTACTAATTCTTTATTCATTGGCGTCTCTACACATTTATTATTATTATTTTTTTATTTAGTTATTTATTATTATTTTTTTTTTTTTTTTATAAGACTTTGATTATTCAACTGTGTGGTACATTTTTGTAGTACATTTAAATTTCTGCCCTAAGTTTAACACCGATATTCAGAAATTTATGTATTCAGACAGCTAAAAAAAAAAAAAATTAATAAATAAATAAACCCAAGAAAATCTGTGCTGTTGAAATCGTTAAAAAACAACGTGAGTTCTGGTTAGTTTGATCTGTTCATAGCTGTTTAACTATGATGTAGTTTTGCTAACGTAACACTGACTTCCCAGACTAATCAGCCATATTCTGACCTGACATGCATGTAAATAAGTCTGGTTTAACACGCATGGTTGGCGTGTGCCGTGCCACTTCCAAAATTACGCGAATCTGCATGTGGGACACAAGTAATAAAGCTGTGAATGCTTTTGTCTTTATCTTTAATATGTTTTAAATGTGAATGGAATAAGCCATAGTATAAAAATAAAAATATTAATTCTACTATTGCAGTATGTTCTGAAATGTGCTGGAAATCCGGTTCCAAATGTTGCTATGGTGTGTGGTTCTGGTAGTTCCTCTGCCTTAGCTACATTTATAGTTAGTCAGGAAGTGCTCTGTCGCTTTTATTTTTATTTTTTTTTCCTATGGTGATGCAAAGTAGTGTGCATTTTACATACAGGCATTACTTCATGCAGAAGACTAATATCGAAACCTCCCTGACACATCTGGCCAGCTCTTGGAAATGGATTCATTTCAAATGAACGATGCTTCAGCTGTCTTAGTATTTTTTTTACCCAAATTTACTAAACTCATCTTTATACTGCGCTGATCTGCTCTATTTCCGCTGTAACATCAGTGTGGAAATAATCTGTTGACTAAATTGGTCTGATGGTCCTTACAAGTGCTCTTCTTTGTTTGGATGATAATCTGATGATGCTGAAGCATTGTGGACAGCCAGAATTCGTTTTAACGTGTGATACTCAATTATTTTAATACTTAAAAGGCTAGCAAAAAAAAATGGCTGCCTTAGCTAGCAAGGTTTTCTACATGGTTCGACTCCTCAGCTAAACATTATCTTGCAAACCGTTTATAATATAGTGACATTATTAAAATTTCTAGTCGTTTTGCCAGTTGTTTTGTCAATTTTATTTCGTCATAATTTAATAAACCTGCCACAGCTAATTACAGTTTTGGGTTATGCTGCTTCATGAGATCAGCAAGAGATACCAAAGCAAAACTTTGACTAATTGTCATAAACAGAAATTTATGGTCCGTGCAGGCTGTAATAAATAGATTGAATAAGGCTTTTCAGTTTGAAATCATAACCTGCCGCCGCATTTTTCTGGTATTACTGCATGTGTGCAGGGCCGAGGAATATGTCCTTATTATTTTCTGATGCTCATTTCTAAGTTTCTTTGACTAACCCGTAACGCTGTTGCCAAGAAAAATAAGCACGAGTTTTGGAAACCTGTCTGTGCGTATATGATTTCTGTTGCAACTGGAGTTAGCGAGCTCTCCCTTTACCCAGACTCAACGCGTTACAACGGCTTGTATCTAAACAGTAACCTACCAAGAAAGTCATTGTTCACTGTCTTCCTCCTTCCTTTCACATCAATTTCTCTCGGGAGTTTATCTTTTGGCATCGTCGTGCGTTTAAAAATCACCATCGGTGAAGCTTTTCTCCCGATGCCGTGCAGCTCAGAACACAGGTTAAGTGCGTTTTTTCATGCCCGGTTGTTTTCAGCGTGACAAATGATTCGCGGCCCAAATCAGTGGAAGCGCATATGATTTAATATAAAGAGTTTCATTGGTTCACCTGAACCCGTTCGCAATTTCATTGGTCTTAAGTTATGGGGCTCAGTTTTTTGGCTTGTAGCTTGTGAAACCGGGAAAAACCCAGGAAAAATCCATAAATTAGCCGCGTCGTTGTTTAAGCCGCGGGGTTCAAAGCGTGGGAAAAAATACGGTAGTTTCTGTTCTATAGCGTTTGTGTTCGCAATCTTTTCTGTTTGCTAAACTGTATTGCTAAAGGGAGTGGTAGCTCAGTGGTTAAGGTGTTGGGTTACTGATTGGGATCAAGCCCCGGTATCGCCACCCTTGGGCCCTTGAGCAAGGCTCTTAACGCTCTGTGCTCCAGGGGGCGCCGTATCACGGCTGACCCCGCTTTCTGACCCCAGCTTCTAAGCAAGCTGGGATTTGTGAGGAAAGAATGTATGTGCTGTATGTATATTTGACAAATAAAAGCTTTTCTATTCTGTGTAGCCAAGCTAATAAACGAATTCGGGACCGAGCTACAGATTTTTTATTTTTTTTCCTCCATTGATATGTTAAGCTTCACATACTGTACAGGGAGCCATTAACATGGGGTACCATGGGCTAAAAACTCAATACTGGCACATCAGTACTGGAACATATATTAAAATTAGGAATATAATTAAATAGCATTTAAAATATGTTGCTGTTGATCTTTTGGGAGAGCGAATACGCCAATACACAATTCATTCATCTACTATTGAGCATCAAACTTGTTTTTATGTCATTTCTTGACTGTTGCCAGACGAGAGCAGGATTTTTAACAATAGCAACTTGGTTTGAAGCCAGCCCTGTGTTTCTGCACTCCAGCATGCTTAAGCACAGACATGACTCTTTATTTGGTATGCTGGGCCTTTTTTCTTTTGAGTCAGAAAATCGGATTTTCAAAATGCATAAAGTATGAGATGGAATAAAGCATGCTGTTCTGTTAGCACCACTGGATCCACACACCATTCCATGAAAATGGCTGCAGTGTTGTTTTTTTTCTTTTTTTTTTCTTTTTTTTTCCCTTCCTGCTCTTCCTTCTTCGTGAAGACCAGCAAAGCTCCAACTGAGCATGCCCAGAGAGCGCCATGTCAATGCTTTCTACAGAGAGTTGATCATGTGACCTGAGAAGGGACGGTGCTTGTGCGGGGAGCTAGACTTTAGTCAGTGGAGCTTTACTCTCGCCCTCTTCCTCCTCTTCCCCCATCAATGGAGACCCACAGGCTATGCCAGGTACTGCCATGTTGCTGGAGGGCTCAACATAAAAACAGCAGGATTATTAGCTTCTCTGTTTTGCTGCCTCTCTCTTTTGGGAAAGCCATTGCCAGATATATATATATATATATATATATATATATGTATGGCTGATCATTTATTTGATCCCAAAAAAAAAAAAAAAAAAAAAAAAGATATCGGCCAAGGGTCTATCCTGGGTTTGCTTTTTTTTCCCCTCTTTCTCTCTTTGTGTTTTTGAAATGCATTTTCATTGTGATTGTGGCTTTTCTGTTTGATTGCAGATGACCGATTCAGTTGATGTGTGCATGGGTACAGGATCTGATCAGAAGGCCTTTCCTCCTCTTGCAGTTGTTGGACAGAGGCTGTTTGCAGGCTCTACCAGATATTTTCTTGCACTTCCTGTGACCCTGCTTCAAAAGGGAAAAGGGGTTTTCGTAATGGTTTCTTGCGTCAGCAAGAGTCAGATGTGAGACAACACGTTCTGATCTTAACCAGCATGGCTGCATATTTTCTGCAACTATGAGGAAGAGAAGGGAGGCATTTTCTTGGTGCTTGTTTTCCCTCCGCACCTAATGGAGGTGTGGATTGGAAAGAGGTTTGCGCCATTTTTTTTTTAATATAGTTTTGTTTAAATCATGCCTCAAGACTTGGACAGATGACTAAAGCACTAAAGCTAGATGCTGTTTTTTCCCTTAACACGAGTGAGAACTGGTTGGAAATCCTGCCAAAGAGATTATGGTAGATTATTATCCCTACTTTAAGCGTAGGATTGAATATTCAGTTCATTTGAAGCTTACAGTTGTAGATTAGACTGATAGGGCTGACTTTTGCACGTATGGACAGGCCTGTTTTCATTTTTCGTAAGTTTTGGTCTCGTATGTTGTACATGGCTACTTTTTGTCCTGGTTCCTTTATTGGAAAAAGGCTTATTGAAGTGTAGAAGAGCGCCGTTTCTCTTCTTCCCGCGCGTTCTCTCTCTCAATTGCTCTCCCCTGCTGTATCCCTTTGTGGCTGTGTGTCCGTGTCTTGCCGTTGAGCCAGTCGAGCAGAAGGATTTGCGCGTGGAACTGGTAGGCTGAAGATTGGGCTTTTCTCTTTAGACGAGCGTGAAGCGGGGAGCTCTCGCACTGCACGTAACGAAACACCTCACGAAGACTAGTGGCTCTGATTCAGAGTGCCGCTTTGCCTGGCAAGCTGACACGAATTCAAAATGGCTAATCGTTTGAAGGGGGGGAGGGGGGAGGGTGGTTGCGAGGCTCCTAAGCATGCTCCATTGGTGAGCTTAGTCATCTAGGGAAGTGTTGTAATGAAAAACTCAGCAATTGGTAGACTGTTAATCATCTAGAATGATCATGGCCTGTATGTTTTTAATGTTTTGATGGGGATTTTTTTGTTTATTGTAGTATAAGCAGGATTAGAAGAACATACTGAACCCATTGGAAAAAACAGGAACTACTAGTGATTTCGTCTTGAATGTAATATATATGTATATATATATGTATATATATATGTATATATATATATATATATATATATATATATATATATATATATATATATATATATATATATATATATATATACATATATATTCATTTATTTATTTATCGACACATCTCTATTCAGGTTAATATCCGTGAGGTGGAAACAGGCCGAGAGTTACATTCGGTTAATGCTGGTCCAGAAATACGGAATGATTCACGTCGGGTGTGTAGAAGCCGAGGTTTTGGATTAGTCAGGTTATTCAGTTCAGAAGTAACTCTTATGTTTTCACGGATTGTTCTCGGTTTTGGCCTTGAGCTCCAGTCTCTTGTGACAGCCCTGCCCTCCTCAGGCTCAGTGGAGACAGACCTGTGGGAAGACCAGATGAGATCAAGGATCTGCTCGCTGCCGTTGGACGTCACGTTCCTTTTTCCTGCTCGTGCGTCTGCTATATATATAATTTTTTGCCAGCAACACGAAATGGCTTGCATTCGTTGGTGACCTCCTTTAAGAAGAATTAAATAAACATTAAAAATTCGAACTGACTGAGCATGCTCGGTTGGGGCCTTAACAAAGCTGGCCAACAGAGGGAGCTGCTTGGTCACATGACCAGCAAGCTGGGTGAATGCCTGCATACAGGAGGAGGTGGGGAAAAAAAACAGGAACAATCTGTTCGAAGCTCTCGTTCAGCCTAATGGAGGCCCTCGGTAGAAAGCAGGTATGATGCTGCTGGAAGAGGACTTTTAGCAAAGGAACAAGACCTCAAGTCTCCATCTTTGCTGGCTCTGAGTATTTGTTGGTTTTAGCTTTTTTGCACCATCTGCCTTTTATCCCTCCATTCATGTACAGAAAAGTGAGAGTGCTTGCTAGAGGGAGAGTTCTCTTGTGACAGCGTTCAGATCGAGGCATGCACTGGTCTGCTCTATGGATTGAAGTAGGGACCACTAGGTCTCCTTACCCTTTGAGGCTAAAAGTCTTTAATTCTGGTAGTCAGGCTTAAACGTTGGCGGCTTGGGAACTTAGAAAAGGGAAAACCCAGTGGATTACCACAGACTGGTTTAACGAGCGCTTAATTAGGTTTTGAATCTGCTCCTGTGTTAAATGGGAGGCAGAGAAGACGAACGGTCTCATCTCTGAAGTCTTGGAAGAAGACCACCTCTAAGTTTAAAACACATGCCACGTTTCATTCGGTGCTCGAGAACGTTCTACTTTGATTTCCTGCGTTCCTGTTTTATCCCCTCTCTGACTCATGACTACCACAAGAATGCTGGATAAGAGGAGAGCATTGGCTGCAGATATGCCATGCTGTTTGCAGGAGAAAGAATTGATGCATGCAGGTTTGGGCCTGTTCAGCTTGAGAGGTCAAAGCTATTCTGAATAGAAAAGAAATGCTGTTTACTGGTGGTATTTTTATTTTTGAGTTATTTAATTGTTTTTTTTTAACTGCTTGCAAACAGAAGAGCAAATAGGGGCTTTGTTTCTGCTGTTGCTGCGGTGCAAGATCTTATAACCATCCTGATCAGTCTGCTCAGTGTTCTGCCTTTTGTTGGAGGAACCATTGAAATGAGTAAAGAATGCAGTGTTCCCAGGCATCATGGACCGTCGTGAAGCTTTTCTTTGTTTTTTTGTTTTGTTTTTTTTGCATCAGTACTACAGATGTCTTTTGTTGCAAGCGTTATGTTACTATTATTGTGATTATCATTATTGTGGTGATCTATAGGAAACGTTTTTTGGGAGGTTTTGAACGTCGAAGGATGTTTTCGATATCTGTATTATAGGAATATTTTTTTTCTTTCCTTCATCCTTTAGATGGCAAGTGTTTGTGGTCAATTACCAGGCATATGGTCTGTTTGTATCCCCGCTTGTATTTCCTTCCCTGTTGTGCTAATTCGATATAAGAAAGAGCCGATATTTGCAATAAATAAGAAATGGATAAATATTCCAGAGCCGGAATTGGACAAAATGTTTTGGTTTATTAGACTATAATACCTTAAAAACATAATAAGAATGAGGCCTGTGTTGCCCCAGCATGTGAAACCTGAGCTGTTTATTTGATGCTATTTATTTTTGGAGCAGCAGCACAACAAATTCACTTCGAGTTTGGAGGAATCCAAGTATTCCCTCATGTGGAGTTCATGTAGGTTAAATTTGTATAGCTATAAATTATATGGCTTTTTTTTTTCTTTTCCTTTTACGAAAACACTACTGAAACAAAGGGGAGTCAGAATTTGATGGTTGGTTCTCCATTTGCACAAATCCTTCCTACATGTTCTTTGGGCCACTGAAAAAAAATATCACCGTGTCCTGTTGTAGCAGTAAACAATCTGGTAACGAAATGGCGGTTGGGAGCAGAGGCCCTTCCTTCTTTCTCTCGTTTCTCTATGGGAAATGTTCTCTCTTCTGCCTGTAGGGGGAGAGCTTGGGAAGAAGAACACCTCTATTTCTAGGCAATGTATTTCAGATAAGGGAGCAGGCTTTTTCTCTTTTACTTTATGAAATCTAATGCTTTGAAATGAGTCATTTTGGAGCTACACAAGGTAATGCATGCAAATGTGTCAGTGTTTTGGATTCGGGGTCTTCTCTTTGAAACCGAGATGAGATGGAGGTTTTTTGATGTGACTGTAAAAAAATGGCTATAAGGTCTGGTTTGAGCGCATCAGAAATGCCAAAGTATGATACATTGCTTTGTTTGCACTTGCAGCTTGTTGTATTGCAAGTGTATGTTATATGGTGGTGCTGAGACTTTTTGAGTTCTTTTGTCGCTCCTCTATGCCTGTGATTGAATGAAACAAACCTGCAGTTTATGCAACTCAACAGCATTTATTGTGGCTGGTTCAATGCTTTGCCCTTCTGAGGGTCCATGTTTGGATGGTCTAAAAAATGCAATGAAATTGTTAAGATTGTGTTTGTGTTGCACCTCAGTATGCAACCTGGGGTTTGCAAAGTCCCCTAGATTTAATGTCATTCAGCATTTTGAGAGATTTTCCAAAAATGGCAATAAAATGATAATGATTATGATGATGGATTCACCCAGGATCAGCCATTTGTAGGACTCCTCGTGTAAGCCGTTCTTGATCTTCTCCCCAGAAATCTGGACAAGCCTCATTCTTCTGACTCTATAGTTTCTTGTTTTAAATTAAAGATTCAGTCCGTATTTAGCTTTGGTTAAATTTTCGGTCCAAAGAATGCTTTCTGGACTGTCGATATGAAGAAATATTCTTCTTCCCCCAGAGGATATATTGGACCAAAATGTGAGATCAGACTGGATAAACAGGCAGGCAATTAGCTAGACTTATTTTTTTACCGATCATATTATTGAATGGAATATGTAAAGATATGTGTCTTCCCATGGAATGGAAATTTGATTAAGGTTGCTAGACAAATTCAGATGTTTAGAAAATGAGTACTACTAAATGAAAGTACCAAAACCAGCTGTGGGGCATCAGATGCTTTCAATGATCGAGTTTCAGCACTTTTGTTAATGTTTTTTTGTATTTATTATAATTTTTTATACAGGATAGGAGCTAATTCAGCAGGCCTTTGACGAACGCATATCTTGCTTCAAAGCGAAACTGAGATATCCATGTTCGCAACCCCTGATTAAGCAGGAAAGACTTGGAAGCCACATGGCAGGCCACACTGGAGGCTAGATTTTGCTGAGAGAAAGAGAGATCTTCTGGACCCTTCGCTCAGACAGCCCTAACAATTCACTTCAAGCTTCTCGGCTTGTCGTTTCTGGTTTTGATGGGCCCGGACCTCTCAGGGTTGCTTAGGTGTTGGGGGACTCTTATTATGAAGTGGCTCCCCTTGTGGTGAGAGAGGGAAAGAGAAAGAAGGACCGACCTTTGTTGAGAGTGCAGCTCCAACGAAAGGCAGCCATTTTCTGTGTCCTGTGGAAGGCAGCCAGCGTGGCTGCCAATCAGATGAAGAGGTTCTGGGGAGCAAAGGCATGACTGGGGGAGGGGCAGCCAGGGGAAGAGCCTGGATTTTGCTGTAATTACTGCACCTTCTGACCTCTTTCCTTTGAGCATGGCTGATGAAAAATCACTACAGTAGATGTTGAAGGCTGGCAAGTGAGTGAGTGTATGCTGTGAGTGTCTGTATAACTCTAGTTGCTTTGCAGTTGCCTCAGTAGATGGAGCTACTCGCCTGCTTCTGTCCTTCTCAAAAGACAGCAGGTTTAGCATTTGCTTAGTGTTGATCAGGTTTTCTTTGAATTTTTTTTCGCTCATTGTTGATCCTCTTAATGTTGTCTTAATGTTGACCTCTTTTCTCTCTCCTGCAGAGTCCATTCATTCCTTCTCTGCTGAATGGTCCTGGATCAATCAATGAACTCTGAGAGTATAGATATGTTCGTGCCATTTTGACTGCCACCCTACAGGGAACAAGCCCTGCTCTGTGTTAAGCAGACCGGCTAGGGCATAATCATTTCTGAGCCATGACACACCAGATTGCTTTGCTTCTTGTGCGTTAGATCTCTTCTCGTTTTTTGTATTTTTTTTTTTTTTTTTTTAAGTTGTTCATGAACGGCAGAGTTCAGCATCACTGCATCCCAGCAGGACATTAGTGCTCTTTGTTCACTGGTATATTGATGCCATTTGCTCTACGTGTTTCTCATTGTTTAGAGATATTCACACTGAGGCATCAAGAGGTTCAGTGCTGTTGGATTGGTTTTTTTTTTTCTTTCCTTTTTTTTTATTTTCAAAGATTTTCAGTTCACAGCACATTTAAAAGAAAAGATCAGATTTTCTGGTCAAAGGTCCTGCATGTTGCTTATGGGGAGGGGAAAAAAAAAGAAGCTATTTGTTGTAGTAGGGCAGGTTTTGTCATTTTGTGCATTCAGTGCTTTGGGCAGGAACCAAACCAGCTCTGGAGACGAGGCACTTCCTCAGTGCAGGGTTGGCTAAGCAGCTGGGACTCTCTACAGTAAATGGGCCAGAAGCCAAATGCAATTATTCAATACAACAGGGGTAACTGGGAAAAAAAAATAGGGAGTGTGTATGAGCAAGGTACGATGAAAGCGAGGGAAAGCTGAACGACGCTAATGGCTTTGCTTTGAGGATCAGGTTTTAGAAACGCATCTTCACTTTATGTCCTCGCATGTTTCAGAAGAAAACACAAAGCAACCAAGTTAATCTCCCATCGGCAACATGTCTCTTTCCTGTTTTTTATTTTTTCCGTTTACATGGAATTGGGACTGATGTTCTTGATAAATTCTCTCGGGGTTGTACCTCTCGTGGTCATTTGCACTCAGTATATTTCGTAATAACCTAGCTACAAAAGGCTTTACTATTCTAATGGAGTGTTTGCCAGCCAATCTAAGCCCCTGTTGTGGTGGTGTGTTGTTGAGACGCATTCCCTAAGGATGAGCAAGTGACTCCATGTTTTTCCTCACGCAGACTGAAAAAATAACCCGCGCTGGAAATGTATACGATGAGCTAATCAGACAGTTGGTTTTGGTTTCTACTGTATATTGGATGAAAAATTAGATTTTGAGCCCTTTTGCTTTGAAATCGCGAATGGTCATGGTTGCTGCAAAACAGCTAAATTTGATACCATGTAAGCCTCCAAAACATTGCAGATACTGTAGACCTGTTTTAATGGTAATTCAGTCAGTCTTGTGCCATTTTTATTTTAATTAGATATTTATTTATTTAATTTTTTTTATAGCCTGCTTATTTGGTCAAAGAGATCCCAAGGAAGAGTGAACCAATGAAGACTGACAGTATGAAAGACTCTCACAATGAAGCAGAAGAAGGTAATTTGCCTGTTGTTTATTTCTTTAACTGTTATAATTATTGATTGGTTTTATTTATCATCGTGAATATATCATTGTCTTTTGTTTTAGGGCTCGAGGAGCCCTTAGTGAAGCAAGTGGAACCATCCAAAACAGCAGAAGAGCTGAATGGGACTTTAAAGAGCACAGAACTTGACAAAACTCAGCAGGACCTTGATGTCCAGAAGTCATCCACCCCGTCACATGCCATGGAGAATGGACTTTCGGATACTGATCCTCCTCACGGCTCCACAGTGGGCAGTAATGGATATATTCTCAGTAAGGCCCAGGACAACTCACCGGCTACCCAACACAGGACTAACTGGTCCCCTAAGGGATCTTCGGCCGTAGGGTACGCAACTAAAACACTCTCACTTTCAGCTACATCCCAAACCCTGGGCCAGGAAGCTTTAAGGACTAACACAAGCACAGGGCCCAGTCTGGCAGAGGGGCCCGTGGAAAACGAGACTAAAAATGGCACTGCTGCTAACACGACTCCACGTGTCACAGTACACAGAGCACGCAAGACCATGTCCAGGCCAGCATCGAATCACGCACTAAAGGTAATTTTTGGTATATTGAAACAATATTTGAAAAAAAAACAAAAACAAACATGCGTCCACAGATTTAGCCAATAAAAGTAAAGTATGCGGTGACGTGCCTCTTTTTTTGACGTCATGGGACACTTCAACCAATAAACAAGCAGAGAAACTCCGCATAGGCGACGCTACTGCAGAACTGTATACTGTACAGTACATGTACTCACTATAAATGTGATAGTGTACTGTATTTCTACCAATTTACATAATTCATCTTGCTATATTCTTGAAAATCTTTTCTGTGGGTTTAAAGTGTGCGGGAGGACGATTTACAGCTAAAACGTCCTTTTTTTATTGCGTTTTTCCGTTTATTGCAGGCGGTTTTGGAACGAAAACCACCCCTATAAACAAGGGATTACTGTATATATGTATATGTGTGTATATGAGAGAGAGAGAGAGAGAGAGAGAGAGAGAGAGAGAGAGAGAGAGAGAAAGAAACAAGCCATTCTTGGTGGAGTCAGTAGTATTGTGAACAAACGAGTTTTTTAATTGTTCGATTTCAGTGGCACGTGACAAAGTAACAGCATGACAAGTAGCATTTTAATTTTCTCAATTCTATTGAAATTAGATATCGGAGGCTCCATTGTTTTCAGTCCTTTAATCACATTTGTTCCTAGCTGTCATTAGTTCCCATTTAATGTTTGACCTAAGATCGGAAGAAGAATCATGGTTTCATCCTATCCTCCCATATTCAACCTCTCATACAATATTTATACAGAGTTTACAAAGAAAACTCAAACTTTGCAGGAAGTACCAGAATTTGGGCATCGCTCATAACCAGAACGTTTAGCATGATGCTAATCTCCCAATGAAGCTGGCACGTAGTCTCGCACATTGTTATACCTAGTTAGCTTTAGAAGATTGAACAAGCTACTAATAAATCTGTGGATAGTGCAAAAGAAACACCAGTAGTAACACCATGCCCAGGTTTCGAGGATCATGACAGAATTTCCGCTAGTTATTTTACAGCGATCTAATTTAACGGTGATGTAAATCCAGAGTTAAACTGATGCGATTTCTCCCTGCAGGTTTTAAACAGGGAAATAAAAGAGCCAAGCGTGGTGAAAGGTGAGACCGTGGACAGATCAGAAGCTCAAGCTTCTGTGCAGGCTCCTCCCACTCAGAACCAGCTACCTCAGAAGCAAACCGATGCCACACCAGCACCAATCGCCACCCCAGCCAAGCCACACACAGGTTAGATACTGCGGTCCTGAAAGCTAACCCGAATAAGATGTAATAATCATTTGGTGATGCAGGAAACACAAAAATCTGTCTAAGATGGTTCAGGTTTCAAAAGACCACCATCACCAGTACGATCACCATTAATATTTACTGAAGGTTTAGCTAGAATAACAGCAAGGAGTCTCCTTCCTGTTACAGATCTATACAGACTATTTATATCTCCTTTATAATTGTAAGTTCGGGTATGTAGACTGTTATACAATTACAACTCATTTAAAGTACAATGAGATGAACCATTTCATCTTTTTACGCCTTAATATCGCAATCAACACAACAATGTTTCATAATGAAATTATTCTGGACAAATGTCCACCCCATCTCTTCTAGAGACTGTCAGCCTCGATCCGACAATGCTACAGTTGTCTATGCCTGGGAGTGCAAGAGAGTGAAATTGGCCGAGCTCTCATGGGGGAGGGATGGCATACTTTCTCTGTCCCCTGTCACTAACAGTGGCTGACATCTGTGAGTGCATACAGCATTCCTGCGATTGTGTTGCCCTGCCTTGTAAGACTGCATAAACAGCAGTAGTTAATTAAGATGCAAAGGTTGGATTCACCTCAGAAAGCAGGTGTTAACCCCAACCTTCCCGGGTTGATAGATGTTATGTGATACGTTGATGGGTTGAATTGACTAGATTTAAAGGGATTTTGATTAACCCCCCAAAAAAGTGAATTATTATTATTATTATTATTTTATTTTTATCTATCTGCTAATTCCATGGTACACTAAGCCCGTCACAGAACATGAACAGGTTCTTGCTGTCATAAGCTTTTAAACAGAAGATATAAAACATAGTAGACCATCAAGACTGGATGTTATTGGCGCTCATTTGGAAGGCCATCATCAACAGTTGATGAATGAGGTTCTCTGTGATATTACCAAGAGCAGGAAAAAAAAAAGTTCAAATGTTAATAATAAACTGCGTTAATAAAAAAACAAGCAAGTTTGGTTTGCATTTCTTCCCAATTAAGCGTACCAAAATTTACAGTGACTTACAAACATAGGTACGTACCAAACCGTGAATTTTGTGTCCCGTTACACCCCTGCTATGAGGTAGGGTGGCCAAAGCTTGTTCTGATGAGAAAAAACATCCAATCTGCCTATATTTTGACAAAAATTTGTCAAAATATATTATTTTTTGAGGAGCCTATGGTAGAATTCTACAATTCTCAAAGAACATCATACCATTGGTGAAGCATGGTGGTGGCAGCATCATGCTATGGGGTTGCTTCTCTTTAGCTAAAACTTGGCGCTAATCAAGATCGAGGGAATGACTGGAAAGCAGCTGTGAATAGGGGATTCCTTTTGCAATTTAACAGACCTTTACAGATACTTACTGTACATGTAGTGAAAATTTTGTGTTCTTTATTAATCTCAATGAGAAGGTGTATTTAATTTTATTTCTTTTTCTTTTTGAGCAAACTTTTAAAATAGTCCTAATTATGGATAATAGAATTAGTTTGATTTTGTCCATTACCAGCGTGTAGCTGTCGTCTTTTGTTGAACAATTTCTTTTATTTTTTCTTCATAGATAAATGATAAAGCGATAATGTACAGTAAAATGTTATTGTTTCTGAGGAAAAATCTCCTCAAAATCTCTCAACAATTTAAGCAAATATATATTATTTATTTATTATATTATTTTAATAAGGCTGCCAGTACTAATTATTGAATAAATTAAACTGGAAAAACTGTTCTGTATGTAATTCTAAATGTTTTAAAATGTTTAAAAAAAAAAAATGAAAAACACACACCCAACTGGTTTATTTAGATTTAGTTACATTTGGTGATGTGTTGGTATTTGACCCTAGAGTTTTGTTTACTCAATAGCGTCTGTGTTGAGGAAGAAGAAGCGAAAGATGGGAACTTACAGCCTTGTTCCCAAGAAGAAGACCAAAGTGCTAAAGCAGCGCACTGTGCTGGAGATGTTCCAGCGTGTGCCCCAGTCTCCACCCACTCTGCAGGTCAGCATTCCAGACACACCAGCTCCACTTGGTGCATCCTGATGCTTTGATTATTTTTATGCAATGTTTCATCAGCGGGATCTGCCAGGAACGTTGAGTGTGGCATGTGGAGGTTGAGTGCGGTCTCGGCGTCTGCTTTGCGTTTTAGCTTGTTGATTTATTGCTACTTACAATATAGACAGTGGATGTTTCTGAGTTGTCATGGACTTGCTGGTAAGTTTAACAGGTCTCTTTTGTTGCTTTGCATCAGCCAAAAGAGGCCATACAGGTGAACGGGGATCGAGCGGAGAACGAGTCTGACGAATCGGAGTCTGATGATGATTCTGAAGATGAAGAAGAGATGGCTGGAAAAGAAATGACTGAAGCATGTCAGGAGGACAGCAGATTGGCTTCAATCCCTCAGGTGTGGACTGGTTTTTATTTAATATTTTTTTTCCTCCACATTTTACAGAAATGTAGAATTTATTACCAGATTTGTGAGAGGGAAAAAAAATAGCGGCTGGCTAATTAGCTGCTGGTTTTCCTTCTTATAAAAATACAATCTTAAAAGTTTAAGGTTTAAACTTTTATAAAGATATCAAAGCTTCTCAGGCAAAAAGAGCAATAAAATGACAAAGAAATGTGTTTTTTTTTCTTTTAAGTCTATTTTTCTCTGTTCCTGTGAAGATCATGTGGTATAAAGCAGCCAGTTTAACCAACACTAGTTTAAAGTTGCCCTTAAAACTTAAACTCTTAAAGTCCGGACTATTAAGCGCACCCAAATATAAGCCGTACCCACTGAATTTGACAAACATTTTTATTTTGAACATAAATACGCCGTCTACACTGATATGTCTACACAGGCTTTAATGAAAGACAGTGTCTGTTACACGGCTTGTATCTAAACAGTAGCCTACCAAGAAAGTCATTGTTCACAGTCTTACTCCTTCCTTTCACAACTATTTCTCTCGGGAGTTTATCTTTTGGCATCGTCGTGCGTTTAAAAATCACTATCGGTGAAGCTTTTCTCCCGATGCCGTGCAGCTCAGAACACGGGTGAAGTGCGTTTTTCATGCCCGGTTGTTTTCAGCGTGTTGAATGATTTGCTTTTCCTGTAGACAGTCCGAGTGAGCGGCAGGTCAAACTTCAGAGGAACATCATCCATATTTATGATGTGGTGCGGCCCGATTCAGTGGGAGCGCATCTGATTTAATATAAAGAGTTTCATTGGTTCACCAGAACCCGTTCGGCAATTTCATTGGTCTAATGTTATGGGGCTCAGTTTTCTGTCTTGAAGCTTGTGAAACCAGGAAAAACCCAGGAAAAATCCATAAATTAGCCGCTTCATTGTTTAAGCCGCGGGAAAAAAGTAGCAGCTTATAGTCCAGAAAATACGGTAATTCTAAAAAATTATAATTTTGCCAGTTATTCATACAGAGTACAACATATGACAGAGAAATACAATATAAAGATAAAAAATAAAGAGTAAAGTAACGTAATTATAAATAAAATAAAGTGTAAAAGTATATTAAAATTAAATTTGACTAGAAAGTATAAAAAGGTTAAGGATAGAAATATATATATATATATATATATATATATATATATATATATATATATATATATATATATATATATATATATATATATATATATACAGTGAGGAAAATAAGTATTTGAACACCCTGCTATTTTGCAAGTTCTCCCACTTAGAAATCATGGAGGGGTCTGAAATTGTCATCGTGGGTGCATGTCCACTGTGAGAGACATAATCTAAAAAAAAAAATCCAGAAATCACAATATATGATTTTTAAACTATTTATTTGTATGATACAGCTGCAAATAAGTATTTGAACACCTGTCTATCAGCTAGAATTCTGACCCTCAAAGACCTGTTAGTCTGCCTTTAAAATGTCCACCGTCACTATATTTATTATCCTAAATTAGATGCACCTGTTTGAGGTCGTTAGCTGCATAAAAACACCTGTCCACCCCATAAAATCAGTAAGAATCCAACTACTAACATGGCCAAGACCAAAGAGCTGTCCAAAGACACTAGAGACAAAATTGTACACCTCCACAAGGCTGGAAAGGGCTACGGGGAAATTGCCAAGCAGCTTGGTGAAAAAAAGTCCACTGTTGGAGCAATCATTAGAAAATGGAAGAAGCTAAACATGACTGTCAATCTCCCTCGGACTGGGGCTCCATGCAAGATCTCACCTCGTTGGGTCTCAATGATCCTAAGGAAGGTGAGAAATCAACCCAGAACTACACGGTAGGAGCTGGTCAATGACCTGAAAAGAGCTGGGACCACCGTTTCCAAGGTTACTGTTGGTAATACACTAAGACGTCATGGTTTGAAATCATGCATGGCACGGAAGGTTCCCCTGCTTAAACCACCATATGTCCAGGCACGTCTTAAGTTTGCCAATGACCATTTGGATGATCCAGAGGAGTCATGGGAGAAAGTCATGTGGTCAGATGCGACCAAAATAGAACTTTTGGGTCATAATTTCACTAAACGTGTTTGGAGGAAGAAGAATGATGAGTACCATCCCAAGAACACCATCCCTACTGTGAAGCATGGGGGTGGTAGCATCATGCTTTGGGGGTGTTTTTCTGCACATGGGACAGGGCAACTGCACTGTATTAAGAAGAGAATGACCGGGGCCATGTATTGCGAGATTTTGGGGAACAACCTCCTTCCCTCAGTTAGAGCATTGAAGATGGGTCGAGGCTGGGTCTTCCAACATGACAATGACCCGAAGCACACAGCCAGGATAACCAAGGAGTGGCTCTGTAAGAAGCATCTCAAGGTTCTGGCGTGGCCTTGCCAGTCTCCAGACCTAAACCCAATAGAGAATCTTTGGAGGGAGCTCAAACTCTGTGTTTCTCAGCGACAGGCCAGAAACCTAACTGATCTAGAGAAGATCTGTGTGGAGAAGTGGGCCAAAATCCCTCCTGCAGTGTGTGCAAACCTGGTGAAAAACTACAGGAAACGTTTGACCTCAAACAAATGCTACTGTACCAAATATTAACATTGACTTTCTCAGGTGTTCAAATACTTATTTGCAGCTGTATCATACAAACAAATAGTTTAAAAATCATATATTGTGATTTCTGGATTTTTTTTTTTTTAGATTATGTCTCTAACAGTGGACATGCACCTACGATGACAATTTCAGACCCCTCCATGATTTCTAAGTGGGAGAACTTGCAAAATAGCAGGGTGTTCAAATACTTATTTTCCTCACTGTATATATATATATATATATACACACACACACTAGAAAAAAGTGTATATATTTATATTTACACATGAAAATGTCAGAAGATGACTGTGAGGGTTTTCATATCTGTTTATTTGTTGTTTATTCATGGCTTAGCTTGGAGAAGAGCACGAGTCTGAAGAGACCGCTGAAGAGGAAGGGGAAGAAGAGCAAGATGAGTCAGACTTGGTAAGAGCATCGGACTCCCTTCCCTCTAAAGCCCAAATGTTGTTCTTTTGAACTACTTAAACAGTTTCTCTGCTCTACAGCATTTCTCGTCAGTATAGAGCCTATGATTGTATTCATTAAACTAATTGGCCTACACTTTTTGTCTTTTCGTATGCTAACAAACCATAGTCTATGATTCGTCATGGTTGTTTAAGGGGACATCAGAGGTCTAAACTAAAATCCAGTGTTATAATGAACTCTATTAGTTAAAGATTAGGGACGAATTTGTTTACAATTTTTTATTTTTTTTCCCCCTCAGAGTTCTGAGTCCAGCTTAAAGAAGAAGATGAAAAAGAAGGCCAAAGCAGACAGCCCTTGGCTCCGGCCTGCCAGAAAACGTAAAAAGAAGCTGAAGACAAAGTCCATGGAAATTTCAGGTAGTTTTGCCCTTGAGTAATTGTCGCGCGTCAGAAGTAGCATAACTAATCAATAGAGTTCATCTATGTTCAAGTGCTACATGATGTCATTTTAAATACGCCTGTTTCAGAGTTTGTTACAGAACATATCTAAACGAATAGCGTCAGGAAGACCAAGTACAATTAAATTAGGGCATGAATATTTAAATATACCAAACTTTCAATATGCTGCAGAGCATCATTAAATTAACCTCTGGAAACGCAAAGAAAATGGTGCAAGTGCAACTGTTTTGAGAGGAAGCTGTACACCAAATGTCAGTGACCAGGTTATTCAGAGCTCAAGTTAAATTCTTGTGATGCCACCATCACCATGCTTTAGTGTGAAGCTTGTTTTTAGGGTAATGATCAATATTGGGTTTTCACCACACGTAGCTGGTGGGCAAGAAGTTCAATTTTGGTTTCATCCGATTGGGGAACCTCAAATTTGACGAGACTCCATTATGATTAAGGCAAAGACACGGCACAAGCGTGAGCTCGTCTTGAGAATGCTGTTTCACAAAGTCAAACAACAGGTCGGATTATTCAGAGGAGTAACCAAAAGGCCAAAGGTAACGTGATACTTGTGTTCCAGGTTGTAAGGAGATAAATCCTTTTGTGAGAGGGAGATACTTTGTCAATGATCACTGAAATGCATGCTAGGCCAGCCAAAAAGCACCACAGCTGGAATGGTTTAGTTCCAATCAGAGATTGTTCATGACTGAGACTAAACAAATCCAGGTTTGGGTGTGGACCCCTTTTCCCCACCGAGTTGCTTTAAAATGGTGTTAAGTTCTCTCTGTGTGTGATCCTCTACGTTTAGGTATGAATGCCCAGACTCGGTTAGAGATTCCAGACCAGACTCCTACCCCTGTCCCTGCCACTGCTGACCCGGACAAAGAGTACACCGAGGTTCCATTAGAGTCACTTAACCTGGAAGCCCAGGATGCCTGGCTGAACACTGAAAGCACGGGTGAGAGCTGGCGGTGTCAGTACATTTATAAACTGAACTTGGGGCTAAAGACATTCCAAGTTGATCGAAGTTTTCGTAGCAATTCGCACATAGATACGATTTTTTTTTAATTGCTTGAATGCTGCTGATGACTTAATTGCTAGAGCACTCTTAGTACAAAGAGGGAAGGGTGCCCCCTGGTGGTGACAGATAAAACCCATTGATTTTTATGGTTTTTTATAAAATAAATTTTTAAACCCAATACACCATACTTTTTTTGCCATCAGATAATAAAATAATAAGGAAAATAAAAGATATTGCAAATTCAGATTAGTATTGTGCTAATAAAATGCTCACAATGGCTATTTAATCATTTGGACTAATTTCTACCTACAGAAGCCTCTAGCACCACACAGAGTTCAGCGATCGACATGGTGCAGGAGCTTCCGCTTTGCAGCTGCCGCATCGAGACCCCCAAGAGCCGCGAGATCCTCACTCTAGCTGACAGGAAGTGCATGGCAACCGAGAGTGTGGATGGACAGGTGAGAACATGCAGCGCAAGGCATATTGGACACTGATGTGTACTACATAAGTGAATTCATGTCCATGATTATACGTGGTGTTTCTCATAGAAAATCAATCGACACTTCCTGAACAATCAAAATCCAGAATTCAACCCCACTGCGTTATAATGGATATGGACCTCATTCTTCACTATGATGTGAACTTAGTAGTGCAAGTTGACTGTATCAGATAAACAGAATAAAGGCTTTGCTTTTGATTTGCGTGATCAGAGTACGCGCCATCTTTATTTCTGTTTAGCTGAGTCGGTGTCAAAGCGCGGTTCTGAAGCACGAGATGATGAGGCCGTCGAACTCCGTGCAGCTGCTGGTGCTGTGTGAGGAGCACCGCACAGGAATGATCAAACATCAGTGCTGCCCTGGCTGTGGCTTCTTCTGTAGGGCGGTGAGTGTGCCTGTAGCTTCAAACCGTGGCCGGTTGTTAGTTTGTTTTTCTTTTGCTGTTTAAGAAAAATTCCCTGAATTGGACACTGTCATTTCACTATAGGGAACCTTTCTGGAGTGCCAGCCAGAGGTGAACATCACTCACCGCTTTCATCGGCACTGCGCGTCAGTACTGAAAGGTCAGAGCTTCTGTCCACACTGCGGCGAGGAAGTCAGCAAGGCTAAAGAAGTCACCATTGCCAAAGCAGACACCACGTCTACAGTGCCCCGGAGCCAGAGCCCCGGCACCGTACCCACTTCAGAGGGCAAGGCTGACACCACCACAGGAGGGTATGGGTATATACGTGCACTTTAATCATCAATCAGGTGGTAGTGGTTTACACCGATCAGGCATAACGTTATGACCACCTGCTGAATATTGTGATGGCCCCCCTTTTGCTGTAAAAACAGTCCTGACCTGTTGAGCTCGTCTGTTGGATCAGACCACACGCGCCAGCTTTCCTACATGGTTTAATGAGCCTCGGCCTCCCACGACCCTGTCGCCGGTTCACCACTGTTCCTTCCTTAGAGCGTTTTGATAGATACTGACCACTGCAGACTAGGAACTCCCCACATGAGCTGCAGTTTTGGAAATGCTCCGACCCAGTCGTCTAGACATCACAATTTGACCCATGTTATTTTTCCTGCTTCTAACACGTCAACTTTGAGGACAAAATGTTCACTTGCTGCCTAATAAATATATCCCACTCACTAACTGGTGCCATGATGAAGAGACGGTGCTATTCACTTCACCGCTCATAATGTTATAATGTCATGTTATGCCTGATCAATGTATGGTATCTCATCCACATCGCCCTCCTGAGTATTTGATTTCAGTTAGAGGTAAATCCATTTGATGGATGCAGAAAAATCCACTTGGTGGCTTTTTTGAAATGATAAATGTGCTCTGGAAAAAGCCCATTAATTTGAAGGCGATTGGCATTTTAGTAAACCAGCATTACTGAAGCTTTTATCAATTGGTAGGAATTTTTTTGTGTCTTTGTGACCTATTAAACATTGATGCACAACTTGACTGAAAAATGATGCCCAACATGTGTTTGGTTTTAGGGCGCCTCGTCTTTCATTATCAGGCGAAGGGAGAGCAGACAGTACTTTATCCAGACCTTCTGAGACTGAAAATGGATCACTTGCAGAGGAAGCCAGCAGGCCAGATCAAGTGGGTGCAGAAACAGTGGCTGGACCCCTGGTAGCACCTCCTAAGGAGACTCTGGAAACCATTTTATTGGCACTGGATGCAGAGAAGTAAGAAAACTAAGAAAAAACATTTCATAATTAAGCACATATTCAGGATTGACATATTTTGATTGATAAATTATAATATATTTTCAGGCCAAAGAAGCTTCGCTTTCACCCAAAACAGCTTTATATCTCTGCTAAGCAGGGGGAGCTGCAGAAAGTCTTAATGATGCTTGGTAAGATGCCTTGCTCAGCCATATAATCTTCATCCTGATCACCATTAGATACAGATACAGATGTTTGTCTGTTTTTCCCCCCAGTGGAGGGAATTGACCCAAACTTCAAGATGGACAGCCAGAGCAAACGTACGCCTCTCCATGTAGCAGCTGAGGCTGGACACCAGGAGGTCTGCCATATGTTGATCCAGGTCAGCATTTGTGCACATCATGTATAGGGGATTAATCTTAAGTGCATGAATTAACCCTAACTATTTAGGGTTTTATTTTCACATTTAAAAGTTGTATGTTTGTCCGTCAGGCCGGCGCAAACCTGGACATATGTGATGAGGACCAACGGACTCCTTTGATGGAGGCCTGTGAAAACAATCAGCTGGATACAGTCCGCTACCTGCTAAGAGCTGGAGCCATCGTTTCCAACAAGGTTTTAAAGCTACACCATGCAGTCAATATTGTGTCTGTTTGCCTCTTAGCTACATGCCTTGATCACTGATCTTCATGTGTCTGCACACATTGGGGGGGGAAAAAAAAAAAACTAAAACTCTTTTTTTCAATCTGTTTTTAGGATGCGGAAGGGTCCACGTGTCTCCACCTTGCTGCTAAAGCCGGCCATTTTAATATCGTAAAACACTTGCTGTTTACAGGCATTATCGACATCAACGGTCAGGTGAGGATAATGGTTGTGCATTTCCCATCATAGTCATGTGATCAGGTTGTAGTCTTTAGGTGTAGCTGTGGATCTAGCAGTCCTACAGCTCTGCTCTTGTCTGCAGGATGACGGGGGCTGGACAGCAATGATTTGGGCGACGGAGTACAAACACGTCGAACTGGTCAAGCTGCTGTTATCTAAAAGTGCCGATCCCAACATCAGAGATAAGGTCAGTGTGTGTCCCCAAATCTGGAGAAAAAAATTTCAAAATAAGTTAGGATAATATTATGGTTCCAATTTTGAACATTTAATTTCTCAGTGGCTCTTTTTTAAAATGTACAGCGCCCCTAACACCAGTTTAATAGATCTCTATTGAAAATAATCGCATTTATTTTCAGCCTTTTAAAACATTATGAGCAGGGGGTCAACCGATTTAAGTGGTTTTGTCGTTAATCGCAACGAGGCTATCAGTAAAAATTCATACAGAGAGTTTTTCCTGGTTCCAGATCGCAGCAATTACGACAGCGGCCTCTAGAGGCGAATCACTGACACCATGTGCTCTGTTTTTACTCTGCTGTATGAAGATATTCTTATTTATTTCATTTAGCATATTTTAATGCTTTCATTACTGTTTATTAAAAACAAAAACACTTTGTAATAAAGTTTTTAATACACTTGACCTGTGGTTATGAGGTACCTGTTAAAATGGGAACACAAGGACAGCGTGATGTTTTCTTTTGGTAGGAGGAGAATATCTGTTTGCACTGGGCAGCGTTCTCTGGCTGTGTAGAGATAGCTGATGTCCTTCTGAATGCCAAGTGTGATCTTAACACCGTTAACGTGCACGGAGACTCACCTTTGCACATCGCATCGCGAGAAAACCGATTGGATTGTGTCACGTGAGTGCAATCTGATCCCACAGCCAATTACTGTTCATTCCATTGGAATGCATTATGTAAATGCTCACATTTCCGAATGAAATATAACCTTATTTTATTTGTGCCAAAGTGATATTTTGATGCATTCAGAAGTTTGAAATTAGAATTTTCAGATTGATGTCAGCAGTAAGCTTCTCAACCTTATGCCAACTACAGGCTGTTTCTGTTACGGGGGGCGGACGTAAACCTCAAGAACAGGGAAGGAGACTCGCCACTAGAATGCTGCAGCCAAAACTCGAAGGTGTGGAGCGCTCTGCACGCCAACAAAAGACAGAAGGAGGCAAGCAGTGAGGGACGCACCTCTGGAGAGAAGCTCCTCAACAGGTAGTCCAGTTTCAATAAATACAGAGTCTTCAAATGCAAAATAAAGTGAATGCATACAGCCATTTGAAATGATCCCCCCACCCCCCTCTTTGGAATGCCATTAATAGATAACCTTCATTTAATTTATTTTAATTATACACTGCATGTCCAAAAAAAAGTCACAACCTGGATTTAACTAATCAAACAGGTAAGAGCCGCCCATTGCATCATCAGGCAAAGGCATTATTGCTTAAGGCATAAGTCCAACGCATTATTAAAAACCGGAAGGATAGTGGGGAACCATCATCTTCAAAGAAGAAATGTGGATGAAAAGATCTTGAAGGATCGTGATCGCCGATCGCTGAAACATTTGATGAAATCAAATAGTGAAAAACAACCGAAGAACTCTGCTATGTTTATTAGTGAGATGAACCGCATTTCCTCACACACAATGCGAAGGGAACTCAAGGGATTGGGACCAAACAGCTGTGTAGCCTTAAGAAAACCACTTATCAGTGAGGCTAATCAGGAAATTAAGGCTTCAGTTTGTTAGGGAGCATAAAGATTGGACTAGGAAACAATGGAAGAAGGTCATGTGGTCTGATAAGTCCAGATTTACCCTGTACCAGAGTGATGGGTGCATCAGTTCATCCACATCTCTTCTTTCCGTTCCCTGTGGGGGCAGCACTATGATCTGGGGGTTGCTGCAGCTGGTCAGGTTTTGGTTTGTGCCCAAAGAATGAGGTCTGCTGACTTCCTGAATATTCTGACTGACCAGGTTATTCCATCAATGGATTTTTTTTTCTTCTCTGATGGCACGGGTATATTCCAAGATGAAAATGGCAGGATTTATGGAGCTCAAATTGTAAAAGAGGATTCAGGGAGCATGAGACATCATTTTCACACATAGATTGGCCCCCACAGAGTCCAGACTTCTGACAATCTTTGGGATGCGCTGGAGAAGACTTTGCACAGGGGTCCGACTCTCCAATCATCATTACAAGATCTTAGTGAAAATATTAGTGGGAATTTTTTTTCTTTGGACTGGCAATGTGTATATTATTAAATATGCTGTAATATAGAAATATTAATTGTTTTATGTAATTTAATCTAATGTTTTTTTTTTACTTTTTTAATGTATGACTTTTGTGTACACATCGTCTTATTGAAACACTTCATACTTTATTTTGCATATTTAATTCATTCCTTAATACATTCAATTTATTTCTCTAATACATTTTCAAAAACCCAGTTTTGTTTAGCTTTTTTTTTTTTTAGGGTTTTATGTGTTGTTACTGACATTACTTCCTGATTTACTTTTCTTACTGGTTTACTGACTGTTACCTGCTTAAATATATACTGATTTGCATATTTATTTATAGAATTTTTACTTAATTGTGTACTAACATACTGTTTTGCTTACTTCACTGACTGGTTAGTGACTGACTGGTTGCTTACAGACTCACTGACTGATTGGTTAATGACTGGCCATATATTGACTGACTGAATGGTTACTTACAGACTCGCTGACTGATGTACTGACTGACTGGTTATTTATTGACAGATTACAGACTGACTGGTTACTTAGTGACTTTTATTTTTTAAATTACTGTTCTTACTGACTTACTTGTCATGACTTTGACTTGCATGGTTACTGTGGTGTTTTGTATTGACGTTTCTTCTGCCTTTATTCAGGGACATATCTCGAGGTTATGAGAAAGTACCTGTGCCCTGTGTGAACGCTGTGGACAGTGAGCCCTGCCCAAATGACTACAAATACGTGCCCGATAGCTGCGTCACCTCCCCCATGAACATAGACAAAAACATCACTCACTTACAGGTAAGGCAGCTTACAATATCTCCGTTACTGAGAAAGTTGTAATGCAGAGGAAAACATTGCTGGGTGTGTCTGAGTGGTATAGATGAAAGTTTTTATTTTGGATGGCGATAATTATCAGTACCTTTCCATGAAGATTCCATTATATGTTATATAACGGGAGGAGGTGGACAGGGAAAAGCACCTGATAGCCACTAATACACCCGCTGTTAAAAATATTGGTGTATCGGTGAATCTTATGAAGATCATTGACATCATGGCATCCGCTCAGTACCAGGATATTTCAACCTAAAACTCGGATGCATCTGCCGGGAGGTTTAGACTCATTGGTAAATTTAGGCTTTTGATAATAGAAATTGTTAATGATTGTATTGAGTGGTTTTGTCTTTTTTAGTATTGCGTCTGTAAAGACGACTGCTCCTCGGCCAGCTGCATGTGCGGTCAGCTCAGCCTGCGCTGCTGGTATGACAAGGTGCGACGCAACATTTCAGTATCGTCTTTAAAAACGCATCTATTAATTAGCGAAATAGCTGCCAAATTGTGCACGCGCGTCGTACTGCACCGCTCATGACTCACCGATCACGTCGCGTTTGCTCTCAGGAAAGCCGTCTGCTGCCAGAGTTCTGCTCCGAAGAGCCGCCGTTCATTTTCGAGTGCAACCATGCCTGTTCCTGCTGGAGAAACTGCAAGAACCGGGTTGTCCAAAACGGACTAAGGTAGCGTCATGAGTATGTCCAATATCTTCTATGAAATTTCTCAGTACATTCTAACAAAGTTTTTAATTTAATTATGGTCAGGATTCGACTGCAGCTGTTCAGGACTCTAAAAATGGGCTGGGGTGTTCGGACGTTACAGGACATCCCTCAAGGAACCTTCGTCTGCGAGTGAGCTGCTCTCAATTCTCTTTCTTTGTCTGTTTGTTTGACTCAATTTGGGATGCTGGCCATTATTTTCCCTTTAGGAAATAAAATACCTGGATGAAGTGTGTGTGTGGGGGGGGGGGGAGTACAGTTTTGTGCACACTCTGATGACCTCCTTTTGTGCAGGTACGTCGGGGAAATCATCTCTGACGCAGAAGCAGATGTCAGGGAGATTGATTCCTACCTGTTCAGCCTCGACAGCAAGGTAGCGCCAAACTAAAAATAATCCGCCTCGTCTCGGCGAAGTGCTCCTGGTCTGCCGGGTTTCTCACTCCGTCTACTTCCTTTTGTTTTTTTTCCCTGAGGGTGGATAGAGGGTAAAAGTGCAAGCACTTTGAGCAAAATTTCACACGTTGTTGCATAACATCTCACCTAATTCAGGCTGAGAGCAAGACCTGCCTTCTGAGTGGTGCAGATGGGGACACTGGATGTTTTTCTGTGCATTAAATAGAATATTCCATGCATTTATTATTGCGGAATTATTACGATATAAGTAGGTGATATCTTTTGATTAGAGGTCGACCGATAGTGGGTTGTGGTTGGATCGTACTTGCCGATTAGCCAAATAATCATCCGATTTTTTAAAATGGATACTGGATAAAAAAAAAAAAAAAAAAAAGCAAACACTCCATGTAAAATAGTAAAAAAAAAAATTTCTAAAACAGTACTGAGTCATGAAATCTGCTAAATTATATAAATTATTAATATATGAATGAATAAATATAATAAATAAATTGTAAATATTAAATATAAATAAATATAGTCCGTGCAGTCTCACAGACATTCGCCTCTAGAGGCCGCTATGGTAATGACTCCAGACTTTCAGCAACAGACGCAAGCTGGAAAAACTATCAGTATGGATTTCTGTCGATAGTTTCAGCAATCAAATATCAACCTCTATCTTTGATTATGGGGTTTATTGACCATTCTTGTTGTGGCTGTGTTTTCAGAGCGTTGTTTTTTTTTTTTTTTTTTTCTCAGGCTCCTAAACATAGCTTGTTATTCACTATTATAGCGATTGGCATGATGTCATGGCCTCCAAACACGTTTGTTTTTTAGCACGAAAAGAAGAGATTTATTCACTGTCCAATATAATTACCACAATACTCATTAATGCAATCTGATCTTGCTGCACACTTAAATAAACGACTGGCTTTGGTCGAGGGAAAAATTTAACATAACCCAATCCTCCATTTACACACGAACCACTTTTCCTTGTTTTTATCGCAGGTTGGCGATATGTATTGTATAGACGCCCGTTTCTATGGCAACATCAGCCGCTTCATAAACCACCACTGCGAGCCGAACCTGTTCCCCTGCCGAGTGTTCACCTCCCACCAGGACCTGCGTTTCCCGCACATCGCGTTCTTCGCCAGCAAGAACATCATTGCCGGAGACGAGCTAGGGTGAGCCGTGCCCCTGCCTTCCCTTCTTAAACGCAGCGGTTAATCTGCAGTCGTTAACTTCTCGTTAGCTTCTCATCGGTGTAGTGTAATGAAGTGTAAATATAGATAGGTTGAATTAAATATATATTTGCAAATTGGGACACATCATGTAAAATCTTATGCTGAGCTCTCAATTCTTATTGGTCAGGAGGTGTTCCTTTATTCATGTTCTATAACAGTAGCTCTGAAAGAAGGCTGTAGTTTAAATCACGGGGGGTTTTTTTGTGTTAACTTCCGAATCATATGATCTCATCTACATCTGAGACTTATAAATACAAAGCAAAGTGAAGAATTGCTAGAATGATAACAAGTTCTGAACCCTCCCTTATGTCTCTCATGTCAGGTTCTTGTGACACGAGGATTGGATTGTAATTTTTTACAAATTTTTTTTTTTCTCTTTAGAAACATGTATACAGGGGATTTTCATTAAGCGTCATCAGAATGTGTTTAAAGTTTTTTTTTTTTTTTGTCTGCCATGTATATATCCCTGTTGTTTACATGACGATAAAACTTAAACAAACAAAAAAAAGAATCAGCAACCGAACTTGCTAATGTTCTATACTATTAAACTAATCCGGTTACACGTGTAAAATCTATGATCTTCTACATGATCACCAAAATCTGTGTTGAGGTTTTAGGCAAATGTGAACGAAAATGAAATGCTAAAGTAAAACTGCTTTCAAAAGAAAGTCGAAAAAGAAAAGATGAAAGTAAAACTGCGTTTGTGTCAATATTTATTTATTAATTTTTTCAATTAATTATTTATTTATTTATTTATTTTTGCCGAAACTATTTTCATTTTCCTTTTTTTTAATTTTTGTTTATTTTTTTTTATTTTTTTTTATTTTTTTTTTGAACCATAAATAAAAAAAACTAACTTTGTTTCTTCAGGTTTGATTACGGTGATCATTTCTGGGACGTGAAGGGCAAACTGTTCAGCTGCCAGTGTGGCTCGTCTCGGTGTAAACACTCGGCGGCGGCGATCACTCAGCGTCAGCCGGACAGCACGCCAGGAGAACAGCAGGCCACCACCCTCCCAGATACCAGCTCTTCTACTACACCATCCAGCCCCACCTGAGCCTCGTCCTGCTCTTTTCCTCCATCTTCCAGCCATCACCAGCGAGCACACACCTAATCAGGGGAATCCTAGCAGAAAGGCTGCCTGGACCACCGGCCTTTTTGGCTACAGCGCTCTTGGTTGAACTTGTTGTTGGACTGCAGATGAGGAGTTATGCACATGTACAGATATCTCATGTTCGCGGAGGATAGAATCTGACTACGTGTTGGCTCTCAGAAAACCGAGGACGACCTCAAGCCCCTGCAGGACTATGCATCACTCGGTGTCCTTTTAAAGAAAACGCTGAAGATGATGTTTTAATGTTTCCAACGTCCACGCGCAATACAAAAGTATACTTTTTCTCGGCCACAGATTTTCACACGCGAGATGCACTCGCACACCTTCATTTCTCAAGGACTTCTTCGTTCGGCAAGAACTGTATCGTGAAGAATTTTTCTTTTTCTTTTAATTTCCCCCAAGTAATTGTATTTTCAGATAAAAAGAAAAGATCTGGATGTATGAGAAACACATAATTTTTTTATTCATTTTTAAACGTTTCCAGATATTACGAGCATCTGTTTGTGTGGTTAAATTCTCATCGGTGCTGGACGTTATTTATTTGCCAGTGTTTGTCGATCAATTCCCATCTGACAGGACGTTTTCTCATAATCCTGCTCCGACCATTGAAAGGACCGTGAGCCTTAGAGACAAACTGCCCACTTCGAGCTCCTGGCTCCTGCATGTTACTGATTAAATCAGGAAAAAAAAAGCTTCTTGCGCTGTTTCATTGCTGTGAAACTGTAAACCGCTCACGAGAAGACTGATCGTCTCGCTTTATGACCCTTCAGGAGCGGACGAACTCATCTCAACAGCGATGGTCTTTAATTCATGATCATGTCCAAAACTTTTGCCATTTAAGGCCATATGTAGTCGAATAGGAATTTCGGTTAGGGAATTTGTGGTTATTCAATACTGCAAATGGTGCTGAACAAAAAGATTTTGTTTGTTTTTATTTTTTTATAGTTCAATGTGCGAATACACATTCTGAAATAAGATTAACCATTTTTTTTTTTCCTGGTTTTTTTTATTTTATTTTTTTTTTTAATACATTTACCTCCGGTTTTCTTACTGTAGATGACATTGTTGGCATGTACCCATTTAGTTAAATTTAATGATTTCTTGTTGATGGTGAAGCTATGTTTGTTTTTGTTTTTTTTTTTTGTTTTTTTTTTATGTTAATAGTATAGTCACAATTATTGTGCCCATTCTGCCATGTTGATCCAAATCACTGCAAAATGGTAAGAAAAAAAATGCTACATTTTTTTCTCATTAGAGACACAGTTGTGGTTGTAAATATTTTTTTCTCCAATAAATTTACTTCTAATAAAAGAATCTTTTTTGTTGGACAGACCTCTATAGCTGCAAGCAGCGATTATGGGTGGGGCCAAGCACTTTGTGAACCTTTTGACAGCAAAACCATATTGGGATACGAAATTCTCACTTACTGTTTTCAATATTCATCATTGTCTTGCAATAGAATTATGGATGAAACCTTGGGTTTGGGTTGGCCTTAAAATGCTGTATACAGAATTGTCACATATTGTGTAGGAAACGTAGCAAAAAACACCCTTGTGTGTTTTATTTCTTTTTTTGTTAAAATTTTTTTTTTTTTTTTTTTTTATTAAATACCAAAATGGCCAACTTCCTGTTTGACATAAAATAAATAAAGAACTTTCTGCACCTTTCAAGAGAAAAATCTTCATTTCAAGTTATGTGGTTTAAAAGTTACTCCAACAATAGTCTTTACCCAGAGTGAAGCATGGTGGTGGCGGCTTTTTTGCTTTTCTGACTAACGACTTATACATGACTTATAACTTCAATTAAGTCCATATTGGTTTCATTTTGTAACAGCCAAAGGCAGAAAAGTTAAAGTAACGTTCAAGACACCCTAGTTGTATTAATAGTAAATGATTTGCATGAAATAGATTTGTTTTTTTTCCCAATCTTTAAAATGCAGTGCAACCAAACTGGAGTGATTTAAATATACTAAATTAGATGTTAAATAGAGCCATTATCTCTTGGTAAATTAGCCCTACGGCGGCATCGATGCTGAGGCCGACCAGTGTTCCACCCCCTGTGCGAGTGCTCTGGTGGTGCAGTAGTAGTCCCACCCCAGGTCTTTCTGTATAATCAAGCACAGACTGTTTTGTAAAATCATTCAACAAGCGAAAGCAGGAAGTCTTGCTAATTGTTGCAGGCTTTGTAATCCGTTTTCCCTGTTCTCTTCCTGATTGTGGCGAAAAACGGCAACTTTGTAGCTGATTTTAGGGAACTAAAGGCTTTTGGCAAGATAAAGCTTCTTAATGAGAAGGACAGGAACTGCCTTTCCGCATACTACAAAAGCTAACGCTTCCACAGGCTGAGCTACTTTGTCCTCAAGTGCTTCAAGATCATCTGTGCAGGCACTCTTGAAAATGTTCTTCTGAGAAGTTGGATGTGAAATCAGATTGAGGTTAACAAGGAGAAACCATGAGAGGAAATTTGAGGTCTCATTCCAAATGGCTGGAGAGAAAATCAGCTGTGGTTTATGGTAGGACTGACCTTGTTTTGGATCTTAATGATTTTTATTTTTATTAAAAATCTATCTTTGTTTTAGCTAAACAGCTAACTTTACATGCATGACTAACGATTGTAGATTAGTCAGTAATGTACCACTGTATTTGCAAATAAGACTATTTATACCACAGTGATGTTAAAGGATCAATATGTGCAATATGTCTGGAATCAGGGTCTCTAAAGGTTTGTCAATATTTTCTGTAAGGAGAGTCTACACTATTTGGACAAAAGTATTGGGACACCTGACTTTTCCAGCCATATGTGGTTCTTCCTCAAACCTTAAGCACAGAGTTAGAGGTACACAGTTGTACAAGATGACTGGATGCTATAGCATTAAATTTTTTTCCTTCACTCAAGCTGCACGACTCAAACCTGTTCCAACATGACAATGCCTCTGCGCATAAAGCCAGCTACATGAAGATATGCTTTACATGGTTTGGAGTGGAAAATTTTGACTGACCTGCTATAAAACTCTGACCCCATCCTTTTGAACCCCTTTGGGATGAATTGGATTGCTCACTGCACCCCAGGCCTCCTCACCCTTGTGGGCTGAATGAGCACAATTTTTTAGAAGTACACTCCAAAATCTATTGGAACATCTGAGAAACATTTCTGAGAAAAGAGCTAAATACTTTCTTGATAAAACAAGAAGCTGAATATTAAACTTGAGAGAAAAAGTAAAAGGTGGAAAAGCAGATTTGTGTTATCAGGTGTTGCTTTAAAGGAAGATTTTAGTGGCTAAAGGTATAAAAAAAAAAAAAATGGGTTTAATTAAGTGTGGTTTCATATCCATGACTTTATTGTAACATGTTCGTTCCGTGAATGCAGCCTTGCGCTCGGTGACACTCAGAACATGGCGGATGTTGACACTGGGAGTAGAGTACAGCTCTTGGGCTCACACCACTGAGCTCTCTGACAGGCAGAGGAAGAGGAGGGTAGAAGTGGCTGACGTGTCACACACTGCCACACTCCCAGAACCCGCTCAAATGTGTGAAGATGTCCAGAGCTTGGCTAAATCCAGCAGCTACGACACCATTATTGACCTCGAGAGGCCTGATAACGTGAAGGGTACAGACATTATCAGTGCACATGAGATGTGCCAGGACAACATCACGCTGTGGTGGAGCAGGTAAGCATTTCAAATGAGAAACAGAACTTATATTTGTTTCAACTCCTATCGACTGATACATTATTGGGGGAATACTGGTAACCATGAAAAAAACCAAATTGGAAATAGCAACACTTCCACCTTTTCTGTCATCATGAAATCTCAATCCGATTATTATGCAAATTGGAAACATGCCCAAACTTACAGACCTACAGAGTCACATTTGCATAATTGAACCTGATCAGCTCAAACATGATGCAATAACACTTCAATTTACATTTACAGCTTTATTTCTTTCAAAATCAGAATATTTTATTGATCCTTTATTGATTATTTATTGGGGAAATTGTTGGTTTGCAGTTGCAGTTAAGGTAAAGATTAAAGTGACACGAACAAAACAAAAAAATAAGGAGAAAATTAAAATAAATATACATATGTACATATAACTTAGGTATGTGTAAAAAAGAGTTATATATTAAGTGAAATAAAGTGTGTAGCAGAGGTGAAACTGATGGCAGGAAAAGACTACAATCATAGTTATACAAGTTACTGCACATGTAACAATAATTTTTTATTATTATTGCACTGAAAATTATGCAACGGTCAGTTTTTACACTGTGACCCTGGTGGGGTTTTAATTATATACATAAATTCTGATATTACATTCAAATGGTCAAAATGGTTGCAATAATCAGGAATCAAAATACACTATATTGCCCAAAGTATTCACTCACCCATCCAAATCATTAAATTCAGGTGTTCCAATCACTTCCATGGTTGCAGGTGTATAAAAACAAACACCTGGACATGCAGACCGCTTCTACAGGTCGCTCTGAGAAGCTCAGTGAATTCCAACATAATAGGATGCCACCTGTGCAATAAGACCAGTTGTGAGATTTCCTCGCTACTAAATATTCCACAATTAACTGTTGGTGGGATTATAACAAAGTGGAAGCAATAAAATCATAAAATCAGAGAGACACATAGTGCACAGAGGTCACCAACTGTCTGCAGCGTCAATAGCTACAGACCTCTTCACGTGGCCTTCAGATTAGCTCAAGAACATTGCAAAGAGAGCTTCATGGAATAGGTTTCCATGGTTGAGCAGCTGCATCCAAGTATAAAGTTTGGTGGAGGGGAGATTATAATTTGGGGTTGTTTTTTAGGAGTTGGGCTGGGCCCCTTAGTTCCAATGAAAGGACTCTTAATGTTTCAGCTTACAAAGACATTTTGGACAATTTCATGCTCCCAACTTGTGGTAACAGTTTGGAGATGGCCCGTTCCTGTTCCAACATGACTGCGCACCAGTGCACAAAGCAAGATCCATAAACCTGGATGAGTGAGTTTGGTGTGAAAGAACTTGACTGGCCTGCACAGTGCAGACAGAACACCTTTGGGATGAATTAGAGCTGAGACTGCTATCCAGGCCTTCTCGTACAACATCAGTGTCTGAAATCACAAATGTACTTCTAGAGAAATCGTCAAAAATTCCCATTAACACTCTCCTAAACCTTGTGGAAAGCCTTCCCAGAAGAGTTGCAGCTGTTATAGATGCAAAGGGTGGGCCAATATCATATTAAACCATACGGATTAAGAATCGGATGTTACTCAAGTTCAGGCAGACGAGCGAATAGTTTGTGCAATATAGTGTATGTCAAGAGGTTACTCAAAATAATGAGTTATTAAGTTATAATATTAAAAACAATACAATATACTTATGTTATATATATATATATATATATATATATATATATATATATATATATATATATATATATATATATATATATATAATACTATATAATATGATCTATAAGCTATATCTTATGGTTTTGATGAATTTTATGGCTTGCTCATGCAAAAGAAAATCAAGAAAAATGTGTTTTTGTAATGCTTCGCTTTGCCATTAGAGGGCATTGTAGTTCAGAGGAGGAAAACAATATATCGAATAGCATGAAACGTGACTTTCGGCCTATTTATGTGAGCTGTAAACAGACCTTTCACTTATATGATGTTGTTGAAGTTTTGCTTAATTCCTGAAAAAGCTGTTTAAAAATGTCCCTTTGATAGAAAGGTGGTGTCATTTTCTATGCTGTTTTATCAAGACAAATTGAATAAAGCTTTATTACAATGTACCTCAGATGTAGTGAGACATATACCTACATTTCTAGGAAAAAACAAGCCGATCATAAACTCTGTACAATCTGTAGTGCCTTATGGCAATGAACAGGCTGCCTTTCTACTGAGAAACTATGGATCAAATAGTTTCTGAACACTTCCACACATTTTCTTTCTGAATGCTAGTAGACGTTCCTCTAATTAACTGATCCTTCACACCCTGTTTTTCAACATGCCCAAAAGTGTCTCTCATTATGATCTACTGTCTTACTTAAAAAACAACAAAACCAAAAAAAAAAAACCAGGAGATAGAAGCACTAGAGTGAGAGAGTTCACTGTCCACTAAGACACTGATGTCTGAGTGTGAATGGACGTGTAGTTGGACACTGAGTGGACTTTAACTTGTGACACTGTTACAGAATCTTGTATGTATGAATTCTCACAGCTCATGCAAAAAAGAAAAAACTTTTTTAGGCCTGATCTGATAGTCTCTGCTTATAGATAATGGATTTTGTGTGAAATAAAAAACCCCAGACAATGGATGAATGTTTGCTATTTAATTTGTACCAAAATACATCTGTAGTCACATGTAGTACAGTTGGTGTGTAATGTAGTGTTTTGTTGGCAAGGGTTGATAACACACTTCAACAGGTGGCCATTTTGAAGCAGCTATAGACATGGCTGTGGATACGTGTGGTCCAAAGTAGCACATTCGGACAAACATGACCTTAGATCACATGTCTAAGTGATTGGGTGTATTTTCCAGAAATGCATTTTAAGCCTCGTTGTCCAATTTGGATTTTGTATCTACATTTTTTTCAGTATTAAAAACTAAAAATTTGCTATAAAGGCAATCCCATAATGCTTTATTACAAAATATATAATCCCATAATGCTTTATTACATGGGAAACATTTTGCACCAGGAAATGACTGTGATATTCCCAAAATGCCATTTTTCTATACACTATTAAATGCTGTCTCCTACTGTAATTTGTGCTGGAAACCTGGACACACCAGTGAATAGGATGTAAGTGGAGATGATGGCCGGGGGGTGGTTGCAAGGTTTTTTTTTAAAGCGTCACCCATATGCTGAACAGGTTTGTAGCCACACCCACAACGTGGTTAAAACCAATCAGAAAAATGCATTCATTAGTTTGAAGAATTTCTTTATGAGACGCACACGCGCACGACATCATCATCAGCAGCAGCATCATGAGCAGCAGCAGCATCAGCATCATCATCATCAACGCCATCAACGCTCGTCTCCTTAGAGGAGGAATGTCATGACATCGGGCTCATAGATTGCGCGCGGCAATAGGAGGCGTTTTTCTGGCGTCATAGTGCACTTAAGAGGCAGCGCGCGCCGCACGGCGCACACACCGCGCGCGCCTTTGTGCATCAATTACAGACGCGTTTTGTTGCTGTTTCCGAATGGCTTGAATAGGCAGTAAAGGGTTTCAATGAGGAAGGTGGTTTTTTTTTTGTCGTTGCATGATTTTTTTCACCGCCCGAGGTGAGTACGTGTCGGTTCGTCGAATCCATGTATGTATCGCGTGCCACGGATTGGATTCTGGGTGCCATTTGCTGCGCTCTTTACTTGTGCATGCAAGTTTTTTATATTATTTTTGGAGAGGTGGGAAGGTAAATGTTCCTTTACCTACTGTAGAATGGAATGAGAACCGATAGCGCGCGAGGTGACATCAGTTGTGAGCAACTGAAAATTTGATTCATTTTTGGGGAGGAAATTCCAATCAAGCACAGTGATGAAGACTGTGAGTGCAAAGCGAGCTGGAGCAGTGTCATGTCTCTGATGCATGCTGAGTTCAATGCCAGTTACCTGTTGGATATACCCGCATGTCTAGGATGCCTCGTTTCGGAGATGATGCGTCTGGGCGCTATGGAGCTGCGCCGGGCGCCGGGAGAGGAGCAGCGCGGCCCGCAGGCGCACCGGGCGCTCACAGGGTCTACAAGCAATCGATGGCTCAAAGAGCAAGGACCATGGCTTTGTACAACCCTAAGCAGACCAAGCAGAACTGCTTCACCGTCAATCGCTCGCTCTTCATCTTCAGTGAGGACAACGTGATCCGGAAATACGCCAAGAGGATCACTGAGTGGCCATATCCTCTCTGTCCAAGCCTGGTTCTAAAAAAGTTTGCTTAGATACCTAATAATCTGCATACACTCTCAGAAATTGCTGTACTTTTCCATCAAAGTGGTTCCCAAGTCTTAAGCTTTAAGAATGCAAATGTAGTTTATAGATTTAAAAATATCTACATCTACCTACAACACATGTCTTCATTCGAGGAGGTGAACCCTTAAGCACAGGAAAGGGGGAAAAAAGGAAAATTGACACAAAAAACAATTTATACAAAAGCCATTATTTTATTGTTTCATCACTGGGGCGGTACCCCGAAGCATAATCCCCTGTGCTGTTCCTTTTACACAGATTGTTCCTTTTAACCAAGTGTATCTTTCAAATATTTTGCTTCAAATCATTTTAAATGGCATACTCTAAATGGTATTAAAGATACCACTGCAGAAACATGGAAAAGAACAGGTTAGTACCCTCTTTCTGAGAGTGTTGTCCCCTTAGTATATGTGTGTGAGTGTGTGTAATAATATTTGTGCATCTAAAATACGTAAAAAAATACCTTATATGATAATCAAGTTGACATAAAAAAATTTTCAAAACAAAATAACTAATAAGAAAAAGAAAGATAAACATGCATCAAAGCCTGTGCATAGCCTATTAAAAAAGCTTGCCCCATCCCATGTGCTGCATAATTTATAGTATTATTTTGTACAGTAGTATGCAAGTATGGACGTAGCCATGGTTACAGCATCTCTATGCAGTTGTAGGCAGATACAACCCCCCAAAAAAACTAAGCTGCACTCATGATGCACCTGATTCACACCAGGAAGTGAGATTATTCGGATATCAGTGAAGTCTAGGTAAAAGTAAAACAAAGCAACAGAGTCACTTTATCCTAATAACTTTGCTCCTAAGAAGCTAAAAATTATTTTTTACTTTTGGAGGTATTGTTATTAATGTTGACTATTGTCACTGGTGGCTTAGATGTAGCTGTCTGCCACATTTACTGCTCATCTGAGAAATGAATTACTCCACTGAAGCTCCACTGGGCTTGTTTCTGTGAGCAAATCGCTTTCCATGGTACTGAAATCGGCAGCTTGCATAATGCTTTTATCAAAATCAAGACACCAAGCCCTGACAGGAAATTAGCTAGGTAAATGGATAGATAGACGTATCTGCACTTTAAAAGCTCTCCCTTGTGGATGCTCTACAGTCGGCATGGTGCTTGTCATAGCATTTTCTCATGTCCATTTGGGTTTCCCCTGGGTTGTTTGGTTTCTGATTGCCTTAATTTCAAATACTAATATTCTAGTATAAATCACGAGTGCAATTTTTAGCCTGCATGACTGGTATGTGCTAAGGATTTAGATTTTGCTACAATTCTAGTGCAACCCTGAAAAATGCCCCAGGGGACATCAATTTATGTATGATCTCTGACTTCCTTATAACATACACATTATACTGTTCGTGTTTGTTCAAATGATGCAGCTCGCACTGAAAACAAGTAATTGCCTAAAGAAATAATATCTCAGCCTTTGCAGAACTCATTTTAATGCACAAATGTTAAATAACAAGTAAGTAAGGGTATAGGGAATAAAACTAGATGGGGCATGATGTTTATAGGAAATAATCCTATACCGAGTGAAACAACCTGAAATGTAGTTCATCACTTTCTAGTAACAGCATCTACTGAAATGTTTTAAACTTTTCATACCACAGCAATTTGCTAGTGACTCAAGCATGGAATATGAATGAAATGAAATGTGTATAAAGCAAACTCTCCACTTATGCAGTGGTTTTTGTCTTAGATATCTTCATGACCATTCAAAGCATAAAATGTGCACTCAATTTCTGAATTCTGGACTCAGCAGTTCATACAGATTGTGTAGACATCTATACAAATATTTTTTCATCTAGGCAGGCTGAGATATACACAGGTTGATATGTATTCATTTACTGTGACATAGTCTGTCGTCTTTAATTGTCATGAAAGGCTGTTAAGTGACAGAACACAGTATGATATACAACATTTAAAATTGGAGTTTGTATTAGGCACTGATTTGTTATTAGTTATTGCTGTACAAAATAAAACACCATTCACAAGGCACACTTTTATTCCGGCTTGTGATCCAGGCACCTGGTCACCACCTGGTGATGGTTAAAATAATCAAATATTGACCGTGCACACACAGAGCAGCACATGGTGTAAAATCCCCAAAACTGATTGTCATGATGCCATAATTGTCAAATGTGCAACAAATATACAGTATCCATCCATCTATCTATTTATCTATCTGTCTGTCTGTCTGTGTCTGTCTATCTAGATATAGATATATAGATAGATAGATCTGTTTTTTTTTTTCTGTGCATTGGCTCTGTTGATGTTTTCCTTGACCTATACACTCCATTTGAATACATGATCCTTGCGACCATCATTGCTAACTGTATTGTACTGGCACTGGAGCAACACCTGCCAGCCAATGACAAGACGCCCATGTCTGAACGCCTGGTAAGCATGTTTCTTTTTCTGTCATATCTATTATCCTACAGCATTTGATTTGCTTGTTTTAAGGGTCCCTGGTTGTCTAGTGGTCATGATGCGGCGCTCTCACCGCTGCGGCCCGGGTTCGATCCCAGGTCAGGGAACCAACCCCAGCCAATCTTAGTGCCGGTCCCAAGCCCAGATAAATGTGGAGGGTTGCGTTAGGAAGGGCATCCAGCGAAAAAACGTGTCAAATCTAACATGCGTATTATCCGCTGTGGCGACCCCTAATGGGAGAAGCTGAAAGTATTGTATTTGATTTGCTTGTTTTGTTTCCTAGAATATGGATAGATATAAATAGTGGTGGCAGAACCCATTCCATCACCCCAACAGCATACATTTTAAATATTGTAAAGGTATGAATGATCTCAATTTAATGATCATTTATTATTAAAGTTGTTATTCGACAGATATAAGCCAATCTCAGTTAATTCTCATGCCTTTCTAGATGGCGCAATCGAGGAACTGCCCATTCAGCCCTACGGATTTATGCAAAAAATTGTGTTTAATAGAATTAATCTGAATTCCATCAAAAAGAAACTTAGCAAGCAAAGGAGTGTAACTGGACACAGTATGTGTGAGTATAGAGAGGACTATTTCTATTGTAAGAAATAATGCATATTGCAAGATTGGGAAAGGGAAAATATGGTGTATAACATCTAAATATTAGAAATGCGTGCACACCACCGTGAACTTTCTTCACACTCAAAGCCTGAAAAAATGTGTCTCTTTTCAGGCTTTTCTATAGTTTCTCAGATGTATATGGGTCTTAATGGGAAACTCTTGTTTTATTTGCATGTTTTAGTTGCATGTTTTCTATAAACAGATTCTATGTTAACTCTTATGTGCCTTCTAATGGGATACTGTCAAAATTCACTAGATTTAGTATAGAATATAGCATCAAAGTAACATCAATATCGTCGATAGTTTATAGCAGGGGTCTCCAATCTTTTCCAGAAAGGGCCAGTGTGGGTGCAGGTTTTCATTCCAACCAATCAATGGTCACACCTAATAGTCATTTTCAATGACGATCATTAGATTTGAACAGGTAGAATTTGGTGTGGACTCGCTTGGTTGGAATAAAAACCTGCACCCACAACGGCCCTTTCTGGAAAAGATTGGAGACCCCTGGTTTATAGCATCAAATTGTAAAATTCTTCAATTCCAAATATTCTTAGAAAAGGCGCCATCTGAATTTTTACTTCTGTTTTTTAATAACAAACCAAATGAGAGTGTAGATTTTGTGCAATATTCACTCCACCCCTAATCTTCAAATTCAGATTGGATCATATGGAGCTCGCATTTTGGGGTAAGGCTTGGCACTCTTCCCCACAGTCTACACAGAAACAACATCTGTGCCTCATTAAGCCTGAGCCTGTTGGGGAATATTGACATACATGAGAATACATGCTCTCACTGTGACCGGGACCTAACCCATGCCGAGCAGCTTTTGATTCCTCTCCTCAGCCATCACGCTCTGTTTAAACCACAGAGTGAACTTTTTTAGGCTTAAACAGCAGGTGCTTCGAAGCTTGTTGTTGAGCAATCAAAGCAGTCTGCTGGTAGGCTGCTATATGAGAGAGGATTGCTTTATATATATATATATATATATATATATATATATATATATATATATATATATATATATATATATATACACAGAGTGAAGCTAAATATGGATCTTTTTCCTGACTAGCCTTGTTCAGTAGCTTATAAAGTAGCAATGACACCCTTGTAAAAACACCCACCTGCTTCTGTTCCCAGTCACACCCACAGCAAACAATCAGCAAATTAAAAGTAAATCAATTTGCTATATAAGCTTTTCCCTTTATATTGTAGAATCATGTCTGTTTTTCTACTAATTGCTGTCTATGAAAAAAATTATTGTTTCTGTTATAGCAGCTATAAACAGGCAGTCCCTCTCTACCCTTTCTATATTCCTTCTTATAATAGTATAAACCATCTATTAAAAAGCCCTTTTAATGAAGACAAAATGCAAAAAAATTATGTCCTCACATAAAACCTCATAAGTACCAATAACAACACTTGCTTTTTTAACCCTTAAGAATCCAATATAGACATTTCTGTGCCACATATAAGTATAAACACATTACTATAAATCCTGCATACTGTCAGATCTGCTGTTATAGTAAATAAATCACACTGCTAGATAGCCCTATATCTTTTTTTTTGCTCCTGACATCGGTAATTAATTACTGTGCAAGACTTCAGTTTTTCCTTAGATGGATTGAATTCATTATTTGTAGACTTGTAGCCTTTTACATTATCTACTATCTACCACTTCCTAGATTGTATGGAAGTCTCTTTGGATAAAAATGTAGAACTTTTAGTTTTTTCAATGATTGAAAAAACCTGGTGGTCTAGTGGTTAGGATGCGGCGCTCTCACCGATGCGGCCCGGGTTTGATTACCGGTCAGAGAACCGACCCCAGCCATTAGGGTTGCACAAGCCAGTGCACTTTTAGTGCTGGTCCCAAGCCCGGATAAATGGGGAGGGTTGCGTTAGGAAGGGCATCCAGCGTAAAAACATGTGCCAAATCAAACATGCGGATCATGAATACGGATGATCCGCTGTGGCGACCCCTAATGGGAGAAGCCGAAAGAAAGTTACTGAGACACCTAACTCTAGCCATATTTGGCTCATTCGAAAACCTTTACCAGAAATTTAGAGGGCCACAATCATGTAGAATGTCTTTAGATGCAGTAGCATGAACTTTTCCCTTCACTTGAACTAGGCGACCCAAACATGTTCCAGCATGACAAAATCCTGTTCACAAAGCCAGCTCCATAAATATATGGTTGACATGGGATGGTGTGAAAGCTCTTGTGTGGCCTGCTATAGACCTCTGACCTCAACCCTATTGAACACCTTTGAGATTAATTGAAATGATAAATAAACACAAATCTCTAGAACCACACTTTAAGATCTGGTAGAACATCCTCCCAGAAGAGTGAATGTTATTATAACATTACTATGGCCAGCAAGCTACAAAAAACAGCTTCAATTTTTGTCTTGGCATAGATTAAACAAGCCTCTGGAACTGTACTGAGGCGATGAATGCCATTCTTAAAAAGATATTGGCTCAGCTAATGTTGTGATAAAGCTGGTCATGTCTGCAAAGATGTTGCATTGGGTTGAGGTTTGATGATTGTGCATAATTATTATCCTCATTGCATTTTCAGCGAGCCCGATTTGCAGAATTCATCCTGGAAAAGACCACTCCGAACAGAATAGAAATTCAAATCCTCCAATTTAGCCTTGCTTATGGTTTCATCCAAAGATCACCAACAAACAATCATCTTTAGATATCATCATCAATTCTTTGTATCCCAGGGAAATTCTTTCATACACACAACTGACAGGTTAATACAATCAACCTGTGTAGCACTTCACTTATTATTTCAAATTGAGTCCATATTTCTCCAACCTCAAACATTCCTCTTTTACTCTCACTTCTTTTCTCTTTCGATGCTTCATTAAGTACTCCATTCCTCTGTACAAAAGCAGTAGTCTTCTTTTTCACTCTTTCTCTCTCTCCTGGTAGGACGACACAGAGCACTACTTCATCGGGATATTCTGTTTCGAGGCTGGCATTAAGATCATCGCTTTGGGCTTCGTCTTTCACAAAGACTCCTACCTCCGCAACGGATGGAACGTAATGGACTTCGTTGTTGTCCTCACTGGGTAAGTCCACAGCCTGCGGAAAAGAACTCTGTGTGCTTAGAGATGGATGGTTATCCATGTGTGCTACTTGTTTATGAGAGTGTGTGTTTGTGGGTGTGTTTGTGGGTGTGCGCATGTGCGCACGTGCACCTTCTTGTGTACTAGACATACAAATAACATCAAGTGCCAATCGTTTGCCAACTGCATTTCCGTAAACAATGCCTTCTGGTATCTTTGTTTGTCAATGAGAATCCAGAAGTGAGAGATGCTGAGAGACAACACTAACAGTTCGCAGTTAAGGGAGGGGCTATATGCCAAAAACAATGGTTATAAAAAAAATCTTTATGCGGGACTGGAATCGATAATTATAATTAGTCTAGACTTGTATGCATTTGGTTGAAATATAACCACATCAAATTGCATCGGTGATTCGATGCTTGCTTCGGTGTCAGATGGAGTATTGTCTTTATTTGCCTTTAAAATAGAAAAAAGCTAAAAAATATCTAAAAAAACCCAGAAAAAATACCAGACTGAAAAAAGACAAAAAAGATGGTGGCACTTGCAAAGAAGAAACTTAGAATTATAAGGGAATTATAGAGCAAATTGGACTAAATGTGCAATGTGATGCTCAACTATACTTATGACCAGATGTCCACAAACTTTTTGCAATATAATGTATTTCAATTTAATTTAACAATACCTACTGTCCGGACTATTAAGCGCACCCATATATAAGCCGCACCCACTGAATTTTACAAATATTTTTACAAATAATATTTTTAACATAAATAAGCCGCACGTGTCTATAAGCTGCAGGTGTCTACACTAATGTACTTTACACAGGCTTTAACGAAAGACACCTTACACACGGTGTAACGGGTGAAATATGTTACGCTTCCTTTAGGAGCATAAAGGTATTTTGGGAATAGGCTGACACTGCATTTTTCCAGTATTACTGTGTGTGTTCAAGACGAGGAATATGTGTTTATTATTTTCTGATGCTCATTTCTAAGTTTCTTTGACTCACCCGTAACGCTGTTGCCAAGAAAAATAAAAAAGCACGAGTTTTGAAAACCTGTCTGTGCTTATATGATTTCTGTTGCAAATGGAGTTAGCGAGCTCTCCCTTCACCCAGACTCAACGCGTTACAACGGCTTGTATCTAAACAGTAGCCTACCAAGAAAGTCATTGTTCACCGTCTTCCTCCTTCCTTTCGCAACTATTTCTCTCTGGAGTTTATTTTTTGGCATCGTTGTGCGATTTTTTGGCCGATGCCGTGCAGCTCAGAACACAGGCGAGGTGCGTTTTTTTGTTTCCGTTCGGAAATTTCATTGGTCTAATGTTTTGTCGCTCAGTTTTTTGGCTTTAAGTTTGTGAAACCGGGAAAAACCCAGGAAAAATTCATAAATCAGCCACTTCGTTGTTTAAGCCGCGGGGTTCAAAACGTAGGAAAAAAGTAGCGGCTTATAGTCCGAAAAATACAGTACATGTATTATATGTTAGATTTTACCCTAGCCTCTCAGCACTCTTTCTAATAATACATATTGTGGATTTGATAATCTTTGTTGGTTGTTTTTGGGGCTTGTGCATACACAATTTCATTCTTAACATATTTCTATTCAGTCCCAAAAGAGTTTCTTGGCTATAAACATGCATATCGAATTACAGTGAAGTAATTTCATTTGCACTGAAGTGCGCGTTGTCTTCGACTCTAGAATCATAATGCAGACCTTATCCTTTACCCACTCTCTTAGATTGTGAATTTTAAATTACAGAATTTGGGTGATTCATGGTTCAATGTTTTATTTCCATCTAAGACAGCAGGGCAATAGGAGTCCATCCAGAGGGCTGCTTATCTCACGAGCCTGAACCACGAACTGTTTGTCAGGATCATTGGTTCAAAACAGCAGTATGTGTAGTACATGATTATTAAAAAGAATGAAAGACTTTTTATTTTCTGTCTCTGATTTAGACAGGGTTGTCATCTCTGGTGATCAGTGAAAAGTCTCCAGAAAAATGTTGTTCATTGATTACTCAGTGGAAAAAATGGGAATAATTGATTGGTTTAAGGAAAAATGGTGATCGATGTTTTGTCACTGAGAACAATGGTTTTTTTTGGGAAAAAAAAAGATCACTCATTGGTCATTAAGAAAAATGGTGATCATTAGTTGGTTGTTAAGAACATTTTCACCAGTTGGGAAAGTAGACTTGAAGGCATAAACCTACCATCTCAACCTGTATAACCAGCAGCACTAAAGTCGCTATTGGTATCTACAAAGCCACTCAATGGGAAAGGCTGTTTTAATTCTTGTTTTAAATCTTAAAATGCCACTAAACTGGCACCTGTGAAGGATTTATTGTGATCTTGAGACCCATAATGAGTGCAGGCTTATGTCTGCTAAAATGTCTCTAAATTAATTGCTCTTTTTAAAAAGTCTCTAAACAGGCTCCAAATTAAAGTGGCTCCAAATCTGGTGGCGACTCTGAATCTACACCTAGCAGAAGTTTATTATGTAGGGTTTAATCGTTCAATCAGAATGGATGGTCATTTTTGAGGTTTTCTTTGGCTGAGTCAATTAATTCTTACATTTATCATTTCCAGTACAAGTCCAGGTGGAACAGTTTGCATTTATACGGCTTGGCATTGCTCATTAACTGCGATCGAATCAATAACCCCTGAATGATCACCTGCTTTCAGTTTCCACTGCTTGTCCGATTTTTCTAATAAACTCTAATGAACCATCCTACAGCCGGTGCTCTTGCTGGAACACTGTTTACTTTTGGTTGCATGTCACATGTCATTACCTCACTGCCGTTCATGTGCGTTACGATGCGGCTTGTCACGTCGGTGGAACAGAAACTGATCTTCAGCGTCACGTGAGCTGGTGTGGAAAAGAAAGCTGGCACAGTTGAAATTTACAATGATGCTTGACTTCTTATTACCATACCTAATTTTTGACATATTGAAACCTTTTGGTGTTGCTTACCACTTGATGTCAAATATAGTCCACTTTCTATCTCTTTTTTTTCTTCCATCCACAACAGCATTTAGTTTACTGCTGGATTACTAGTTCCATCGTATTTTTTATGTTGTACAATGAGACTGAGCTTTGTATTTATGGAGTCAATAATGCTCATTCTGAGAAGTGAATAAACAGATAAATCATGCAGCAGACCTGGGCCGAAGCAGGAAGTGTATGAGTTAGGGATAGAGCAGGAGCTTGTGAACACAGGGATGATATATGGGGTGATTTAGAGAGGGTGGGCTTGGATCATTGTGTGCAAATGAAAGAATACTCTAGGTTTGTCTTAGACCTCACAAACAATCTTACACAAGGGTTGAGTCACTTTCTGTCATTCCTTTAATCACATTAACTATGTATTTAGATCATTTTTAATTAGCAGGAATTGTAGTTGTGTTTAGAATGGTGTTTACTTTGTGTTTTTACTGTCTTTTGTGTTTAATATTTGGCTCTAAACCATGTTTGGTTAGGATTCTATAGAGTATTCTCGTCGTTATTTATTTACATGGTGAAACAAAGAGGAGACCGCATTTCATTCTTCAGTCCTTATTTTCTATACGTGTTTTTAATTTTTCAGGCTGAAATTCGAATTTTTTAATAGTGGTGTTCTACATAATGTTTGAAAATGTTGTCTTAGACACCTCTATTCATGATTAATTTAAAAATCAGTATAATCTTAAATAGGGGGAAGTTACACTGCAAAAAAATGACCATCTATATATAAGAAATAAATGCTTGACAAGAAGGTACAGACTAGAAACAAGTCAAATGCACTATGTGCTAGTGCAGTAAGATAATAGCACTTGGTAAGATTTCTTGAAATAAGAAAACATATCTAGGTTTCAGAAAAGAAAAGCATTAAAACACTTATTCCAAGCAGCCAATTTAGTCAAATTAATTAAAAATTAGTAAATTTCTTTTTTTACATTTTGTTTTTCCAATTTGTGTAAAAAAACGAGCTAAAAACCAGAGCTACTAAACTAGAGAATTCCTTTTAATTTAAAAATGGTCACCATTATATATTCTTACTTAAAATGAGACAAAGCCTTTAAACTAAAAACAAGATTACTGTTAAAAACAAGACCACACATTTATGCGTATTGTCAACAATTAGTTATTCAATAATAATTCAAATTAGGAATCGTGTAACACACAATAGTTACAGAAACAAACAAAATCATTACTTGCTGCTACTCAAAAAAACTTAAAATTATTGCAACATAAAACATTGTGGAATGTTTTTGTCATTACTGAACACTTGAAGATATTCAACATTAGAAACTGAAATCAAACTACAGAACAACTTAGTAACTTAGTAAAAAGCCGTTGTTTCGTGTGATGTTTGGAAAGAGTCTGGTGACTTAATAACTGCAGAGTATTATAATATGTTATTAGGTTGTATATAAATGTGTTGGTGTTGAGATAAAACAAGACTTTTTTATTAAATACTACTAATGAACAAGTCCTAAAAGTGATTATTGAGCATTTTTTACTGGGCCAGTCATTATTGCTAAAATAAAGTCTTAAAAGTTCAAATGGATGCCCTCTGATGTTTCTGATGTTAATTAAGTTCAATTTGCATGTGGAATAATCAACTTTTAGCATTTTCAACTAAGAAAAAAAGAGAAATAATCTTAAAACAACCAGATGTTTATGCCTAGAAATATGATTGTAAATCTTGACTGGATGAGGAGTTTTTACAACGTGGAGCATCTTTAGCTGGCGCATAACCTGAGTCTGAATATGTGTAACTTTCCCCATAGAAATATTGATATATTTTTTGAATTTAGGTCCCCAACTCTAAATATGTCCCTCATTGAATAAAATATATATTTATATAACTCATTTCGTATTGTTTATTTTCTCTGTCAGTTTTGTCTGCCTTTGCTAAATATATTGTATATGTTAAATATAAAGCGTATCCCATGAAATACAGCTAAATCAAACCCAAAATCACTTGTCTGGGATGTCACGCTAAAGAACCTTTACTGGCAATGTTCTTTTTATTTGGAAACCTGAATGCCCCATTAGCGAAATACACATAGCAACATGAATGTTAGTCTTTAGTCAATTCAAAGAGATGCAAAGAAGGACTTTGGCATGTCTGTGTGTGTGGGTTGTACCTGAGCTGAACACAAACATTTAAAAGCTGTCCTTACCGACATCCAGACAAAGCTCTGTTATTTCTATCACTCACTGTTACCTTGACTACAGAAGTCTGGCCCTATGCTGTTTTCAGGTACCTCCTAAATCCTGGAAATGATGCAGTTTCCTGTTCATCTCCTCTGTTGTCTTCTTCCACCATCCTTCTTAACACTCCACCGCCTGCTAACACCTTTAGCAGTCCTAGGTTATGACCACTGTTTTACATTGTAGGTGCTCCTTATTGACTCCCAGCTCCATATGCTGAAGGCTGATAACGGTTCCTCGTGCATACTGCCATTTCCCACGTTTTTCTTTTCTCGTTATCTCTCTTTGTGAACGCAGGAGCGTAGTGCGTAGTACACTACCCCACTCATACTGCTCATAAATGGTGATTTAATCTCTAGCTCTGCTCCAGCAGGAGTGCTGGGAACATCATGAGGTAGAATATAAGGTGAATATTAAAATGGTCATGGAAGGGGGAGATTGTAAGATGACATGTGGCTGGATTGTTTAGAGAGAAAGAAAGATTGAAAGGGCTGGTTTTCTTTTTCAGTGCGTGTATGAAAATGATTTCTGTTACAATAGATGGTAGTTGTTCTGATTATGTGATAGACAGGAAAGACATTCACAGCGAAAGACTGGAGGATATTAATTTAATGGTGATTTGCATGACGATATATAAATGGTCCCCGAGTGACTATGGTTCGACTTACGATTTTCCGATCTTACGATGAAGATAGCGATACGACAACATTTTTCAAATATTTACAACTTTCGAGCAACAGGCACAGGCAGCAGCATTGGATGAGCGCATCTCTCGCCCTGTGGGATGACCCACTCTCGCTATCGGTCGACGGAGTATAGTTGTCTCAGTGTGTATTTCTTTTCTATAAAAGCATGTCTTTCAAGTGCCCAAGTATGTCTCCTGCTTGTAGTAAAAAAAAAGAAGAGGAAAGCCCTCAGTTCAGAGCAGAAAATTAAAATTATAAATCAGCATGAAGCAGGAAAGACTGCCACAGTCATAGCACCATCTTTGAAAAGACACCATCTTTGTTTTATGTTACAACGTCTCCATCGTAAGTAGGGGACTACCTGTAGTGACGTTGTTAATTTTGGGTTTAATCATCTGTGATACCAAATCTTTTGACATTACATCTTTTGCCTTTTTTCTTTTTTTTTTTTTTTTTTTTTTTTACTATTTTCCTACTAACGCCCGCACGTATATTTCACACTGGAGCGTTCTACTATTTCCCTTGCTCATAGAAAAATGGTTATTAAATTACTATATTAAACTGGTTAGAGATAAAGATAAATGGACCCAAATCAAACACTTGATGCAGCATATTTCTTTAAATAAATCATTTTTTTGTAAAAATTTGTAATCAGTTACAGTCCTAGATTTATACAATGATTTGTGTTATTAGTTGATATTTTATGATTATTTTGTTAAAAATAATACAAAATTAATGGGGGGGGGAATTCTAGAAGTAACCACTCCTATTAGGATACAATTGTGCAAACATAGAATAAAGGCGATCACTCGAAAGAACGCTGTATTGATTCGAAGTAAATTGTCCTTCTACAGGGACATATGGATTTAAACAATGGAAACTAAATATTCCCCTCCCCCAGAGAAATAGAGACGGTGTTTTCATTCCCTTGAATTTGTCAAACGATTATATTCCTAAACAGAATAATTAAAGGAAAATAGATTGCATACGTTCATATCCATACGCAGTGTTGCTGTTCTTCTAAGCTCTTCTTTCCCTCCGTCTCTGTCTTTCCGATTCAATTCCTTCTGTGTTGTTCGGTGCGATTTGATTGATGGTTACCTGCAGTAGCTGAAGCAAATGTTAGGGCTGTCAAACACAAAACCATTGTGAGTAAATGCTTTATTTTGTACGGGTGGTCACAATTAAGTGCTGTTTTTTTTTATTTGTCAGTTTGAATTCCTGAAGGAAAAACCTGGAATTTGCAACTCGGTGCTAAGCTTCAGAATTTCAAGGTTCTCACTGTGGGGTACATGATATATATTTAAATTGTGTAATAGAGCTAGAGATTATAATCTACTAATACCTCGAATACTATTGAATAAAATGGGTGGGAGTGGGGGCACTACAGGAGAAAATCGAGTGATTTAGCCTAACATGAAGTGGATTTTTTAACGGTGTTGTTCCTTTTCCTTTAACAGCATGCCCTGAAGTGTTTCATGTATTTTATACAACAACAACATGCAGGTGACTTTTTATAGCATGCTAATGGTTGGAATGTAAGAAACGTTCTCAAAACGAGTTTTCTCCTGTTATCACTTATATTAACGTAAAAGATTCCAACAATGTTAAGAATGAATAAGGATGCCATCACAATAACCACCAGAACAATGAGATTTGTTTATGATACAATACAAACACGATTACTTAGGTTAGGTTTGGGGAGAGTATGTTAATTACAATGAAATCTAAAGATGTTATAGTCCCTCATTTGGACTTTCTCATTTGGACTTTCCACCATTGTATTTAGTGTTTTTCTTTGGCTGTGGCTTACGTCTTTTCAGCTCTCTTCTGTCATCCACAGCCTTGTCGTAACTCAATATTCGACTGCTTAATGAAATGCCCCAGACAGCTGGGCTACTTCATGGCCATTAGACAGGTGGAGCCGTTAATAGGCGAATAAGTCTGTTCCCTGTAGCCTCAGGTACTGATCGATAGTGCACCGAGCTCAGGAACACAAACACCAGACACACACACACACACACACACACACACACACACACACACACACACACACACACACACACACACACACACACAGTGTGTTCTCATCTAAAATACTGACAGTAAGTGAATATTTATTTCTATCAGGGTCAGTTCTGCTTTAGATCTACTCTGTTTCTTTTGACTCCGAGGTAGAATGAAACACAATTCAATTATGTCCTGGAAACCATTTGAAAGACCACTTCTATGAAGTCTTTCTTTTGCATTTCGTTTTGGGGTATAAAGAATAACACGTTTTTCACTGTGCTCAGGGTGTCATGGAGAATTTGCAGGCTTTGAGGTTTTTGTTTTCTTCCTGTTTATTGCTTTTTGATCAGGGTGCACTCTTCAGCAAAATACTATAATCCCAGGCTCAACCACTAGGCTTCTGTTTCATCTGACCTTCATTCTTCCTGATCCTAGTGGAGGTCTGGGGTCATGTCAATCCATCCTGACATCATGCTGAGGCTTAGCTGGCTGTGGTTGCCATGGTTACTTTGTCACCTTGCATAGCTACTGTGTTTGTTGATATGCTCAAAATGCTGCCAGTGACCCAAAACATTGATATAGGATTATAATAACAATAAAGATTATATATTAAATATGAATGATTATTATTGTTATTATAAAATATTCATAAGACTCTTTAGTTCATGTAATGTATTATTTTGTCATATATTTTTTATAAGTTTGTGGACACCTGACCAGAATTTTTATGTGCTTTTTAAACATCCCATTCCATATTTATTCTTTATTCGCTTATATTAACTTCCACTCTTTTGGGAAGATGTTCGACGAGACTTTGGAGATTTGTGCTCTTTCAGACACAAGGGTGTAATTAAAGTCAGGTACTGATGTAGGTGTGGAGGCCTAGGGTGCATTCTGCGTTCCCATTCATCCCAAAGGTGCTTAGTAGGGTTGAGGGCAGAGCTCTATAGCAGGCCACATAAGATCTTTCACTCTAACCCATGTAAACCATATCTTTATAGAGCTGCTTTTGGCACAGAGGCATTGTAATGCTGGAACAAGTTTGGGTCTCCTTGTTTAAGAGAAGCCCTAGTTCAAAAACAGCGTATACAACTGTGTGCATATAACTTTGTGGTAACAATATAGAAAAGAACAACATTGAAATGTCAGGAGTCCAAATACTTTTGTCCATATAGTGTATAGTAAGAATTTTCCATACTCCTAGTTGTAAAAAATGAAGTGATTCTAGATATTCAGATTTCTATGGATGTATATAAGTGAATTTACTTCTTTGTATGAGCCAGGGATACTCAATGTTTTATTTATTTATTTATTTATTATTTGACACCAGATAACTTTCAGGCTTTGGGTCAATCTGAATAGCCACGTCAAACTCCTCATAAGTGAACTACAGTGTTATAAGGACCAGAACGTGTTATTGATACTCATGTTGGTGTCTCAAGCACATTTGTCTTACACTAATGTTGACCTATAGAACTTTAGTGCATCTCACGAGCATCCATTGCATACTATTGATTCAGAGTATCAGACCCCTGCCATTTGGAATATTCCATTTTGTCCCACTTTAAAGCTCGGACTAGCGGCGAAGCCCAGACTTCAAACGAAGAGCATGAGAGCTTGGCTTCTTTCATGTATCTGTGCACCGCGAAGCTTCAAAGTGTCATGGTCTCATCTCAGTTTGCCACCGCCAGAATGATGCAAGCGAGCTCGAGTGCCATTTGAACACAAGCCAGTTTCTCTCTACCCCCTGAACGAAGGGCTACGCTCCAGTTTTGATGTTAAATGGCGTGCACATGGGCGTGTCTTTGTGGGAGTCAAAGAGAGCACAGTGTCACTTTCTTTTCCATCATGTTCGCACACTCGGCCTAGAGCGAAGCAGGGTGAACAATGTGTAGGGCTGTCTCAGTTCATTCTCTCCTCTCTTACATCAGACTTGATAATCCTTTCTTCCTTTAGTGATAATGTTTGAGCGTTTAAAGAAAAAAAAAAGGCTTCTTATCTTTTTAGATTAGTGAAAATCTTGTGAGATATAAGAACATTTTTGCAGAGGGATAATACAAGAAAAAAGGAATAAAACTCTTAGGGGGTGTGCTGTTATATATCAAATTATAAATGGTGTGATGTGACTTCATGCACTGTAAGTCACTGTTGCCACCCTGAAGCTGATTAACAGCATTTCCCAAAGTTTAGAATTTTTCATTTACCACAGAAATTAGATGTTGATTACTCAGTTGAATTTCTATATGAATGAAATAGTATCCTTTTTATTCATTTATATTACATTCATTATTGAGAAATGTCCATGTTAGTTACTGCTCTCTCTCATAACACTGATCAACCAATGGTGACCTTTTCTTGCTGACCTTGCACTGGAACTGAAGACTCCTTCCAGGAATGCTTAATAAACCCCATTTCATTGCTCATATGCTCATAAAACTTTCTTTCGGCTTCTCCCATTAGGGGTCGCCACAGCGGATCATCCGCATGTTTGATTTGGCACATGTTTTTACGCTGGATGCCCTTCCTAACGCAACCCTCCCCATTTATCCGGGTTTGGGACCGGCACTAAGAGTGGCTGGGGTTGGTTCCCTGACAGGGGGTCATTTTATTAATAAATGTTTCTTTTCCCTGCTTCTCATTCCTCCAGTTTCTTTCTCCTCAGAACATAAAATTTTGTTTATAATACCTGAAGCAAACTGTCTGTCGATCCATCTGTCCCATGCTGAACTGAGCCTGTAAGACAGTTGTAACACTCCGAGCGAGACGATAGTAGCGCCTCAGCATGAGTGCGATTTTTTCACAGTTTTGTGTGTTTACTTTCCAACTCGAAAGATTTTATAGTACCTGATCAGTTTACCTCCTCTGCAAAGTTTCAAATATCAGCACCCTGAAATGCTGAAAACCCCAAACAATGACAAGCGATATATTTCTTACTTAGTGAAAGGATTGTGACAGCCATCAGAGCTGAGTCTTTCTTGAAAAACATGTGCTTTCAGTACTTGAGAGAAGTGAAACTGACATTGCACTGCATTTCATTCTGAAGGGCATATGTAGGTCTCACAATCTTTCTGTTTTCTCTCCATTTTTGTAAATTACACAGATTATGTTACCTCTCTTCGCCTTTCTCGGGAAAAATGCGTAAAATGGCATCATTACAATTTTTTTCAAGTGGCTGCCTATGCATTCAAACCAGTGAAATGTTCTCTATGTTTTGCATTGATATTGTTGAAAACTGGTGATGGTAGTATTATGTTGAGTCTTACAGTTGACCTCCTTAGTCGCCGTTGTGACTAATTGTTTATGTGAGAAGAACATTCAGGGGGAATCCGCAGGGGGACCGAATGCTCCGGACCGGTATAACATTTTAAACGATGTATTTAGTCAAATACTGTTCACTATTACTATTATAAAGTGACATAATTTCTGGATGCGTGGGTGGGTCCAAAATTTGCGGATTTTCAGAATTTAGAACTCTCTTTGAGTCTTTGAACATAACCCCAGTGAGTTTCAAGGAATCGCTATATATGAAATAATTTAATATAATATTTTATTAAAGATAAAATAGAATCTATCAAATTAATGCAATATACTTTTTATTATATTGATTAAACCAATTAATCAATTTAATTGCCACAAATTAAATTTACTAAATAAAATAATTGGAAAAATCTAATGAAATAGTTTACATTTGTTAGACACCATTTGGGTAATACAGATGTGTTTAAGTGTGTCAGTGTGTGTGTGTTTTATAATTAATATTTAATTTTCTCAAGATATGTTTTACTTAACTGTCCTACGTATTCAGCATACGTTTTTAACATTCCAAACATTAACATGCTTCAAAAAGTCATATCACCTGCATGTTGCCATAGTATAAAATACATTAAACACTTCAAGGCATGCTGTTAAAGAAAAAGGATGAACATTGTCTGCCACTTAATACGTCCCTGAGGGAATTTGAACTATGTTCTCGAATTGCATCCCTAATATATAAAGATATATAGAGATAAAGATAGATATATATATACATACACTGCAAACTTGGCACCCCAATATAGCTCTAAAGCAGCATGTTATATTTAGTCATGTTTACTTTATTACACCTGAAGCTACTATTTCACTTTTAGAAACCTGTGTTTGTACTTGCGTGTATGTGAGTGAGTCATATGTGGTAGTAATGTTGACATTTGCAGACTCTTCTCCAACACTGTCTTGTTCTATATTTTTTTCTCGAGGGAAAGGGTCACGTTTCAGCATCAAACTGTGGCTATACTCTCTTAAATATGTAAAAGACTGTAAAAGAAGCCATTTGATGTCCATTTTAATGGTTGTAAAAGGAAAGTGAGCTATAGAATAACATGTAACACCGAACAGACTATTTATATCTGTACCTGTTTAATGCTTCAAGTTTGAAAGTATACTTGAAATCAAAAATCTCCCATTTGCATTTTTGTCAATTCCTGCCAATTCCTACCCACCTGCCAGTTCTCTCTATCATATAAAAGCCACTAATTCGGGGAGGTGTATGTTTTTTTCAAGACACATGAAGCCAGCCAACCACCTCTTTCACAACTCCTTCTCGTGGTCGGTTACGGCACAGCATAATGTACTGCAAATCAGAATTAGATTTAGAATACCTTATTGATCCCACAGGGAAACTGTTAGATTGCAGTTGCTCACAGTACAACTAAAGTAAAATAAAGTAAAATGAAATTTAAAAAAAAACCATACATATTACGATCTATATAAAGTATAGAATCTTATTGAAATATACAATACGGAAATGTCTAGCAGCAGTGAAACAAATGGCAGAAAAGGTCGACACAAAGATACAGTTATACAAGTATACAAGTAACAAAGTGTTGTTTAGCCTCTGCTACATACATGAGCTCCAAGATCCCGTGATTTGATTATTGAAATGATGCCATCCCTTCCACTGAAAGAGAATAGCAAATTTAGCTTGTTATGGATATGACGTCTCCTTTCTCCTTGGCCTTCTTCTTTTCCTCCTTCCTGGTGGCTCCATCCTCAGCATTCTCCTAACGATGGACACCATTTCCCTCCTCTGCACATTACCATCTAGACTCTCTATAGACTGCATGCATGATCCCTCTAATAAATTAGTTTCTTATCCTGTCCATCCTCATCATTCCCAATAAAAATCTTAGTATTTTCAACTCTGCCACCTCCAGCTCTGCCTCCTGTCTTTTAGTTAATGCAACTGTAAACCATACAACATAGCAGGTCTCACCCCAGTCCTATAGACTTTCCCTTTTACTCTTGCAGATACCCTTCTATCACAAATATTAATATCATTTGCAAACATCTTAGTCCATGGAGACTCCTGTCTGACCTCGTCCGTCAGCCTGTCCATCAGCACTTTAAACAGGAAAGGGCTCAGAGCCGATCCTTGATGCAGTCCCACCTCCACACTTCAGTGCTGTCACACTGTCCTCATACAGGTCCTATCTTTCACCCTGTTGTATACTTTATCCAGATCCATAAACACACAATGAAATTCCTTCTGACCTTCTCTTTACTTTTAAATCAACATTCTCAAAGCAATTGTAATGGCTGTGACATTTTTGGGAATTCAAACTTGTGATCTATCTGTGAATCGTTAAAAAAAAACAACAACAACAAGGAATATAACAAATATCTATTTAAATTTTACCTGTAAAGATGATCTTATCAGTACAATCCAGGTAATGTATTACAGTTAGATCCCTAGTGGAAATTTACTAACAAACATTTAGTTGCGTCTAACCCCGATGATCACTGTTATGTACTTAGAATTATCTATTTTTTTTTAATGCTGTGGTAATATTTGTGTCTGTTTCCCATTTGAGTGAGGCTACTAAGTCCTGGCGCCTTGTGGTGAAGGTACCACAATGGCCACTAACAGACAAAGCAAGAACTTTTTAAATAATTAAAAGGCATTAATCATGTCTGTCTACATTTGTGTTCTCTTATTTCTATCTTGATTGACTCCAGAGAGCTTGCAGGCTGTGAAATGCTGTGATCACCTCATGAGGTATTAATAAGTGAATGCTATTGGCTGCTATTTGAGAGGAGACAGAGGGGGGGAGTGGATGTTAGAGAGGAAATGATTTGGGTTGAGAGAAGTAAAAATGCTGGGTTATTAGCATACTCTAAGACAGCAGTCCTAGGTATAGTCAAGCAAATGTCAGAAAATCATTTACATTTATGCCATTTGGCAGGCAATCTTATTCATAGTGACTTGTACTGAGGGTTGGCCCAAGAGCAACAGCTTGACAGTGGTGGATGAAACCTGGAGCTTTTCTTCATTCATTTGTTTTACACATGCATGAAACAAAACCATGATTTCAGCAATAGGACCGCAAATATAATTTGAATTAAGATTTGCTGAGTTATGTGCAAATTATGACCAGTATGACCAAGGGGCAAATATAAATGACTGGCCCAAATAATAATTTTATTTAGTTCCTCACTCAATTTTAATTCCTAAGAATAATTATTTTAGATTCAATTTACTGGTCGACACAAAATAAATGCAAGCATAACCATAATGGTTTTATCTTCCTGACAGAGTCTTTCAGACCTTTCCTTGTTTTACATGTTCCTTTTGTATATATACAAAAAACTAGGTAAAAGATAAAAATACACCAGAATTGGACAGTGAATGACTAAAAGTAAGGACTAAAAGAGAAGTCCAAATGTGACATTTCTGGCTCTAACAGAAGAACTTATGTAAGACAGTGAACAGTAGAGAAGAGGTTATCTGACTGCCTCACACCCACAGTCAAACAGGGGTGGTGTAAGCTAAATGTTTGGGGTTGTTTTGGAGCAGGGGAGGTTGAATACTTATTCAGGGTAAGAGGAATACTGAGCCAACATGGCTATTAAACCATAATTTACCTCCATGCAATTCTGGCTGGAGTGCAGCTAATTATAACCAACTTCACCATACAACATGACAGTGACCTGGAGAATATGTACAAGCTCTGAAAGGATTATATAGAGAGCAGTTGGCTGGTGATTTTTCTATCATTGAATGACCTGCCCAGTCACTTCACCTAAATGCTATTGAACTGTTTGGGGATGAACTGGATCACAAGGTTGGAAAGAAACATCCAACCAGAGAAGAACACCTTTGGCTAGTTTTACAGGAGGCATAGAAATTTATTAGAGCTGAAAGTTTACAGCTGAAGTCTCTGGATACCAAAAGTGTGTAAAGCTGTTATTTATTTTAAGGGAGCATTTTCAATGAAAATAAAGTTTAACATTTGTACAGTAATGGATTTGTTTGGTAACTTAACTTTTCAAATGTTTAATTAACTTGTTATTTTATTTTTTATTTTTTATTTTGCAAAGGTAACATTCATGTGTCTCTCAAAAACAAGAAAACACTTGTTTCCAAACTTTTGACAGGCTCTGTATGACCTTGTGTAAGAAAAATAAAGCTTGGAAGGAGGTTGCATAGCTCGTTTTTGCCTTTATTGACTATAGGTTGCTTTAACAATTAGCTTGTCCCTATATAAAGCTTGTACAATGCCTAGCACTGAAAAAAAATAATAAAACCATAAAAAACAGAGCACGCAACAGTAAGCTACAAGCGACACAAACAACTTGTCATTAGTGTGAGCAAAGGGGACAATAGTCATCTGTTCTGCTCTTGTGTTCTTTTGTCCCATGTGTATTCACATTTTTGTTATTATTTTTGTTATTTTGCTTTTAGAAAAGACATGAGTAAAAGCAGGTTTAAGTGGAATGATGGATAGAAATAAACAGATATTGGAACAAAATAAAGCAGTCTCTCATGGTCAGTCAGCCCCTGGTTATGTATCTTTTAACCTCTTTAAGCTCCACTGCACAATGATCCAACATCATGAGACCTGTTTTTATTGTCTTCCACATTTTCTATTCAGTGTCTTCAAGTCAAAGGGGGGGACTTGCATTGTCTGCATTAGCCTGTGTCTGCTTTTACTTAGCATCACCCGAATGACCACAATACAGAGTTCACTGCATTCATTTACATTTTGATTTAGAGGCTTTTATCCAATGGGACTTACAAGTCAGGTAGAATGTAATGCATGCATAAAGTTAAGCTGGCAAATTAAACATGCCAAACGGTCTTTCATGTGACAATGAGCTAAGATGCGTCCTCATCATAGGAAGCTATGTATGATTCCGAATCATCTCAAAAGCATTTAAGAAAGGTAGGTGTATTTCTTAAATTTCACCTGCTAGAGAGTGTAATCTGCTAATCAAAGCCATGATTTAAAGGTACTCGAGAGTAGTTTAAATCACTGTTGCATTGTTGTGACGTTAAGCCACATGGAACATGATAAAAGAAGAAGTACAAATAATTAATAAATGCCAATTCAGTAACCTATAATTCATTTGGGCATGGACAATGAATCGAAATTCCACAGCTCTTAGTCCTCAGAGAATTGCCAGCATTCTGTTTCAATGTCTTGACCCTTATAGTAGCTGATCTACTAGACTTGGTCCAAAATCCCAGAGAGCAAACCCTCCTCCTTCCCAGATCAATAGCAAACTAGCTTGATATATATGGCAACAGTGTGGTTTCAAACACATTTATCTGTAACAGGGCTGTTGAGAGTCATGGCTTCCTATGATTCATAAAATGGTAGATAATATACCAGATTGTATTGCATACAACTTTTATAGGATTATATCCTTTATTTAGTGACACATTGTCCCAAACATGCCACAATAATAATACCGTACATTTGCTAGTGTATACTACATTTTGTCACTATGCAAAAAGCCAAGTACAAAAAGCTTTGCAGAAAAAAAAAAACCTGGCCAAATGTTTCAATCAGAACTTGGTCATTCTTGTGCTTCAGATTCTCCTCAAGTTTTTGTTTTTGGTCCGATTGTGTTCTTATCACTGCCTCTCATCCTGTGATTGGTTTGTTTTCCATGTGTGTGTACCTATATTTATTTATCTTCCCTTTTCCTAGGTTTGGTGCCAAATTGTAGTTTTTCATCATCCTTGTTTCTTTTTTTAGAATAGACCTTTGTTTTCGTTTTACGATCCTGATTATGGATTGTATTAATAACCCCCCTGCTGAGTTTACGTGCTTGCACCCTGCCTCATTTCCCCACACAGAACGTTACACTAATAACCTTTAAAAAAAGAAGGCATTTTTCCTGACTGTGTCTTAATCTGAAAAGCTTATTTTGTCAGATTTTAAATGGTTTCCATTGGAAATTGGCGCAAAGAAGTGGCATATACAGGGATATTTGGAGAGCCAATGGGATTTGAGCCTTTATGATCCTGATCCTTTTTGACAGAAACGTGTGCAAAGTGTATCAGAAGGTCTACAGCCAATGAGCAGGGGTCTGAGGCTCAGAATACACAATGAGTATCAGATATTTAAAATCCCCAGCACTAGAATAGAAATGTTCACATCACTTGCATGCCACCGTAAGCCAAATATTTTAATATTGCATACTCTATGCTCATATCCAGTTTAATTGAACGCAGTAGTTTGTGAAATAAACTGTATAGCTTCTGTACAATGCTGTGAATAAAGTCTTTGCAGTTAGAGGAGATTAGACAGTGTACAATGCCAAAGGGCTCACAGGGGTAGTCTCAGAAGAGACCATCTCATCTGGAGGTGAGAATGGAAGTGACTCAACCTGTGATGTCTGTTATAAGGACACTCAAGGACGATATTTCCCATCCTGGTTTTCTATTTTGCAGGCTTTTTTTTCTGATGGCATTTAACAATTTGACATCAATCAAAATGCAATGTTTATCCAACCATTGCAAATGTGTGTTTTTTATGAAAGACTACATAATGTCAGATTTACAGACAATTTTTTCTTAATGAATGAAACCCTTAAACTTGTACACAGGTCATTGAAGTATGGATTGATAGTGACTCATATGATGAACTGCTCACATTATCATGCTGGTTTTTAGGAACAGGGCACCGAACACCAGGAGGCCTTTTAGTTGCCATGGCAATTGATTTGGTTCTGTGTCTCCGTGCTGTATGTGCAATGATTGGAGAGGGGGGGAAGTGTGGCAGTGAATAAAATCATCTTTTATTCTGATGTTTGTGCTCAGGAAATGATAGCACTGGTGTCACCCAGGAAAAGCTTACCCTGTTCTTAGATGAAAAACTGATTCGAACTAAGCATGCCCAGAAACACTAGAATTCATAAAAAAACGAAAAGAATATAAAAAAAGGAATATATGCTGTACATTGAAAGAATGTTCTACTGCTATCACCAGGTAGCTGTAACGGATACATTCTAGCATGAATTTTCTACAGGTATATTTTTGACTAGGATCAACACCGAATCTCAATATTCTACTCACTGCTTTCAAATTCTAGTGTCAGTAACTATCACTACTGAAGTGTAATATTTTAAGCGATATTATCCATGTAACAAAGTAGTTTATGGCTTCGTAAGCATTATAAAATAGGGCAAAGGCGAATACAAGTGCAGGCATTTAGATTTAGTGCAACAGAAAGACACAAAGACAACCCACGAAATGAATAGAACCACAAGCAAGAAAACCTAATCTAAACATTAACATGAACCATGGCTAGACAAACACGACACATGCTGTATCTAAAATTGCTCACTTGTTCACTCATTCATTATATAGTGCATATCAGTTACGATCATTATATTGGAAGACGGAAACGAAAATCAATTCAGACACAGACGTAAATATCATGGGATCTCATCTGTTCAGGGATGAGAGTCTGTCGCAGACAATTTCGTTGTAAGTGTTACCTTATATATATCTTATACATTATATCTTATGTTTATCGTATAGATTTTTTTTGTTCATTTGGCACACATTTGTCAAATCTTCTTAATAAAGAGAGCATAACAATTGGATGTCATTTTTATATACCATTATGTTTTTTGTTTTTGTTTTTGAAAAAAACATTAAATATAAAATAATAAAAAAAATTGAAATGTAAAAGCTAAAATTAAAAACAGACTGCTGTCACATTTTATTTTATTGGTTCATTTGAAAAAAAAAAAGCAAAATGAAGATAGACAAGTATAAATACTTATATAATCACTATGTACAGTAAATATATACTGTAGTACAATACATACAGAACATTTTTGAGGGGTTTTGTGTCTGTCCTCAAAATTAGCATGGTCTTAGTTTGTAGTCCCATTACTCATAATCCTGTTTCTAATTGTATTAATCATATATGGTCACAAAAATAATGTAGCCACAGTATAAGAGTGAGTAAACCAAATCACTGCGAAGTTCAGGGGTGTTTTTTGTATTTTCCTGGGGTCAGGTTTGGTATGGGATTTGGGCATAAATAACCTATAAATGAATAACTTTGTTTAAATTTAAACTGTATATTTATGTATAGATATTATAGGTTATTATATACATACCATCCAGTATTCATCCTGTAAACAATAAAAAATTAGCCATGTCAGAAATTTGAAAATAATTAAACAAGAAAAACAAACACAAAACAAGTGCAATTGATATATTTTTAGCAATATATTTACATATTAACAGTTGCTTTTTAATATTCAATGTAACTATTTTAGTAACCATAACGGTTTTTCTTTATTAGTTACATTATGTATAAAAAAAAGTATATAAGAAATAAATATAAGCTATACATTAAGAACAGCTGTAACTCACATACTAGCATGCATTTTTTACAGGTAGACATTTGACTAGATTGTTTTCAAATTCCAATTCCATTTAGGTTTATTATATACATACCATCCATTATTCAACCTGTGAACAAAAACAATTAACCATGTCAGAAATTTGAAACCAACTAAACAATAATTTTTTTTTTCATATTTTTAGCAATATAATTATATATTAACAGTTGTTTTTTTTAAAATATTTAACATATTGGTCTAGTGGTTAGGATTCGGCGCTCTCACCGCCGCGTCCCGGTTCGATTCCATAAAGCCATTAGGGTTGCACAAGCCAGGGCACTCTTAGTGCCGGTCCCAAGCCCAGATAAATGGGGAGGGTTGCGTTAGGAAGGGCATCCAGCGTAAAAACGTGCCAAATCGAACATGCGGTTCATGAATACGGATGATCCGCTGTGGCGACCCCTAATGGGAGAAGCTGAAAGAAACATAACTATCAGAGTAACCATATCTGTTTTGTTTATTCGTAACATTACTTAGGTAGCTAGCTTGCAAGTTCTACAGCTAAATGATTCCAAGTGAAATATCATTCTTGCATAAATCTGCTCTCTGAGAAAGTGGCTGTATTATAAAAAGAGGGATGACTTATGCTCTGTTTGACTTATATACCAATTTATATAATCAGACTCAGCCATCCAAAAGCCTTTGAAAATTTTATTGTTCAGTTCAGGGGAGTTTTGCTGAGTAGTAAAATTCAAACGTGTGATAATGCCATACAAATTCTGCATATATAAACGTTTAAACAAATGCAAGCAAGTATTTTTTCCAATGGCAATCCCACACCGGGCTGCGAGGAGCCATTAAGCAGATGGAAAAAAAATATCTGTCAGAAAGTAGGACAATTTTGGTCCATGGTACTACCTTAAGATGTGCCACACACTCTCAAAAAAGGTGCTCGTTTTACAACAGTGATCTGTATAATCGAAACTGAGGATTATGATTTATCTAACTCTGCTCTTCCTCTCTCTCAGCCTCTTTTTCTTTCCTCCCTCAGGCTTTTTCTGCCGACATGTCCCTCACCTGACATTTAAATGTTAACGCCTGTTCAGATCTAAAGAAAGCTGCTATTATGTTCAGGGTCATTCCCTGTCATGCTGGCCTTGTCCCAGTATCCCCCATGTCAGAGACCTCACTTTCTCTCTTTAAAGAGGCCAAAGCTTCTGAAGGCCTGCTGTGGCTGAACTAACCACATGCAATATCAGCTAATGTGCTGCTGTTGATTTCATGATTTTGATTAGTCAAATGTTGATCCTTTTCTTTTAAAATAAAATTCTTGTTAATGTAGAAATTTCTTATTTATTTAAGGACATCTTGTGATAGCTCAGTGAAATGACTAATTATACCTCAACCAGGTATAACATTATGACCCAGCAGTCTAGCCATCACAATTTGTCAAACTCAAACAAATCCTTACGCTTGCCCCTTTTTCCTGCTTCTAACACGTCAACTTTGAGGACAAAACGTTCACTTACTGCCTAATAATAGGTGCCATGATGAAGAGATAATCAGTGTTATTCACTCACTGGTCATAATGTTAGATAGTCATAATGTTATGCCTGGTTGGTGTATATGATAATACTAATAGAACAAAAACATTAGTATCATGGTGAAGTATTTAACATTTATGGAGTCTCCAGTGTTAGCAATGCATATAATAATGCATATACAGTTCAAGAGTTCAGTTTATGTTCAGATCAGACATTTTGTTGGTAGTGCAAGACAGGTTGGTTGGTTTATTATTTTAGAAACTGCTAATGTATTGGGACTTTTAGTTTACAGTGGAACCTCGGAGCTCGCGGCCTCAGCGCTCGCAACCTCGCATGCTGGCGACTTTCATTCCGACCGGCGACTCTCATTCAGATCGGCTCGTGAGCAACCGCGAGCTGCTCAAAACGCTAGTTTTAACATTTCTAATCAAGGTTTATCTCATTAAAATTGTCTAATAATTAAGTGTTATGGAGTGAAATAGTGTCATTTACTCATTTAAATCGATTTCGTATAGTGTTCTTTGGGTTTTTACTGGGTTGGAAGGGGCGTATCAAAAGGTCGCGAAAATTCGGAACTCGCGACCGGTCTTGGTCCCTAACCCTCGCGAGCTCTGAGGTTCCACTGTATACAGAATGGAGAAAAAAATAACTTCTTATTGATCTAAAAGGTCAGAGTAGAATGACCAGGTTGCTTTAAACAAACAGAAAGGCTACAGTAACGCCACTAATTACTCTTTACAACCATGGCAAGCTCAAAAGTATCTCAGAACACATAGTATGCCAAAATTTGAAGCAGATTGACTACACACAGAAAACATACAGGTTCGATTTCTGTCAGCCAAAAACAGGAATCTGAGGCTACTCTGGGCACAGGCTTACTGAAACCTTTTCCAGGTTTGATGATTGGATAGAGGTACATGTATTCTTATTAAAGTTGATACACCCAGATGACGTATTTGTGTTATATACACAATAAAAAATTATAATTAATAATTGTAATATCAATAATAATAATAATAATAATAATAATAATAATAATAACAACAATAATAATAATAATAATAATAATAATAAAAAACATGTAACAAATGTCCCTGGACTAATTCAAACCAGTTCAAAACCAAAATAATTTTTTTTTTAATAAATAAATATCGCTCTCTTAAGCCTTTTATTGCCAGATGCATTGCAATATTTATAACACAACTTGAAAACTACAATATAATCAGCTTTTTAGGTGGTATTTTCCTACATAGTTTCTTCATAAAAGTTATTTCAAGATCTTACATTATTTATATACAAGTTAATGGTTACTACCCACTGAAATGGGTAAAATAAAGGACGACACGTAAAAGCTTGTGACCCCAAGGCTCATTGATTTGTGCACGAAACAAAGGCGGGCCTATCTGGTTTGAGCCCACAGAAGAGCTATTGTAGAATGAATTGCTGTAACTGTTAAAGCTGATTATGATAAAAAAATGCCAAAATATACAGTGTTTCACCGTTTGCTGTACAAAGGGCTGTTAAGCTGTAGACTGGTCATAGTGCCCATGCTGACCACTGTACACTGCCGAAAGCACCTGCAAAGAGCATCAAAACTGAATAAACAGTGAGAGAAAATGAGAGACAGACAGAGATAGATACAGACATAGAGAGAGAGAAACACAAATGTAGATCAAGACAAAAAAGAGAAACAGAGAAACAGAGAGTCAGAGGGAGAGAGAGGCAGAGAGATGTTTTAATTTGACACATAAAGGCATACAAAGACAAATATATATATATATATATATATATATATATATATATATATATATATATATATATATATATATATATAGAGTGAGGAAAATAAGTACTATACTATACTTATATATGTACTATATAACACAATGTTGTTGGACTGGATAATGCTGTTAGGACATAAATTATGGTGCTATATTCTTGCTTAGTCCTGCTTTTCCATAAATAGTCCATAGACAAAGCCACACATGATTCATCCCACTGTGTTGTCCATCTCTGTCTGCTTTCTCAGTTTGATGCTGTGCTCCGCTGAAGTTGAGGCCGTGTCACCTTCCCGTTACTATGGTGACGGACAATGAACCATACCCAGCGTGGCATTCGCTTTACACACACACACACACGCATTTGTCTCTGTGCTTTTTCCCCATTATGATATTGAAAAAACATGAGCAGCTCCTTTAATAAGTCTCAGAATTTTCTTTTAGCCATGTGTGGCACACCTTGACATGGCAACTTTAGTTATTGAATCTTCCCATGGGCTTTTAAAAAGAGTGCAATGAAAAAAGATTAATAGCACCTGGTTTATTTTAATGCAAGATTATAATGTCATTTTAGCTAAATTATAAGCTCAATGAGCAGTAAATGTTCCTTTTTTCTTTTCTGTACAGCTGAAAGTAAATCTAATAGTAGCATAGGACTATCTCAGTGTTAAATCATCTTAGGTTTTTTATCATATTAGCATTACAGGAGCGTCTTTTTTTGTTCACACATGCTTACCATGCTAACATGCAAACAATGTTAACCCAGTCTGGCTGAGCAAGTGTCTGGAAAGGTGTGCAAAGTCTTAATAAGTTCCATCTTGTCTTATAAAATCCAGTTGTTTTATGTTGCACCTTGGTGATTGAGGAATGTTGTGTCATTTTACTGCGTACCTTCCCATCTGTATATGATTGAAATAACAAGTAAGCCATGAGATTAGACTAGCAAGAGAGGATAACTTTGATTATGTCATGACAGTGGCACCAGTCAAAAAGCTCTTGAAATTGATGTACAGTACTGAAGGCAGGAAAATAGGCAAGTATAAGGATCTGAGCTACTTTGACTTGTGATAGCTGAATTGTGATGGCTAGAAGACTGGGTCAGAGCATTTTTAAAATGGTAGGCCCTTTGAGGTTCTCCAGTATTCACTCTTTAGTACTTTAGTCCAATAAAGGACCACTTTTAAAGACTCCAATGCTCATTGATTTGTGTATGAAACAAGGCTGAGCAAATCTGGTTTGATCCCACAGAAGAGCTATAGAATGAATTGCTTGTAGAATTAACTGCTGATTATGATAGAAAAGTGGCAGAACATACAGTGCTTCACCGTTTGCTATATAAAGTGCTGGGTAACTGTAGACTGGTCATAGTGCCCATGCTGAACATGTGTGCATCAAAACGTAACCAACAATGAGAGAGAAAGAGTGAGTAAGATACAGACAGAGATAGATACAGAGAGAGCGAGGAAGAGAGAAATAGAGAGAGAGAATACCAAACACAGAGCAAGACAAAAAGATAAAAGAGGGACAGAGAATCTCTATCTATCTATCTATCTATCTATCTATCTATCTATCTATCTATCTATCTATCTATCTATCTATCTATCTATCTATCTATCTATCTATCTATCTATCTATCTGTCTGTCTATCTGTCTGTCTGTCTGTCTGTCTGTCTGTACGTCTGTCTGTTTGTCCGTCTGTCCGTCTGTCTGCAATATCTCACAAAAGTGAGTACACCCCTCAAATTTCAGCAACCATTTGACTATATCTTTCCAAGGGACAATACTATATAAATTGATCTTGGATATATTTTAGAGTAGTCAGTGTGCAGTTTGTATAGCAGTACGGGTTTACTGTCCTCTGAAAATAACTCATCATAAAGCCAGTATTGCAAAAATATCTGGCAAGAAAAAGTAAGTACACCCTAAGTGATAACAGCTGCACGTTGCTTAACCATGCTAATGTGCTATTCATCATGCTCATGTTTTTGTCTGTTTAACAGGTCCATACAAATTCGTGTGTCGTGTATAAGAGCAGTAAAATTGTAAAAAAAAAATTCTAGTACAATTCTCTCATACTGACCACCGGATGTTTAACATGGCACCTCATGGTAAAGACTCTCTGAGGATTTCAGAATATGAATTGTTGCTCTCCACAAATTTGCTCTAGGCTATAAGAAGATTGGTAAAACTCTGAAACTGAGTTACAGTACAGTGGCCAGGGTCATACAGAGGTTTTCCAAGATGGGTTCCACTCGAAACAGGCCTTGCAAGGGTCAATTTAAAAAGCTAAATCCTTTTGCTATGCATCGGGTACAGAAACTGACTTTAGAAAACAGACACATGAGTGCTGCCAGCATTGCTTCAGAGGTTGCAGAAAAGGAAGGTCCACTTGACCAGATGCTACACATTGCAACAAGTAGGTTTACATGGCTGTTGTCCCAGAAGGAAGCCTCTTCAGAAGCTGGTTAACAAGAAATCCCACAAATAGTTTGCTGAAGACAACCATGAATTATTGGAACTTTATACTGTGGTCTGATAAGACTAAGTTAAACTTGTTTGGCTCAGATGGTTTCCAGCATGTGTGGTGACGCCCTGGTGAGAAGTATCAAGAAAATTGTGTCTTGCCTACAGTCAAGCATGGTGGTGGTAGCATCATGGTCTGGGGCTGCATGAGTGCTGCTGGTACTGGGGAGCTGCGGTTTATTGAGGAAAACATGGATTCCAACATGTACTGTGACATTCTGAAGCAGAACATGATGCCCCCCCCCTTCACAAACTGAGCTGAAATTCTGTTTTCCAACATGAAAACAACCCCAAAACAACTGCCTTGTTGAAGGTAAAGGTTATGCAGTGGCCAAGTATGTCTCCAGACCTGAATCCTATCGAACATGTGAAATGTGAGGAGTGTACTCACTTTTATGAGATACTGTATCCATCCATCTATCCATCCATCCATCCATCCAGTCATCCATCCATCCATCCATCCATCCATCCATCCATCCATCCATCCATCCATCCATCCATCCATATTTACATACCTGTCTGAAATTATTGTTCCTTTATGAAATACAGGATATTTACAGTACATTTATGACATTTGGCAGAGCGTGTTATCCAGAGCAACTCACATTTATATAATTTATACAATTAAACAGTAGAGGGTTAAGGGCCTTGCTTAAGGGCCCAGCAGTAACCACTTCAGTGGAAATTTGAGAATGTCTCTCCTATATCCTATTGCCACTGTTGCATTTTACACCTGAATTATTACTTATTATTTCATATTTAGTCTTTTCTTAGCCCTAGTAAAGGTCAGTGTGTGTGTGTGTGTGTGTGTGTGTGTGTGTGTGTGTGTGTGAGAGTGTGTGTGTGTGTGTGTGTGTGTGTGTGTGTGTGAGTGTGTGTGTGTGTGTGTGTGTGTCTGTGTGTGTGTCTGTGTGTGTGAGCTGAGTCTGTTCCACTAATATAAAAGAGTTTGTTTTGCTATGGGAGAAGTTTGTGTTTAGTCACTGAGTTGATGTAATTAATATTTTAATTTTGAGGGACTACACAGTGTAATAAATACATTTTGATCTAGGAAGGGCATGTTGGCTGTCCAGAATAAAGAACTGATAAAACGGTCAAATGTGCTAGATTCTGATCAGGGGTTATGCCTTTTCATCATGTCAGAATTTTTCTTTTTAAACCAGTATCAGTTATGATGTTCAGCGTTCTATATGGTGCTATAATTCTGCTCGTCTTTTTTGTCAGCTAGCAGGTGTGTTTGTGCCAGGAGACCAGATCAGAGCTGCTGTGTGTGGGCTGGTGAAAAATAAAATGCACTTTGCTTTTGCAAGGTTGTGTGTGTGTGTGTGTGTGTGTGTGTGTGTGTGTGTGTGTGTGTGTGTGTGTGTGAGTGTGTGTGTGTGTGTGTGTGTGTGTGTGTCATGGAAATTAGCAGAATTTTTTAAAGTTTGTTTATTTGTGGATCTGCTGTGCTAGCTGGGCATCCAAATGTGTGTTCTTTTTTTTTTTTACTTTATCTAATTAATATTTAATTGTATATTAATGTAATTATTTAATATGGAAATGATAATTGAATTGAACTGATACTTTCTTTATTGCCAAGTATCATGGGTTGCATTTGTCATTGTGTGCTGTTGCTATAAAAAATTATGAAAGAAACCATAGAAAATATAAAATAAAGACATTACTGTACAGTTTTTGCAGGTTATATAAAGTAAGGCAGTGCAATGATAATTCTTTTTTAAATAATTGCTTGTTGATTGTGTTAATGTAACACACATGAAACGAACAGTGTGGGTTTACTGTAACATTAGTGCTAATGGAAGCAGGTCAGAGATGATGGTCGGTCCTTGGTTTTATTGATGTGGTTGTTACATCATCATCATCATCATTATTATCATCATCCACAACAAGTTCTGTCTCATCACCTCAAGTCAAGAAGATTTTATTGTCAATTTTAACCATATATTGCTGACACAGTACACAGATTCTCCAAAACCCTGGTGCTTCATAAAACGAAACATAGAGTTACATCACACAACATAGAGCTACATAACACAGAGCTAAGCACTAAAGTAAGTGTCCTAGCCACATAAACTGCATTGTGTGCAATCTAGTGCAAACAGTACAAGAAAAAATACATTGCAGACAGACAACACAAGACAGTGGGGGACATATACACAAAACAGTGCTGACTAGTATACCTACTGAATATTATGTTATACAGTATATATTATACTGTTCAACCATTTATCACGGTGGTTACATTCCAAAACCGCCCGCGATAAACGAACAACCGCGATAAACGGACGCCACCCCAAAAATGCTATTTTATGTATACAGTACTGTACTGTATTATTTTACTTCATTTTATAATTAATAATGATATTTTTACTAATAAATGTCATTATTTCAATATAAAACTCCAAAAATTTCCTATAAGTGTTTTGGTTTATCATGTTATCCGTGAGATATCGGGAAAATCAGCCAAACAAATGAGTTATGTGGCAAATGCAATTCCGCGATAAACCGGGGGGCTAAAACAGGGGATTACTGTATAAATCAAAATGTGAATTACAGTACATACGGCTAATAAAATTATTATCTCTGTAAATCTCAAGCACTGCTTGCATTAATAATAACATAAAAGTAAGTGGGTGTTGACAGTGTGTGTGTACGTGAGCAGGTGTGAATGTGACAGTGTGAGACTAGTTGGCAGGGACAGCTGTCCAACTGGAGTTTTGCTGTGGAGCGGGCAGGAGTGTGAGCGTACAGATCCACCTAACCTAATTTGCTCATTTTCTCCTTCTTTTGCTGACTGCTGCCCACTGTGTTCGCTCATGTTCTTTACACTAATCTCAGATCGGAACTAATCTTTCTCTCTTTAGTACAGACTTGTGACTTTACATCAAATTCAGCAAAAACGTGTCTGAGATGATCTTATTACGTTGGGTATATAAAAAAAAATTTTATTAGAAATTTGTCATACATAAAATTACTACATCTGTCAGAAGAGATAGCGAGAGAAGAAGGAAAGTCTCAACAAAAGCACTGCTATGTGCTAAACTTGCAACACTACGATAACATACATTGGTATTTCCCTCTACGGTCCCCCTATGAAGGGTAACACTTGCAAATTTTTTTTCCCACAAGCCAGTCAAAATGCTGGAATCAATAACTATTTATTTTAAAAGTAAAGTGCATGGTTTTGTATATGAAAATTTGTTTATATGTGTATATGCACACCGAAGTAAATGATAGATTTTGACACATTTAGATTAGTAAGAAAGCCTGATACAAAATATCGCATTAGGAGCTTCTTTGGTCACAGTAAAATAAATTGTTGAAATTTAGAGTATATCTGATGATGCTTCATTAGATTTTAGCATCATTATATAACCAATCACACTTTTGTTTAGAATTCAGTGTCCAATCAGAGCGCTTTAATTCGTCACTGCGGAAAACGCAGTTGTTGTTAAATGTGTGCTCTCGCTGTCTGAATACTGAATTCTCTCATAATCATAAATGACATTATAACAGATTTTTTTTTTGCTGCAAAAATCATGGACTGTGTTTTTTTATATTATTTATTTCATTTAATCATTATTTTTCTTTATGCATTTTAATTTGTACAGGTGTTCGCTTAATTAAAAAGAACTAGTTTGAAATTTGTTTCATGTTTAAAGAGTCCAAAAGCATCATAGTGAAATGATTAAAGGAGACAGACGGGCAGGTTTTTAAATACTAAAACCTAATTATTGCATAATATTAATTAAATCAAATGCAATTTATTTTCTGGTTATGTAATTTAACAAGCTTACCCTTCCTGTAACCCTTCTGCGATGGCCCTGCACTGAACACAATGTTTGAGGTCAAAGCGCATTTTACTTCAGAAATATTTAAAGTGGATTATTGAGTCTTTTACTTGAGTTTTGTACAAATAAATTATAACTTGCTAATGGAAAATGAACATTCATTAAAAAAAAGAATAAAGCGATTTCACATAAATCTGTTGAAATATATCTAAATGTTACCAACTGTTAAAGTTTGCAGTGTCTAACTGAAATTATTCCTGCAAGTTACAATCAATTTTTAACTATAAAAGTATAAAAGTGTGTCACTTTATGTGTCACATCCAGCACTTCTACAGAACGAGCCAGTTACTCAATTTTATATCAGATATTGTGGGAGATCCCCTCCTCCATTGGCACTAAAGCCTGCCTTAGTAACCATTATCAACCAAGCTTTCATTTTCCCTAACTTCAATTACCACCCCTTTACTATTACAATGAATGAACGATCTGTCTATCTCCAAGAATAATAATCTTCATTATGTTCCAATATGTGTTCACCTCATAAACATGGGCAGAACCTCTGACCTCGATCAATGTTTCATTGCTCTGAAATTGTCGAGGAGCAGCCGGTCATTAATGTGAAATGAAAGCTGTTTCTCACGCAGGATTTTTTTTTTTAGTTCTCTTATGATGAAGTGACTTTTAGATTACTAAAGATTACTTTTAGCAAGCTGGATTTCTAAGTATAAGAAAATACCAATAAATCCTACCTCACAAATAAGATGTTTTATATTCACGCACAATTATTCATAACACATTAGTGGATATCCTAAATAAATAGAAGCATATGGTTGTAAGTCACATTTACGAGATGAAAAAACATTTAATTTGCCGTTGCATTATATAAACTCCGTGAAAATCCATGAGTAAAGCTAATAAGTGAATAATGGTTTCTTATAGTTCATGGAAACAAGCTTTCAAAGGATGGTATTGATAAGGTTCTTAAACATATGGTGTAAAACAGATGAATGAAGGCTCAGATGAATGAAGCTCTGGTCAGCCTCTGGTCAGCCTCTTGCTCTTCATTGGTCTCTTTTTTCCCAAGCCTCCATTACAATTACCAGTAAATCTATATATATATATATAAATATATATATATATATATATATATATATATATATATATATATATATATATATATATATATATATATATATATATATAGACAGAGAGAGAAAGAGAGAGAGAGTTTAGAGTAGTTATTGCTTTAATGGTCAAGTGCAGTAAACAAACCGATTTCAGAAGTCTGCAACAGAGTCAAGACGACTAGACTCACATGGCAAAAAAACAAGGACAGTGCCAAAGAAATGAACATAAAAAAAGGTCTACTCTAGGCTGAATTTTGGAAGCCTAACCTACAGTAACTAACAAACAGCAACAGACTAGCTGACTACACTAGGCTACGTAGGTGGCACCTGCCCTCTACCTAGGGTGTCTAAACAATGATAAAACCTACTTGGTGGTTTTATCTGTTTTAGCTCACCTGTTCTCAAACCAGGTGAGCTACTATAACAGAGACAACTAGCAACCAGCACAACTAGCAAACAATTCTCACTTCTCTTCCTTCATTCCCCCCTTGGCAGGGCTTCAGGTGGCTGCTTTTAAACTAGAATAGGATAGAAAAAAAAACAGCACAGACACGTGACACACTCACCCCAAAGAGCAAACTTGTTTGCGAAAAAAAAGAACAGTATACAAAACAATATTTAAATGCATGACAGTGCATCAGCATCAACATTTTTTGAACCTCTTTTGTGTTTTAACCACCACTGAAGTAATTCTACGGGGAATCGCTTCTGGAAACCGAGTAGCAGCACACAATATTGTAGTAAATACTGATTTCCAGACTTAGATCTAGGCAGAGGACTAATGCAATCAACAAGAACACGCTTACATGACTCCCCAAGTACTGGTATAGGGTAAAGAGGAGCTGGTGGATTAACTTGATATGGCTTTCCAGTACACTGACAAACATGACAAGACCGACAAAAATGCATAACATCTTTTGCAGGCCAAAAAAAAATATTTGAGAACACGTGAATACGTTTTTGTGATGCCTAAGTGTCCTACCCAGGGATTATCATGGGCTACCTGAAGTACAATTTGCCTATAAACTGAAGGTACCACAATCTGAAGGAAATTGTCAAATGGTGAATCAATGCGAGTCCATTTCTGCATTAAGAGATTGTTCTCTACAAAATAAGCTACTTGTCGCTTTGCCAACTCTTCCTGACTACACACAGTTGAAAAATACTTTTCCAGGCTAGGATCAGCCTTTTGAGCTACAACAAGTTGTAAATGACTAATGGGTAACTCACCAAGTTGGGCATCTGTGCTCTGAATTTTCATTGAAGTCACTGAGTTTAAAGAACGAAAAGTGGGAGTGGGTCAACGCGGCAGACTCTGCATCATCTTTAGCAAGAAACAAATCTGATAGGTCGACCACATCTTCTAACAAGCTTTAGCACGAGTCACAGCACATACAGGGAATACTGTGGGGTTATCAAGAGACTGCGGGACAGCAGGACTCTCCAGAACTTCTAAGACTGGAAGGACCTTACCTCCAGCTATGTCATTCCCTAATATGAAAGTAACACCTTCCACAGGTAAAGACTGACATACTGCTACTTTATATACCCCTGTAGCTAGACTTGAGCTCAAGTAAACATATTGAAGAGGAACTTTAATGTACTGCATTGTAAACCCCTTACAAAATGCATGTGTACCACAGAAGGACTTGTCTGAAAAAGATAAAACATCAGCTATTATAAATGATTGAGTAGCGCCAGTATTACGAAGAATTTTAACAGGTACGGGAGTTTGATCTTTTCCACCTGAAGAACATGTAACAACAGAACAAATGGCTGACAACACGAATCAAAAGATCTTCAACATCCGGTCCAACGAAACCTTGAGCAGGACTAAGGGTTTTCGCTAGTGCAATTCGTTGTGTATTACTTGGAGCTTGTGCTTGAGCTATGCTTCATCCAGACTGCAGCCCATAGTTTAAATGCGTACTGGATACTATTATTCACACAATGGAAAAATATTGCTTCTTTTTTTTTTACAGTAGTCACCATTGCCTTAAAGGCTGCTGCATGCGTTTACTCAGAGCCTGGTTTATGGCTGTCCAGGTGGCACTGGTTTCTCTCGGATTCTCTTCGCTACAATCAATTAGACAGATGGGAAGTGAAAAGGGAGCTGGCTGAGTCTCTTTTGTAGGTTTCGCTTCCATTCATGTCTACATGCATGTGTGCTCATGCGTGCACACACGTGTACTGTATATATGTGTGTGTGTAATGTATGTGAATGAGTCATGAGCCTCAGGTTGATGTTTGTCACAAAGTGTTCCACAGGAAATGAAATGTGCTCTTTATCTGACCTGCTGGCATCTCGCCGACATTTCAGTATGAGATAGCTGGAGCGGTAGAGAAAAGGAGCTGCTGGTTCACTTCTTTATTCTGCTGAATCTAAGCATTGTGTTAAATTATATGATGCGTGATAATGAGTACTGTAAATCTGGTAAATTGTGGAAAAAATCTAATAAAATGATGTTTTTTTCCCCATAAGGTATATACATTTAGCTTGTCGGCTGACATGCCTACATGTGCATACAGACATCTCAAATATAATGTATATATTGGGATTTTTATTCATTCCTCTGTCTGCTTTTTACAAAAGTGTTAAAATCTGGCCTATCAGTTGCCAAACAGAGCATTATATTTCTGCTCGATATTTCTCGAATTGTGTTCCTTCACCATGATTTTGGCTGCGAACGGCTCTGGATGAGGGTCCCAGCTGCTTGGCACTACATATAATGAGGTTTAGCTGTCTTTGTTGACATAGTGCCTGTTTAGTAACTCATTCTTTGCTAAACCTTTCCTCTCTCTCACAGCTGACATGGTGTGCACCTGCCTTTTTTGTCTTCTCTCAATGCTCTAGGTTTAGCAACTATCATTGAAATCTCAAAAAGACAGATTGCAACTTATTTTGTCCACAAAAACACCGGCATTAAAGCACTTTTAAAGCAGGTGAAGACACTGAAAAGTTGAATAGATCTTAGTGGTTATGAAGTCCTTAAATAAGGCACACCATTTACTGGTGTCTAATTGGATGGGTTGGGTTTTAAACAAGGCAATTGTCTTTGCTCTGTGTGTGTGTGTGTGTGTGTGTGTGTGTGTGTGTGTGTGTGTATATGTGTGTGTGTGAGATTGAAAAACAGCATTGATCGAGCTGCTTTGAAAGAACAGATACATGTTAATGACAGAACATTTCATTCTGTCATTATAGAGGCGGTTATGAAAGGAAAATCGCTCCGATATTCAAAACCAAGCGGTAATTTGGTGTGCACTGCAAATTATTCTTGGGCATTTTACATTTCATGACTCGAGTGTGTACAGCGTGTTAAGTGTATACAGCATGTTGAGTGTGTCGAGCGTGAGACGAGGAGGGCTCAGAGACATGGAGAAGTGCTAATGAAGTGAGACTTGACAGAATTTATTTTGGTTTTACAGGAATCTTATAGGTCACTGAATACTACAGCTGCGATATGAAAGGATTATTGAAATAGCTCAAAAGAAAGCAGAACGCTGGCTAGTGGTTGCATAAACTATGCAACTAAGTTAGGCATACAGTAAGCAACACAGTTAAGAAAGACTGTGAAATGCAATTAAAGACTTTTTATAATGGGCATATAACGTGTTTATCCTTTGCTCATGAAGGAAATCCTCTCTCAGTTTTTTGTTGTCCTTAACAGCAAAATGGAAAAAAATTTGATGTAAATTCCATATGTGACCACTAGTCTCACTCAGCTACTTTAAAATCAGATTAGTGCATGCGCGTTCAAAGAAGGTGATACGGACTTTGTTTTCGTACGCTAATGAAGCTGAAAATGAATAATCCTATACACTCTTCTGTATCCAGGTAATTATTATATGTATTATTTGATATATTTTTAATTTTATGTACATATCTTATATCTTCTTCTTTTGGCTGCTCCAATTAGGGGTTTACCACAGCGGATCATCCATCTCTATATTGCTCTGTCCTCTACAGCTGCCTCTTTAAAACCAACCACCTGCATGTCTTCCCTCACCAAATCTATAAATCCTCCACCTTGCACTTCTTATTTTCCTCCTGCCAGCCGGCTCCATTCTCAGCATTCTTATACTGATACACCCCATATTCCTCCTCTACACATGGCCATCCTGTATCAGTAATACCTCTCTCACCTTGTCTCCAAAATGTCTTTCCTGCGAGGTCCCTCTACTGAATTCATTTCCAGACCATGTCTTTCTGAGTGTCTCCCGATGAAAATCGCAGCATCGTCAAACTCCGACTCCAGTCTTTTTGTCAATGACACTGTCTCTAAACCATACAACATAGCAGGTCTCACCACAGTCTTATAAACGTTCCTTTTATATATATATATATATATATATATATATATATATATATATATATATATATTTACTAATAGTCTGCGTACCTATTTTCTGTTTTGTATGTCATGTGTTGGAGACACAAGAATTGTATTCCTGGTTCGACACAGGTGACATAACAAGTATAACTCCTGAATCTTGTACACATCACATTCTCCTTTAATCAAGAAGCAATAATGAGGTTTGTTTTCAGAATCCCAGGCACAGCTCATTTACACAAGTTAATTTTATGTTGTCAAACCTTGGATAATATTTGTATAACACGATATAGATAAAATTGCTTTAGACAACAGTTAACTAAATGCTAATGACGATGCTTCCTGGCAAAAGGGATATAATAATGTATGTTGCAGCCTGGCACATATCCATTTACTACACAAACAACCTTCCATTGGAAGGCAACACCAATGAATCATGGTAACAGTCAGTCATTCTGTGCACTGAGGGAGACAGTGATGGCGTACCACACTGGAAATTCTGTGGACGAAACAAAATGAAGATAAAATAGGTAAAAGGAAATGGGCCTCGCAACGACAGCGAATCGTTCGCAGCAAAAGCGAGGGACAGTTGAAGAGGGAGTCAAGCAATGTGTCCTCTTTTTCTGTAGACAAAGACTCACAGCATGTCACAGCGCTCTGAAAAGACGCGTTCACTTTCTGTCCTCCCTCTGCACTGACAGCACCCTTCAAGAGGTCTTTTCACAGGAGAACAATAGCCATGTTAAATGGTGTATGATGTATGGTGTGTGTGTGTGTGTGTGTGTGTGTGTGTGTGTGTGTGTGTGTGTGTGTGTGTGTGTGTGTGTGTGTGTGCATGTGTGTAATTATAGAAGAAGACAGGAATGTCAGATACTGAGATGAGCCATGCAAAGCACTACAGATTAAAATTTGTTATTTATATAAAACACATCATTGTGTATTGATATCTGAAACATAATCAGTATTGGAGTGGTACTACACCAGCATGTTTTAATAGATCTTAATCCTCTTGCTCCACAGCAGTGTGCCAAGAATTGCATTATTAAATATAAGCTTTCAGGTTGTAGAACAGCAAGTTGTAGTTTATATCCATTTACAGTTACGTTCACAAACACAAACAGCGATTCACTTCCCAGTATTACTTCTTTGCCTTTTTTTTTAATCATGCATGCTACACTGAAAAGGGAAGACTGCTGTGGTGGAAAACCGAGCGTTACCGCTTTACCTCTGAGTGTTACGAAGCACTCCATTTAAAAAATCGTAAATAACCATCGTATATACAGTACAGACCAAAAGTTTGGACACACCTGCTCATTCAAAGAGTTTTCTTTATTTTCATGACTATGAAAATTGTAGAGTCACACTGAAGGCATCGAAACTATGAATTAACACATGTGGAATTATATACATAACAAAAAAGTGAACTGAAAATATGTCATATTGTAGGTTCTTCAAAGTAGGCATCAAGAGAATGCCAAGAGTGTGCAAAGCAGTAATCTAAGCAAAAGGTGGCTACTTTGAAGAACCTACAATATGACATATTTTCAGTTGTTTCACACTTTTTTGTTATGTATATAAATCCACATGTGTTAATTCATAGTTTTGATGCCTTCAGTGTGACTCTACAATTTTCATTGTCATGAAAATAAAGAAAACTCTTTGAATGAGCAGGTGTGTCCAAACTTTTGGTCTGTACTGTATATATGCATTTCTTTTTGAATAATAGCCTGCTTTTTTGAAATCCGGTTCATTTTTAGGCTTAGATCATGTAGGGCGTGGATACACGTTCCCGTGAATTAGCCGTTACTATAGAAACTATGATGTCTTTCAAAAACCAGCACATTAATATAAGCCTTTGCAGTTGGTGCTATTGTCACAACCGCTCTAACAACACCTTCTGGCCAATCAGATTTGAGAATTTAAAAGGTATGTGGTATAAAGCTCAATGACTACTGTTTCCATCAGCAACATATACAGTTACGTGTATATGTATGCTGTTACAGCTTGGTGTGTAGATGTTGCTTTGATGTTGTTTCTTTATCTTTTGTTTTTACTCAGAGGCTGGAAAAGGCTAATGAAAGACATGATAGAGAGAAAATGTTTTTATTTTTATTGTTCCTTTACTTGTGCTATTACTAAAAGATTTTTTGGTGCACTTGCACATAAATTCTGCATCCAACTCGTTCATTATTGTGATAATTTGACCTTTGTGTGCAAGAAGATTATATCAGTTTCAATTACACCCCCCCCCCCCCCTTAGGTTTGTAACTTTTAGCCGAATGCCACTTCAGTATATCAAAGAATATTTGATACAGTAAACACACAGTGTTCACGAAGTGTGTATTTGTAAACATTTGAGTCTGTGTGTGTATTTTGACACAATCTTTGCGTGTGTGTCTATGTGTATCTCACTGGTAAAGTAGCCCAAGCATGTGCTAAGCAGCAGTTTAACACTCTAAGAGCCAGAGACACGCTCTACAAATCGTTTCTAATTTTTCTTGATCTGTGGTCATGACCTGCTTGAGCTCTGGGGCCTGTAATAAAGTAATGATGCTTTAGTACCTTTCGGAAAAACTGTGCCACTGGACCAACGTAGTGTGAAAACACAACAGGGTATTCATTTACTTCATGATGCATATGCACTTTTGGCAGGAATTATTGACAATGTATACAGAATATTTATGTCAAAATCAGTGGGTTGTGGATTGTCTGACTTACTATTTTTCCATTTCAAGGATTCTGGGGTTGGAATCTGAAGTGCACTACTGCTGCTGTAGTTCATCTGTCTCCAAATTAAGCACATCATAAGGTGCTTTTCTGCATACCACGGTGTTAAAGAGGTGTTATTTGATCTACCATAGCTTTCTCATCAGCTCCAACAGCCTGGCCATTCTTCTCTTCATCAACAAGGTGTTTCCGCTTGCAGATCTGCCGCTTCCTATAAACATACTCGAATCAGCCCATCTGGTCATAACAAGTTTTAGAGATCACACTTTCCCCCCCTGTTAACATCAACGTCAATCTATCTGCTTGATTTCATGGGTTGTTCTTTTGCCACATGATTGGCTGACTGGATTATCGCATGAATAGGCAGCATACAAGTGATCAGGTACCAGCAATGCTGAAAAAAATTTACACAATAAGAAAGCAGGAGCCATTTGTTATATGCATATCTCGAAAAAATACTTATGGATTCCGACAAGTGAAATAACATAGATAAAACGAATCCTCTGTGTATGTTTCAGGAGCCAAACCACTGCACACCATTGTTTACATGCCTAATGGATTGATTGAGGAAATGATACTGAGAGGAGGAGACAATTATTGGTTTTAAAAAGGGGATAAGCGGAAGCTTGTATTTGTAAGCTGGAAGACATGCTTGTTCATCTTTTCTTTTTTTTTTTACCTCAATCTAATGGAAGAAAAAAATGTAGATTTCTTTTAATGTATTCCTTTACTTTTGCTATTATAGAAGATTGACTGGGGCTGCTTAATTATGGGTGCATAAGGGCGAGTGCATAATTATAAGCGTTATGGACTGCAGTTAGAGAGATAGTGAGAGACAGAAGGGATGATGTGCAGGTTACGAAAAGAACGAGTACTTATTGTGCTATTTTAATTGAGAGAAGTGACTGCACACAGGAGATTTGAGCTCCAGTTACTCTTTGCCTTTTTAGAGAGCTGCCTGTGTTTTGCGCCTGCTGCTGGCACTGTAGCGCCGATAACATAAGTACGCTTAAGCAGCCTGACCCTTAATATAACGTAACTTCTTCTCCGGTTGTAATGTATAAATTGTATGATTTATGTTTTTATGATCACAGTATAAATCAGTGTGTGCTATCCGACGCTAATGGCTCATGCT